>NC_087349.1:105361299-105664330 GCF_030014295.1 Loxodonta africana
GCACCACCTTTTATCTCTCAAGAGATAAAGGGTAAGGGAAGCTAGCAGAGAGGGGATAACTCATACCAACAAGAAAGCAGTGCCTAGAGTAGAGTGCTTCCTTTGGACTCAGGGTCCTTGCGTAAAGAAGCTTGTAGTCCAGGGGAAGATTGATGAAAAGGCCGACAGAGAGAGAAAGACTTCCCCTGGAGTCGACATCCTGAATTTGGTCATTTAGCCTATTTTACGGTGAAGAAATAAATTTCTCTTTATTAAAGCCATCCACTTGTGGTATTTCTGTTATAGCAGCACTAGATGACTAAGATAATAGCCAAAGATAGAAAATTAACAACCTTTTGGCATATTCTGTCATCATGTAAAAAAAACCTAGTAGCACCAATACCCAGACACGTGAGTGAGATATTCCAGCTGAGTTGCCAACTGATTTCAAATGCATGAGTTAGCACAGCTGATACCAGACAGAGCAGTAGAATTATCCAGTTGAACCCAACCCAAATTGCCAACATACAGAATCATGAATAAAAAAATGGTAATGATTTTAAGTCACAAGTTTGGGGGAGGTTTATAATGCAGCATTATATAACTGATACAACTAGTTACGATATTTTTACACAAATAACACCCACCTTCTACATTTGTTTGCCAACTGCACTCTCCGCCCCCCACAAGGTATTTTCATAAATGCTGCTAAGCCAATCATTTTTACACGTTGCTGTAAAAAAAAAAAATTAGTACAGCGCACTTAAAAATATACCTCAAAGGAGGAGAGCATGGTTGGCAGACAAATGTAGAAGGTGCACTTTACTTATGTAAAAATACGGTATAAAGAATGTTGATTTCAGTATGAGTTTCTTGAGGGACTTTTGTTGCCAACGATGACAGAGTAACAGGGATCAGATTTACTCTCCCACCTTAAACATGTACAAAACCAGACAAGATATATGGGGGGTGGGGAAGTATTCAAACATGGGGCAATATGTAACTCAGGACAGTAACCACTAAGAGAAGGGAAACAAACAAGGTGAGCTTTATGGTTGTCCAAGCTTATTGCCTAGAGAGCATTTCCAGGCTGCAGTGCAGGGAGCGGAAACTCAAACATAGCCTCACAGTATCCCTGAGTAAAGCTATGGCAGGTAGAATTTACAGAGCTAAGTACCAGAGAGAAGAGAACTGTTCAGAGAGGAGAGAACTGTTCAGAGAGGAGAGAGTTGTCCAAAGGGAGAGCTCCAGAGGATTCCTCTCAAATCTTAAACTGAGTACTAATTAAAAAAAAACAAACTAATTAGCACATCTTATTTTTGTAAACAAAAATAGGATTGGAATCACTCTATTAATATTAGATGAAGAAGCTCCATAGACACATCCAAACTCCCTGAGGGACCAAATTGCTGGGCTGAGGGCCGTAGGGACCGTGGTCTCTGGGAACATCCAACTCAATTGGCATAACATAGTTTATAAACAAAATGTTCTACATTCTACTTTGGTGAGTAGCATCTGAGGTCTTAAAAGTCTGTGAGCGGCCATCTAGGATACTCCGCTGGTCTCACCCCTTCAGAGGCAAGGATGAATGAAGAAAACCAAAGGCACAAGGGAAAGATTAGTCCAAAGGACTAATGGACCACATCTACCACAGCCTCCACCAGACTGAGGCCAGCACAACTAGATGGCGCCTGGCTACCATCACTGACTGCTCTGACAGGAATCACAATAGATGGTCCCGCAAACAGCTGGAGAAAAATGTAGAACAAAATACTAACTCAGAAAAAAGACAAGACTTGCTGATCTAACAGAGACTGGAGAAACCCTGAGAGTATGGCCCCCAGACACCCTTTCAGCTCAATAATGAAGTCACTCCTGAGGTTCACCCTTCAGCCAAAGATTGGACAGGCCCATAAAACAAAATGAGACTAAAGGGATACACCAGCCTGGGGGCAAGGACTAGAAGGCAGGAGGGGAGAGGAAAGCTGGCAATAGGGAAGCCAAATTTGAGAAGGGAGAATATTGACATGTCCTGGGGTGGTTAACCAATGTCATAAGACAATACGTGTACTAACTGTTTAATGAGAAACTATTTTGTTCTATAAACCCTCAATAAAATATATATATATATACATATATATATTAGTTGAGGTAGACTTTAAGTAGGCAGATATTAGTTAGTTCCATGGTATAACTTGTCATAGTCCAAGATGAAAAGATTATATGGAGAGAAATGGTTGGTATTCAAATTTCCCCAGACCTAGAAGACTTGCTTGCTATTGCTAGAGGGTGAGGAGGGAGATGGGCACAAAGAAAGCAAAGGCATGCTCCTTATTTATAGCCAGGGGTCAAAATGGATCATTTTTCCTTTATAAAATCTAAAATTCAAAAAGACACATGATGTGCCAAATATATAAAGTATGTAAAGCACAAACTATTAGAAATACAAGGAAAATTGAGAGAAATACAATATTAATGGTAAGCTTTTCCCAATACAAAAGGCAATTGGAGTGGTCTAAAAATAGTTGGTCCGGAATTACTTACTGTTCCAGCAATTTGTTAAAAAAAACATTGGCTAGAGGATCGGCCCTTGGAGAGGTCTCCTGAGTCCAGTGCCAGGACCGGGTGCTGTCATATGCCCCTTCTTTCCTGAGGAGAGAGGTTATTTCACATAGGCCTTTACCCAAAAGCTAGGTGTCTGGGAACACTTTGGCAGAAGAGGTTTATAGAGATCCCCCAGCTAGACACAAGCATTGGCCTGCCTCAGCCTCAGCCATTGTTACAAATAATCTCTCCCATCCCCACCTTGGCAGATGTTTTGGTTCAATCTTTCTATTTGGGTGAACTTGGATACTTCACTTTAAGCATCTCAGTCAACTCATGCTTCTGTGCATACATGGAGTTTCTTAAAAACGGGAAATTTTGTAAAATAATATACACGTGTGTTTCTATATAAAGGAATTGAGAGAAAAAATAAACAAAATTACATCTAAATCTACTATCTTATAGAGAAATCCATAAAATATTCTCAACTATGAAAAACAACTGTTAGATCTTGGTGACTGGTAGATTGTTCATTGGGCTAGTCTTTCCATTTTTCAATAGGCTGGAAAATTTCAAATTAAAAAGTTGTGGGAAAATACCACATTTTATAGAAATAATAATAATTCAAGGTGGGGATAGGTGGCGATAGAGTTGAAACAAGAGAGACTTCAATTTGACGTGTTTAAAGCTCTGGGGTATGAATGGAGGGATTCCTTGTACTATTCTCAATATTCCTGTGTATATTTGAAAATTTCCACAACAAAACGTTAAAGGAAAAAAATAACTTGTATATTGAGTATAGTATGATTCCATTGAAGTACAAAGATAAAAAGAAAACATATGTTTTAAATGTTTGTGTAAGAATAAGGGAATGGAGTACAGACACACAGCATGCTGTTGACAGTGCTGTGGTGTGGTAGAATGGGCTTCCTTATGTAGCTTTTTTGGTCCCAAGTTTGTAAAAAATAATAACAATAACTTGGCAAGGGATTTCTTGAGTTGATTAACATCTCCTGGGTAAACTGTAAATAACTTGATTGTTTGTTACTTTACTGACGTAGCCAAGTAATTTACAAGTCCTGAGTTAATATGCATTACCTGGATAATTAAAGATTGGTTGAACTCCAATTCCGCTAGGGAGGCTCTGCCTTGAAATTGACAAGAAATGACCTATATAAATGGCAGAAACAAAGGCTTTTTGGGGCCTCCTGGTTGAAGAGAGCCTGGAGTGGAGCTTGTCCTTCAGGAAAGGTTCTCTGTGCTGAGAACCTTGCAGGCGTGGTAAGGATTTGAACACCAGTAAAGAGCTGTAACATTCAGTGGAGAGAGGTCCAGAGGTAGCAGCAATGGCCCTGAAGCAGTGGCAGAAACCCTGGCAGAGAGCTGTAACATTTGGCAACAAGAGACCCAGAGGTGCTGGTGAGAGGCTAGGCTGACCCACAGAGCGGTGGGGGTGCAGGGCTGAAACATCCTGCAGAGCAGAGAGGCCATGACATAGGGCCCAAGCGGCCCAGAGAGGTGGAGGCACGGGTCCTGCCTCCTGCTCAAGGCCCACGTGGAGCACAGAGGGTACACAGGCCCCAAGCAGAGGGTACCCCACAGAGTAGTTCTGCTTCAAGAACTGTAACGATGCTAGTCTAGAGGCTGCTGGCTGAGAGCTGGACCAGTCAATAATGGCAGCAGAACTGGCCAAAAAGAGCCACAGAGAGAGAGAGAGAGAGAGTGAGTGCAACAACAGCAGCCACGATGCACCTGCTGATACCTGAAGTGGCAATGTGAACTCAGCACCTGAGCTGTGGTACACCTGCTGACATCTGAGCCACGGTGTGCCTGACCAATGGCATAAGAGTGAAGATCAGTTTTCAGGTAGGTCCTGTTTGAGGTATTAAGTGGGTCTGTGTTAGGAATCCTCTCGAATTTTGCCCTTTGCATTTCATCATTTATCTTTCTTTTTTTGTATCCTCCTCAGTTATATTAAAGTTATTATTGCAAATATGGTGTTTCTGTGAGCATTATGGGTGTTGCAATGAATTATCAAACTGAGTAGACAGAGAAAGCCATGGGATAGCTAGTGTTGGAAAAAAAACGGGGAAGTTGGAACCAGCTTCACGCTGATTCTTATTCACGAATTTATCTGTTTAACCGATTACCTCAAGGAGATGAACAGGTAGCAGAGAGGTTAGCTTTGTCATTATACAATGTTCTGCTGGATTATTGTTGTAATTATTATTGTATTATTGTTAAAATTTTTAAAAATTGTTAAAAAGAATTTTTAAATGGTACCATAAAGGGAAATAGATCTAAATGCCTTCAGGGATTAGGGAGATAATGTGAGTGTGTGATGTGGGCTGGGAGTTTGGGGAACTGTAGAAAGCCAGAATAAGCCAGTTCAATTAAAAAGAAAGCCACTCTGTATGTCCAAACCAACACCTCCTTAGGCTCTTGAGTTTCCAGTTTTCTATTTCTCAACAGATGCTGTCTCCATATACCCCTTTGCAGGTAACTTAACAGTGCAACAGCCTAACTGAGCTGAATGGGCTTCTCTCATACAACCTCTAAAAATAACTCATTTGCAATCCCCACCACTCATATTCATATACCAGAAATCAGTTCTAGCTGGCAACTTACAGATTTTAATGTACTTATTTCGGTCTTTGACATTTCCTAAGACATTAACTCAAGAAGAGACATAAGCTTGAATAGATCAATAATCATGGAAAATTTTGAAAAACATGGCCAAAGAATTACCATCCCAAAATATACTAGGCCAGGCTGTTTTGTTGGCCTTTTAGACCAAAGCCTTCAGGAACAGATGATGCTTCTGTTACATGAGCTGCTCATGGGGCTCAATAAGCTTGAAAACCTTCCCAACACATTCTGTACAGCTAGGCAAACACAGAGTTAGCACAGAACAGAATACTGCTTATGGCTCTTGACTGTAAATATAGAAGTTGAACTCAGGACTACATTAAAAGACTCATGCACCATGGCCAAATAGAATTGTCTTTTTAGGATTGCAGCATTGGGGATTCCGTTAATATACTTTTTCACATTAATAGGTTAAAGGAGAAATGTCAACAATTTCAATTATAGTAGAGAAGCTGTCTTTTTGTTTTTGTGTAGGTGACTATCTTAGTTAGCTAGTACTGCTGTAACACAAATACCACAAGTGGTTGTCTTTAAAGAATAGAAATCTATTTTCTCACAATTCAGGGGGCTAAAAGCCCATATTCAGAGTGTGGCTGTAAGGGGAGGTCATTCTTTGTCTATTTCAGCTTCTTTTAGCTGGCAATCCTTGGAGTTCCTGGACTCGGGATTCATCTGGCTCTATAATCGTTGGCAGATAGTGTCTGTCTTCCCCCTGTGCCTCTGTGCATGTCTCTGTCTCTACGCTACTCTTTATATAACTCGGAAGTAATTAGGTTTAGGATCCACCCTACGTTAGTATGACCTCAATTGATTTATTACATTATGTTAGATTGCTTTATGGAAGGCGATTGCATTATATTATATTACATCCGTGGGTATAGGGGTTAGGATTTCAACAGATTATGGGGGGACACAATTCAGTCCATAACGGTGATTGTCCATCATCCTATGATTGGGAAGTTCGGTGCCTTATGTGTTTTAGTAAGAGGCTGAAGATAAAAATAAAAGAATTGTTCTCCCAGCTTCTCCTATCCAGGAGGACATCCTGCATGTCCTAGGATTGGCCAACCAAACACACCACCACTGGATTTGAATAAAAAAATAAGTAGGCAAAGAAGTAGGGACAATGGCAGTGGTCGCATCCAGGCTTAGGGGCGCAAGGCAGCTGTGCAAGAGGAAGAATCAGGCATCACTAGGCAGGTGTGGGGGGTGCAGACTGTACCGGGTGGCCCTGTCAGAGGAGGTGACATCAGAATCACACTACAAAAATATCCCTGTTGTTAGTTATAACAAAAATATTTTTCATAAGCCCAGTTTACATGTATCAATATGCCTACAAGGCTAAAAGTCTATGCTAATTTACTTTTTGAACCTTTTAATGTGCTCTGGCTAGAGCTGCCGTTATTATTCAATTACAATGATGCTTTGAATCCCATGGTTTTATCTGCACATGCTCTAAGGATGAGCTGTTTTCATTGCTGCTGATGTTTTTATAGTCACTGATTTTGTCAAATTTTCTGGTGTTTTAGCTACAATATTGTGATAATCAGTATTTGTGAACCTATATCAATGACTTTTTTGAGAATGAAGTAGTAATTCAAGGAAAAGAAGGAATGATATACAGGAAGTATGATTTATAAATCACGTTAGTACAAAAAATATTAGCAAGGATTCTGTATGGTCTGGTATGGGAGGAGGTCCCTGGGGAGGGTAACACCATGAGTTGGTGACACCAATCCTAGTGACACCACTGGGAAGAATCCAGGGTTGGCCGGTATTCAGAAGCAATCTCACTGCCCTGGTTTTTTGGCTGTCATCCTGGCCGATGTCTCTCCCTTCCTGACTACACTTTGCAAGCCTGTTTCTCCATCTTCCCTTGGCTGCCCGGTAACCATTCTATAAATTCCCCTTCTGTTTAAATCAGCCAGAGTCAGTTTATTTTCCTTGGAACTGAGATCCTTGAATCATAGAGGCTGAAAAAGTATTTGATGAAATTAACCATTCATTCCTGATTTTAAAAATAAATAAATAAAAATAAACTTTAAGGAAGCCAGAAATAAAAACAGCTTTGCTTAATGCCATAAATACCTATTCCATAATATTGTACTTAATTGCAAAATACTAAAAACATTCCTGTCAAATCAGGACAATGTCCATGCCTGCTATCACTGTAGTTCTTGATTTGCTGGAGAGGTATTAAGCAATGCCAAAAAACAAAACACAGAAAAAGTAGATGAGGGATATGTAAATACTGAAAAGGAAGAGAAAACTGCTATTACTTTCAGATATGATTTTTTAATCTCAAAAACTAACAGAATTAACTAAAAAATTAATAGATCAAACAGATAACTAAATAAGTTAGCCATCAAAAAATTAAACCCTAAAAAGTCAGTGAATTTTCCTGTATATCAGCAGCATCTAGTTAGAAAATATAATGGAAAAACAATACATAGAAATCTTAAACCAAAAATATTTCCTGAAATCTTTCAACCAAACAGTAGTCTAGCTTAATTAGTAAAGAATGTCTGACTTGAACATTCTGCTCTGTTAAGATCTATCTATAAGGGATCAAATTGACAACAGCAACCCAAAATATTAAATAAGAAACTGAGAGCGCAATAAGTTTATATTAATGGGGCAGGAACAACTCAGAAAAGGAGGGTGAGAATGGTTGCACAGCTGAGAAAATGTAATCAATGTCACTGAATTATACTTGTAGAAATTGTTGGATTGGTGTATGTTATGCCATGCATATTCTCAACAACAATAAAAACAAAAATAAAATAAATTACGTAAAAAAGAAAAATATTACATGGAAATAATCCTTTGAAAATAATTTCTAGAAACAGGTTAATAAGAAATATGTAAGATCTATATTAAAACCCCAGTATGTAAATGCTTCTTGAAAAATAATACAATTATTGAGAAACTTTTTAATAAATGAAGAGATATATAATGTTTCTGAAAAAGAAATCTAAATATTATAAACTTGTCTCTCCTTCCTAAACTCATCTGTATCTTGAATTCCATTCAGAATGTATTTTAAATGAGATTTTTTAAGAGAACCTACAAAATTATTTTTAAGCTCATACTTGTGAATGAATGCCCAAGAGACCAAGGATATTCTACACAATTACTGTTCTGAAAAGGGCCTTTATCTGTAATCTATCAAATCATTTTATAAAGTGAGGAGGAGTAAAACAAGATAGGATAGTTGCAGGAATAAACAGAACAATAATAAAACAGTAAAGAAAGTCCAGAAACGGAGTCAAGTTTATGTAAGAATGTGACAATTAAAAAGCCATACATGCTACAAACAATAAGGATGAAGCTGCAGGACATTATGCTGAGTGAAATATGTCAATCACAAAAGAACAAATATTATATGACCTCCCTTATATAAAAAGACAAGAGAAGGCAAATGAATAGGGAACAAAGTTTATTAGTGGTTAACAGGGATGGGAGGAAGAGGGAAAATAGGAGTTAATATCATGTTGATTAAGAGTAGGGTTGCGCAGCTGATTATTGTAATTGCTGTCAATAAGTTGTACACCTACAAAAAGTTGAATTGGCAAAAGTTGTGTGGTAGATATACTTACAACAATAACCAAAAAAAAGAAAGAGCAGCCGCTAAGGCTGATTGTGTGCAACCAAAAACCTCACAGGATTTGGTTTCTTGGTTTGGAGGCTGAAGGTCATGGTTTCATAAAACATCCCAGTTAATTGGCTTAATAACATGTTTAGTGCCTCTCTTCTACCTCCTAGTTTGATGTGTAACGCCTGGGTCCTTAAAAGTTTGCAAGCGGCCATCCAAGGCACAATAATCCGTCTCTACTTTTTTTTTTTTTATTCACCTGGAGGAAACCCTGGTGGTGTAGTGGTTAAGTGCTACAGCTGTTAACCAAGAGATTGGCCATTCGAATCCACCAGCCGCTCCTTGGAAACTCTATGGTACAGTTCTACTTTGTCCTATAGGGTTGCTATGAGTTGGAATCGACTCGACAGCTGTGGGTTTGGTTTTTGGGTTATTCACCTGGAACAACAGAGGAAGAAGGAGAGTCAGAAATAGAAGGAAGATAGGGAGTATGTGGCTAACTGCCTTCCTGAAAAATTGCCTCCTTTGCTATGAGAACAGAAAAACTGGATGGTGTCTAGCTACCATTTCTGAACATTTTGTTTTTTGTTTTGTTTTTTAAATAACAAAGACCTTTTACTCAAAATTCTGATATCAAGTTCCACTAAACAAAGACTAAACTGTTTCATGTGGTGCTTATGACAATCACTATCTTATAAATTGCATTGTATTACACCAAATACACAAAAAATGTCTGGAGAGTTTTACAAAATATTGAATACACAAAATCATTCTTTGTATATCACTATGTGAAATACAAATCATGATGTATATAAAACCACTCATTAATGTCTGTATTATTGAAGATCCAAGCATGAACAATGAAAATACAAAGCTAGATGACCAAAGCAGTTTCCACAGGGCTTGAGAATTCATTCAGTGTATTCAATTTTATATTTACATCTTCTTTGTATTATATTTCATGCAAAAATAAAAATTCCTGGTGACCTATTCTCTCTGAAGATATGCCAGTAATTACAGTTTAAAAAAGCTAAGTGGAATAATTACAATATTGTTTTTAACCACAAAAGTTTTCCACACAGGATTTAATATATTAATAATCTCTATGATCTAGGGATTACTTGCCTCAGCAAAAACTAAAGATACTTAGAAAATGTATTTCACTGCCTTATTTACTCTAATATTTTTCTGTGATATCCATTTCCTCTTCATTTTTGTAGATTGACAGGCAACTCTCACCAACTTCTTCAGTGCATCTTTCATATCCTTATTCCTTAAGGTGTAGATGAGGGGGTTCAGACTTGGAGTGACAATGACGTAAAAGAGGGTGAGGAACTTGCCCTGGTCTTTGGAGGCACTGTTACCTGGCTGTAGGTGCATGTAGATGACAGTTACGTAGAAGATGGACACCGCAGTGAGATGAGATCCACAGGTATTAATTGCTTTTCTTTGGCCTGCTTTTGACTTCATTCTCAGCACAGCTTGTGCAACGTAACCATAGGATATAAGAATAAGGAGGAGGGGTGTAAGGACAATGACAATTCCTAAAGCAAAAACAGACATTTCAACAGTTGTGGTGTCTGTACATGCTATTTTGACCATAGCTGGCAACTCACACAAGAAATGATCCAGAAGGTTGTTTCCACACCTAGGCAAATTCAGTGTGAGTGTACACAATATTGCAGAACAGGCCAAACTAATACCCCAAACCATGATGATCATCTTGAGACAAAGTTGTGGCTTCATGATTACCAAATAATGCAAGGGTTTACAAATAGCTGTAAAACGATGATAGGACATGACAGCCAGGAGAAGGCATTCAGCGGAGCCTAAACACATATTAACATAGAGTTAAATGACACAACCCACATAGCTGATGGTCTTATCAGGGCCCCACAAGTTAACCAGCATCTGAGGTATGATGCTGGTGGTAAAACAAATCTGGGAAAGATAAATTCCTGAGGAAAAAATACATTGGTGTGTGCAGATGGGAATCCAGGAGAGATGTAACAATGATGGCTGTGTTACCCACCAATGTAATTAAGTAGAAGATAGTGACAACTCCTGACAGGACCATCTCCAGTTTGAGATGATCAGGGAAGCCAAGCAGAATAAAACCATGTAGAGAGGTATAATTGTTTTGGTCCATGGTCCTTCAATGCTGTGCTCCAGAGAGAGGTCCCTTGGCATTCTACTTCTCCACCAGTGTAAAGTCCACTCTGAAGAAAACAGATCCTGGTTCAACATTTGCTCCTCAGGTTTCAGTGCTCTCATGTGTTCCCCTCAATGCCACCATGAACCGAGCTCTTTCCTGAGGTGGTTAAGGTACAGATTCTCGACAGGACTTCTCCTTCTTGAACATGAGACTTCAGGTCCACTACTGAACATTTTGATCAAAGATTCCATAGAAGAATCCTGATCAAAAGAGGGAATGAGAAACAGAATTTCAAATTCTCTTGGACTCCAGACTTCCTGGAGCCATGAAAGTTGGGTGAACCCTTGAAACTATTGCCCTGAAATAATCTTTAAACCTTAAGCCAAAAATATCCCCAAAGTCTTTTTAAAAGCAAAAAATAATTTAGCTTAACTAGTTAAGAATGGCTGCCTTAAGCATTATGCTCTTTTAAGAACTATCTTTATGGAATCAAATTGACAGCCACAACTCAAAAGGCTACATAGGGACCTTAGGGGCCAGTGAATTTATGTTAATAGGGAAGGAGCAAGTCAGAAAATGAGGGTGAGAATGGTTACACAACTCGAAGCATGTAATCAGTGTCACCAAATGGTACATGTTGAAACTGTTGAATTGGTGTATGTTTTGCTGTGTATATTCTTAACAACAAAATAAATAAAATTATATTTTAAAAAAGAAGCGATGCCAAAAAATATTTCTACTTGTTATGGATTGAATTGTGTTCCCCCAAAATATGTGTTGTAAATCCTTACCCGTATGCCTTGTGACTATGATCCCATTAGGGAATGGGTTTTCTTTGTTACGTTAATGAGGTAGTATTAGTGTAAGGTGTGTCTTGAGTCAATCTCTTTGAGACGTAAAAAGAGAAGAGTAAGCCAGTGGGTGGGCAACCACAGGTGGGGGAAGATAGATGCTATGCCACATGGAAATCTCCAAGGAACCAAGAAACAGAAGCTGAAGAGACAAAGACCTTCCCCCAGAGCCAACAGAGAAAGAAAGCCTTCTCCTAGATCTGGCATCCTGAATTCAGACTTCTAACCTCCTACAAAAAAAAAAAAAAAAACCTATGAGAAAATCAATTTCTGTTTGTTAAAGCCACCCACTTGTAGTATTTCTGTTATAGTAGCACTAGATAACTGAGTCTGTACTTCTGGACAAACATAGCACATGGTAAATTTGTTAAGGAGTCTCTAAGTGGCAACAAACAGTTAAGTGCTTGACTACTAACTGAAACTTTGGCTGTTTGAACCACCCAAAGGAGCCCCAGAAGAAGGACATGGCAACCTGCTTCCAAAACGTCACAGCCTTGAAAACCCTACTGCGCAATTTTACCCGGTACACACGGGGTTACTTTCAGCTGGAATCGACTTGATGGCAACTAACAACAACAAATTTGCTAAATGCAGCTAAAGTCATGATTGTATGTAGTTTTATAAACTTAATGCACATATTAGAAAAGAAAAAACTGAAAACCAATGATCAGCAATGACCTAAGCATTCATCTAAACAAATTAGAGAAAGAACGATAAATGAAACCAAAAGGCATAAAAATGAAATAATATAACTACATGTAAAAACTAATGATTAAAAAATAATAAAAACAAAATGGAGATGTTCAACAACTCCAAAGGTTGGTTCTTTTAAAATACTAAAAAAATTGATAATCTCCTGGCAAGGTGATAAAATACAAAGGAGGAATGAATGAAAAATAACGACATCACTATATATCCTGAAAACATTAAAATGAAAAGAGATATAATAGTTCATATTATAAAGCCAGCCAAACTTAGATACTCAAATCTGATAGAAACACAAAACATTAATATATATTAATAATACATAAAAAGGGTAAGATATCACTAACATGTTGGTTTTATTCTGGGAAATTAAGCCTAGTTTAACATTTAAAAATAAATCAAAGTAAATTGTCAAATTAACAAAGTAAAGGAATAATTACATAATAACCTCAGGGAATGCAGAAAACCCATTTAATAAAACTTGTCATCCATTCATTGGAAAAAAAAAAAAACCTCTTAGCAAATTAGGCAGAGAAAGGAATTAACCCCTTAAGTAGAGCATTTGCCAAAAAAAAAAAACCTAGAGTAAATCACTGAATGGTAAAATGCTGGAAGATTTCTAAGACTGGAAACCAGATAAAGATTTTTATCCTCTTTACTGCTGCACAATATTCTTGTGGAGGCAAAGAATTGAAAATGAAACTCTCACTATTCTCAGATATATGATTGTGTATGTACGTACTAAAGTTGTGTTGTTAGGTACCATTGAGTCGGTTCTGACTTAGAGCGACCCTATGTACAATGGAATGAAACACTGCCTGGTCCTATGCATCCTTACAATCATTGTTATACTTCAGCCCATTGTTGCAGCCACTGTGCAACCCATCTCATTTAGGGTCTTCCTCTTTTTCCATTGCCCTGTACCTTACCTTTATCATGCTTGGTAAAGTACAGGGTCAGCGTAAAAGAAGAAGACCCTCAGCAAGATGGGTTGAGACAGTGGGTCAATGATGGGCTCAAGCATAACAACGATTGTGAACACGGTGCAGGATCAGACAGTGTTTCATTCTGTTGTAAACATGGTCATTATGAGTTGGAATCGACTCGACAGCAACTAACAACAAAAAGTTCCTTACTTAACATAATGTCCTTCTCCAGGGACTGGTCCCTCCTGATAACATGTCCAAAGTATGTGATATAAAGTCTCAGTATCCTTGCTTCCAAGGCACATTTGGGCTGTACTTATTCCAAGACAGATTTGTTTATTCTTCTGGCAGTCCATGGTCTATTCAGTATTCTTTACCAACACCATAATTCAAAGGCATCAATTCTTCTTTGGTCTTCATTATTCATTGTCCAGCTTTTACACACATATGAGACGATTGAAAATGCCATGGCTTAGGTCAGACGTACCTTAGTCATCAAACTGACATCTTTGCTTTTTAACACTTTAAAGAAGTCTTTTGCAGCAGATTTGTCCAATGCAATGCGTCTTTTGATTTTTTGACTGCTGTTTCCATGGCCATTGATTATGGATCCAAGTAAAATGAAATCCTCTACAACTTCAATTTTTTCTCCATTTATCATGAAGTTATTTGTTGGCCCAGTTATGAGATTTTTGTTTTCTTTATGTTAAGGTGCAATCCATACTGAAGACTGTCTTTGATCTTCATCGGTAAGTGTTTCAAGTCTTCTTCACTTTCACCAAGCAAGGTTATGTCACCTGCATATCGCAGGTTGTTAATGAGTCTTCCTGCAGTCCTGATGCCACATTCTTCTTCATATAGCCCAGTTTTTAGTTTATTTTCTCTGCATACAGACTGAATAAATATGGTGAAAGGATACAACTCTGACATACACATTTCCTGACTTTAAACCACACAGTATCCCATTGTTCTGTTCTAACTACTGCTGCCTCTTGGCCTATGTACAGGTTTGACATGAGCACAATTAAGTGTTCTGGGATTCTCATTCTTCTCAATGTTATCCATAATTTGTTATGTTCCACAGAGTCAAATGCCTTTACATAGTCCATAAAACACAAGTAAACATCTTTCTGGTATTCTCTGCTTTCAGCCATGATCCATCTAACATCAGCGATGATATCCTTTGTTCCATATCCTTTTCTGAATCTGGATCGAATTTCTGGCAGTTCCTTGTTGATGTACTTCTGCAACCACTTTTGAAAGATTTTCAGCATAATTTTACTTGTTTTTGATATTAATGATATTGTTTGATAATTTCCACATTCTGTTGGATCACCTTTCTTTGAAATGTGCACAAATATGGTTCTCTTCTGGTCAGTTAGCTAGACAGCTGTCCTCCAAATTTGGCATAGATGAGTGAGACTTCCAGTACTGCATTTCTTTGTTGAAACATCTCAATTGGTATTCTGTCAATTCCTGGAGGCTTGTTTTTGCCAATGCCTCCAGTGCAGCTTGGACTTCTTCCTTTAGTACCATTGGTTCTTGATCATATGCTACCTCCTGAAATGGTTGAATGTTCACCAGTTCTTTTCTGTATAGTGACTATGTATTCCTTCCATCTTCTTTTGATACTCCCTGAGTCATTTAATGTTAATTAAACAGTAAAAAAAAAAAAATGACATGGTCAGATTAAGTTATAACATCTAATTAAGTTCCAGAGGAAAAGGGTAGATACTATCTCAAACCATACACCAAAATAAACTCCAATAAATTAAATAATTACATGTAAAAATGGAACAATTTAATTTTCAAGAAAAAATGATAGTAGGGGGAGATGAGAATTTGAAGGTAATTTGATATATGATTCCTAGTGTACGACATTGCAAAAACAAAAAGATTTGTAGAATTGTCTACATAACTTTTAAAAAATGATTACATATAAAATACTCAAATACAAATAGCAAACTAGGAAAATATATTTGTAGTGTATAAGAAGTGCGGTCCAAGAATTCATAACCTTTCTAATTGGATGGGAGTTCCTGAGTGGTGTAATGGTTAACATTTCCTGATGCTAACAAAAAGATTGGAGGTTTAAGTCCACCCAGAGACTCTTTGGAAGAAAGACCTAGTGACCTGCTTCTGAAAAATCAGTTATTGAAAACCTTATGAAACACAGTTCTACACTGACTCACATAGGTTGCCATTAGTCGGAATCTCTTCTACAGCAGACAACAACTAACAGGTTATCTTAAAGATTAATAGTGGGTTTGATGGCCAAAATACAATCTTGAGTATATCCCACCTGAATTTAGAGACTATCTCAGGAACACATTTGATGCATTGAACACTAATGACTGAAGACCAGACGAGTCGTGGAATGACATCAAGGACATCATACATGAAGAAAGCAAGACGCCATTAAAAAGAAAGAAAAGACCAAAATGGATGTCAGAAGAGACTCCAAAAGTTGCTCTTGAATGTACAGAGGCTAGAGCGAAAGGAAGAAATGATGAAGTAAAAGAGCTGAACAGATTTCAAAGGGTGGCTCGAGAAGAAAAAGTAAAGTATTGTAATGAGATGTGCAAAGACTTGGAGATAGATAACCAAAAGTGAAGAACACTTTCAGCATTTCTCAAGCTGAAAGAACTGAAGAAAAAATTCAGGCATCCAGTTGCAATATTGAAGGATTCTATGGAGCAAATATTAAATGACACAGGAAGCAACAAAAGCAGATGGAAGGAATGCCCAGAGTCACTGTACCAAAAAGAACTGGTCGACATTCAACCATTTCAAGAGGTAGCATATGATCAAGAGCCAATGGTCCTGAATGAAGAATTCAAAGCTACTCTGAAGGCATTGGCAAAAAACAAGACTACAGGAATTGACGGAATGCTTACAGAGATGTTTTAACAAATGGCTGCAGTGCTGGAGGTGCTCACATATCTCTACTGTGAAATTTGAAAGACAGCTACGTGACCAACCAATAGGAAGAGATCCATATTTGTACCCATTCCAGAGAAAGGTGATCTAACAGAATGATGAAATTACTGAATGATATCATTAATATCACACAGAAGTAACATTTTGCTAAAGATCATTCAAAAGTGGTTGCAGCAGTACATCAACAGAGAACTTCCAGAAATTCAAGCCCAATTCAGAAGAAGACGTGGAACAAAGGATATCATTGCTAATGCCATATGGATTCTTGCTGACAGCAGAGAATATCACAAAAATGTTTACCTGTGTTTTATTGAATATGCAAAGGCATTCAACTGTGTGGATCATAACAAATTATGGATAACATTGAGAAGAACATGTAATTGCGCTCTTGAGGAACCTGTACTTAAACCAAGAAGCAGTTGTTCGAACAGAATGATGGGATACTGAGTGGTTTAAAGTCAAGAAAGTTGTGCATCAGGCTTGTGTCCTTTCACCATACCTATTCAATCTGTATGCTGAGCAAATAATCCAAGAAGCTGGACTATATGAAGAAGAACAGGGCATCATGATTGGAGGAAGACTCATTAACAACCTGCTATATACGCATGACACAACCTTACTTGCTGAAAGTGAACATTAGCCTGCGATATGTAGGTGACACAACCTTGCCTGCTGAAAGTGAAGAGAACTTGAAGCACTTACTAATGAAGAACAAAGACCACAGCCTTCAGTATGGATTAAACTTGAATATAAAGGAAGCAAAAATCCTCACAACTGGACCAATAAACAATATCATGATAAACAGAGAAAATATAGAAGTTGTCAAGGATTTCATTTTACTTGGATTCATAATCAACGTCCATGGAAGCAGCTCTCAAGAAATCAAAAGATGCATTGCGTTAGGCAAATTGGATGCAAAAAATCTCTTTAAAGTGTTAGAAAGCAAAGATGTCACTGTAAGAACTAAAGTGCACCTGACCCAAGCCATGGTGTTTTCAATTGCCTGACATGCATGTGAAAACTGGACAATGAATAAGCAAGATGGAAGAAGTATTAATGCCTTTGAATTACAGCTTTGGCAGAGAATATTGACTGTACCATGGACTGCCAGAAGAACGAACAAATCTGTCTTTGAAGAAGTACATCTAGATTGCTCATTAGAAGCAAAGATGGCCTGACTTCGTCTTACATACTTTGGACGTATTATCAGGAGGGATCTGTCCCTGGAGAAGGATGTCATGCTTGGTAAAGTACGGGGTCAGTGAAAAAGAGGAAGACCCTCAGTAAGATGGATTGACACAGTGGCTACAACAATGGGCTCAAGCATAACAACGATTTTAAGAATGGTGCCAGACCAGGCAGTGTTTCGTTCTGTTGTACAGAGTTGCTATGAGGAGTATTGACTCGATGGCACCTAACAGCAACAACAAGTTTCTTAAAAGGGACTCTGGTGGCACAATGGTTAAGTGCTCAGTTGCTAACTAACCTAAAGGTCTGCATTTGGAACTCACCAGAAGATCTTCAGGACATATATGTGGCAGTCTGCTTCCATAAAGATTACAGCCTAGGAAACCTATGGGACAGTCATACTCTGTCCTATGGAATGTCTGGCTGGAATCGACTTGACATCATGCAACAAGTTTCTTGAGGAGGTGGGTGACAACTGTTATGAATAAGAACTATTCAAAGTATATGAAATAAAAAAAAATAGGATACATTAAATTGTGAAACAATCATATTTTTATTTTACTTCGACATTGCCAAAAATCACATTTTTATTAAAAAGAAAAAAAACAGGAAGTAAAACTTGTGTCTGTCTCCCAAATGGTCTAGTCATTATTTGCCTGTGATCGGAGAGGACAGAGAACAGGACTCGGGGTGCTCTAGACTTCCTCTGATAGTTCTCTGCCTCAAATGGAGGGCTAGGAGAGTCTGTGGGACCAACTGGTAAGCAGGAAGAGAGGTTCAGGTGTGGCTATTTGGGGGCTTGTAAGTTATTTTTTTAAGTTAAGTACCTTCAGGGTAGAATGAAGCCTGAGGAGGGAAGAGAAGCGCAGGCTGTGGGCGGGGGCAGGGCCGGCCCTCTCAGCCCTTTCCACGTTCTGGCTTAGAAAGTCCCACAAATTTGAATTACAGCCTGGCCTACCAGGTCCTAAGGAAGATAAATGTGCTCAGCAGGATGATGCAACATATTTTACATAAGCGTTAGTGAGCTTGATTTATCACTTTAAAATATTTAGATACATGGTGTGTGGTTCTCCATTTGAACTCTTGCCTTGTCTGTCACACATTAGGGTATGAGATTACAGCCTACGTAGAAAAATGAGCTTTGGGTTGGAAGAGATGGTGTCTCTTTCATCATCAGAAGAGAATGAAGAAGCCATAGGTATAGGTCAGGAAAACTTGTAGGTGGCATGATAAAAGTTGAGAAAGATCCCATCTGCTGGGTTATTTTTTTCTTTAAAGTAAGAGCTGAGAACTTTTAGCTATGAATGAAGAAAATGTGTTGGATGAGAAATTTGATAACTCGTGTTATTAAGAAAAGGAAAAATCATGACTACAGAGACAGTTTTTCAACCTTTATCTTCCTCTCAAATATCATAAATATTTTCTCATGTATCATACACATAGTTGTTATTGGATGCCTTCAAGTCTATTCCAACTCATAGAGACTCCGCGTGACAGAGTAGCACTGCCCAATAGGATTTTCTTGGCTGTAATATTTACAGGTGCGGATTACCAAGTCTTTCTCCCTCAGAGCCACTAGGTTGGTTTGAGCCACCAGCCTTTTGATGAGCAGCTGAGAATGTGTTCTTCAGTATGGACAGAAACACGTATAGGCATTATGTCCAAGAAGAAGGTGTGCAATCTTGGTGGTGCTGAGGTGGAGCTAGAAAAGATGTAGCATGGATTTGCCCACAAATCTCTCGACCTTATCCAACTTTCTCTTTTCATACATTGCGTGTGCTTGTGTGTGTGTGTGTGTTGAGAAAAAATGAGATTCAGTTTATTTAGTTAGTATCTAGCTGGAGGTATTAAATTATGTGGTGGAGTCTGCTATGAGGAAAAAAAAAATAGGGCTGAGGGAGTACTTTGTAGTGACTGCTATTTTAATCCTGTCCCAGGGTCTTCTGGTCCTTACTTGATCTTCACTGACATTATCCTGCTATACTTCATACTTTTTGGCAACCAAGAGATTCTAGGGTCAAATATATGACAATCACAATGAAAATAAAAATGGTTAACATATTGAGTGGTTATTTGTATGAGGTAGGTACTCTTCTAAGTGTTTTTCATGTGTTTATGTTTTTAATTCTCACAATAAATTTATTAAGAAAACATTAATATTATTTCCATTTTCAAATGAGGGAAATGGAGACAAAGAGATAGAAAAACATGCCCAAATATATATGAGTCACTCTTGCTGAGAATAATTAGAAAAAGAAAGAGCCTGGTTTTAGCGCTAAGTAAGGCAGTTAAGTATGGTAGAATTTGAGTAGAAGTTTTTACCTTGGGATTAGTGGACCAGAGGAAAAATAAATCTTGATTTTAGAATATTCCTGTATCTTTGTAAAAAGCGTTGCCAGCATGTACCTTGGGGCTGCATATCTGGGGTTTCTGGGGAGTAACAATGAGACATAAAATCAGGGAAATGTAGGACCAAAACAAATATTATTTATAAACTTGTGGTGCAATGGATCACTTTTGTTTGGCCTCTCTCGTCATGGTCTTATAACTCCCAACCAAGTGATTGGGTGGGACTATGCAAATAAGGTTATCGTGGGCCACCAAGAGGATTGGTCAGTTTTGCCACCCTGCTGGGCTTGAGGTGAGCCATCCCAGAGGCAGGAGAGAGACGATCCCACTACCACCAAGGAAGAAAAGCCAGGAGTAAAGACTGAGTCCTATGGACCTGGGATCCCTGTGTTGAGAAGCTCCTGGAACCAGGAGACAGAGACAGAGAGAGCTTGAGAAGCAGTGGCAGAGAAGTGATGGCAGGAGATGGCATGGTGGGCTTCCAAGCCTATGGAGGGAGAAAGCTGACTGCCTTTTGCAGGAGGCTTGCTGGGGAGTAGTGCCTCTGGGCACTTGCTGGCCCAGCTAAAAGAGTTTTGTAAAACTTGCCCAAGCATGGCAGGGGCTGAGGGCCAGTGAGGCGTGCCTGCGAGCACAGCTGGGAGGAGGCTGTCCTGGTGGAAGAACTGTATCCTGAGTGTTCCTGAACCTGAATTGTAACCTATTACTTCTCTAATAAACCCCAAAATTGTGAATATTGTTTTTGAGTTCTGTGTAGCCATTGCAATGAATTATCAAATCCAGCAGAGAAGTAGAGAGTACAGTGGGAAGGACAGTTGGTGTCAAATTGGGTAAAGATGGCAGAGAGAGGAGGCATGTCTGAACTCTGCCTCTTAGGAATCAGCCTTAGGCTATTGATCTTGATTCTCCTTCTCCTTTGTGAAGTTAGAGGAGGTCAGACGTCACCCTCACTCCTTTTTTTTTTTTTTTTTACAAAATTCTATAACTGATAACAAAGGCAACTTGAGTTGAACAGCAGCCCTTTTCTGCTAGTCTGGAGGCTTTGGGTGGGCAAATTTGGGAGTAGGAGTTTTCAGTAGAAAAGCTGAATTGCTCCCCATAAATGTTAGGAGGAAAAATATTTTGGTGTACAAGGCAATTTGGGTGGGAGTATGAAAACGTTTGTAATGCCATCTCCACTCCCACAATCTACCCTCAAACATCCAGAAATACTCCTGTGCTTAGTTTTGTTTTGTTTTTTGGTTTCCCCCACCCTTTTAGGTATGTGAAAAACAGCATCACATCTGGGTCAACGCCTCCCATAGCTGTCGAGTCGATTTCGACTCATAGCGACCCTATAGGACAGAGTAGAACTGCTCCATAGGGTTTCCAAGGAGTGGCTGGTAGATTCAAACTGCGAACCTTTTGGTTAGCAGCCTATCTTTTTAATCACTGCTCATATGGGTCAACATAGTGCATTACAAAAACACGTGGAAGAAGTCAATAGGCAGAGATGACCAAGAATAGGAGCACACTAGAAATTCAGAGAACTCTTGGGCAGGCTTTGAGCTCCCTCAGAGTGTGGAATTAGAGTGTTTGAGCCGCTCAGGAACATATGTGAACCAGAGTGTAGGAAGATCCCAGCTGGACAGGGGTGGATTATCTAACAGGCAAGGTAAGCATGATGTTTACCTTGCTTACCAGATCATCGTGGTGAACATTTTCACGTGAGTTTTACCACATCAAAGAAAGTGTGCTTCTATCTTTTTAAACTGAAGAAATGATTGAAAATCTTGTAAATTCTACTATTCAAATGACTGAAATCTTGTTTTAAATTTTACTACTTAAATGGTTGAAAATCCTGTTTTAAATTCTACTGTCATTTGTCAAAAACATTTGTTTATCCACTATGTGCTTATATTTTTAAAACTATCGAAATCAGAACAGGGAATATACTGTATCATTACCTCCCACCCCACCATCAATTTTCATCTTTAGCAACCCAATTTATCATTACACAATTATTTTATCATGATTCTCCTAGAGTTCATTTTAATTAAAAAAAAAAGTTGCAGTACAGTCAATTCTGACTCATAGCGACCCAGTAGGACAGAGTTGAACTGCCCCATAGGGTTTCCAAGGATCAGCTGGTGAATTTGAACTGCCAGCTTTTTGGTTAGCTGCTGAGCTTTTAGCCACCACACAACCAGGGCTCCATTTTAATAAGAAGATTAAAGGATTTTTTTTGCATTTGAATTTGTGATCATATTTAGCATAGTCACACTGAACTCTATTTATTTAATTGGTCCCACTGCTTGCCTGTAGTCCTATTTTTTTTTTTAATTTCTCTTTATATCTTGCTGACTTGATGTATGTTTTAGTTTTTTTTTTTTTTTTCCAGGAAGGTACACGAGTGATACATTTCTGAATTCCTCTATATCTTGGAATATTTTCTCTTGCTTTTACATCTGAATAACTTGGTGAGACGGAGAATTTTGTCTACAAAATACATTTGCTTCCATATGATGTTTCATTGTGTTCTAACACGTGATGCTGCAGAAGAGAAATTTGAGATCTGAGTCTAGCCAGATTTTTGTTCCTTTGTTTTTACGTATGTTTTTAGTCTAAGTGCCTTTATAATTTCTTTCTGTGTTGATGATGAATTTGATAGTTAAAATTCAAAATTTAGCAAATATTTAAGATTTTTATTTATGACTTTTTATTTTCCCTAGAAACACCACAAATCCCCTAGTCGTGTAGATTCCAGGATTACTTCATCCAAGGAAAGTTTGCTTCTATAAAGTTTTCGATTTTTGCTTTATTTCCTTTTTGGTTCTAGTAGTCCCTCGGCCCCACCTCACAGACATGTACAATTCTAAGGTTAAGCTCCTTTACCTGCACTGTATAGTTTTTCATTTATTCTCTATTTCCATCTCATTGTCATTTTCCTCTAGAGTTTGGTAGTTTTTCTCAGATTTAGCCTTTATAGCAGTCATTTTATCCCTTACTTTCAATCTCCATGCTGATTTTCAATCTGCACTTACATGTGGGGCTTTCTTACATTTTCATTGTTTCTCACTCTCCTTTTTGCATCTCTATTTTTGCCAATTTTTTTTTCCTCTTTATATTTCCTTTGTCAACTTTATGAAGTTTGCTAGGAAATGTCTCCTAATTTTTAAAACGTTTTCTCTGTAGAAAGTCATTTTATAAATCTGGTCTTTTCCTTAAGTTCTCAGAACATTGTTCTCTCTTTCTTTAATTAAGCTGTATTTTCAAAGCTCCCATCTTTATTTTTGGATTGCTTGTTTAATGAATCCTCAAATGGCCAGAGTGTTATCCAGGCTCAGCCGGTGTCTGGTAAGTGGAATTCTCATAGCTTTTTCGTTGTTGACTTGAGTGGTTTCCCAGTCTTGGCTACAGACCTGAAGTCAGACTTGAAGTCATTTGATTTCGATCAAATATACAACCTCCATTTCTTTTCCACTGCCTTGCAGGCAGCCTGAGTTTGCAGGATTGTAGTTGGGTGCATATATCCTTTGACAGTTTAGGTCCTTCAACTACATCAGAGACTCATTTTGCAGTTCTTTGAACAACATAGCTTATTTCTCTTTACTCCCAGGCCAGTATCCACTGCTTCCATTGCCCATCCAGGCTCCACTTTAGTTCTTAAAGTCTTCATCACAGATGACTAGGCATTCTAGAGAGCAACTCATCTCTGCCCAGCCCTTCTGTTCTCTGTCATGCCTATTCTGTGAGATCTAGATCTGAGTGGATGCAGAGAGAAAGTAATCTAGTCGCAAGATTTGCTGGCTCAGAAGACAAGTGTTGCACAGTGAAATGATGACCCCTGGTGTTTTAGGTTAGTGCCTCAGAGTTGTTCGTGTGTGCCTTCAAGTCAATTCCAATTCATAGCAATCATATATGACATGGTAGAACTGCCCCATAGAGTTTTTAGGCTGAAATCTTTATGGGAGCATGTTGCCAGGTCTTTTCTCCTAGAGTGGCTGGTGGGCCCCAGAGTTAGTTGCAGAAAATGGGGCAGAGGGGAGGGCTCAAAGTTTTATCCTACCTTATTTGGTGTCAGATGATCCATGCTAGATTTCAGAGGTGGGAGCATGTGGTATATACTCCAGAAAGGTACTTCTCAGTCCTTCACTATCAAGGATGAAATTTTGGAATCCTGCTCAGATTAAGGCCAGTGTTGCCTTCTCTTTTGTTTTTGATAGTACTATTACTTATTTAATATCTTAGAGTGGGATTAAAGGTCATCACCTAAAAATGATGACACGAACGGACACATGCACACTTATGTTCATTGCTGCTTTATTCATGGTAGCAAATAAATGAAAACAGTTGAAGTGCCCTCAGATAAGCAAATTGTGGTACATACATACAATGGAATACTACACAACCATAAAGAACAATGATGAGTTCACAAAACATATTATAACATGGATGGACCTGGAGGGCATAGCCTAAGTGAAATAAGTCAAGCATATAAGGACAAATAATGTATGATCCCTCTTGTATGAGAAGACAGACTAGATATATTTACAGAGACCAGTGTTCATTAGTGGTTGCTGGAGAGAAAAAGAGGGAAGGGGAAAATACCTTTAGATCGTAGAGACTTGTTATTCTTGGTAATGGGAAAAGTGACTCTGAATGTGGATATAGTGAGCACAGCATAACCAAAGTAAAAATGAGTGTTGGGTAGGTAATAGGTATATTGGTATATGGGTAGTTACAGATACAAACAGAGGTGAGAGCAAAAAGAAGTATCTATAACATACCTGTATCTGTTGCTGTTGAGTCAATACCGACTCATAGCGATCCTATAGGGCAGAGTAGAACTGCCCCACAGAGTTTCCAAGGAGCAGCTGGTGCATTCAAACTGCCAACCTTTTGGTTAGCAGCTGAGCTCTTAACCACTATGCCACCAGGGCTCCAGAAATATCTATAAAGAAAAAAGTACGTGTAATTACAAACATGTGGGTGCAGGCACACATATTCTTTGAAGACACAAATACAGACACTCAGACATAACCGAACATTTTCCAAGACTGGTTTTCTGGGTTTGAAATCTTAGGACCATAGTCTCATGGGAAAACTCAATCAATCGGCATAATGCTCCCCGTGCCATGGAGTCAATACCCACTCACAGTGACCCTATAGAACAGAATAAAACTGCCACATAGGGTTAGCAAGGAGCAGCTGGTGGATTCAAACTGCTGACCTTTTGGTTAGCAGCCAAGCTCTTAACCACTACGCCACCAGGACTCCTGGCATAACATAGTTCACAAAAATCATGATTTTCATTCCAGTGAAGTGAGTAGCATCTGGGGTCTTACAAGCTTTTGAGTGGCTATCTGAGACACAACTCTGGGTCTCTACTCTCAAGGAACAAAAGAATAAGAAGGTAACCAAAAGCTCGGAGAAGAAACAAGTCTACGCAAGCCATGACCTCATCTACCCTGAGACCAGAAGTACTGAATGGTGCCCAGCTACCACCATCAACCATTATGTCCAGGGTCACAGTAGATGGTCCCAGACAGAATGAGAGAAATATGTGAAGCAGAACTCAAATTCTTAAAAAAAAAAGAAAAGAAAAAGCCAGACAAACTGAGACTATTACCCTGAGACACTCTTTTTTGTAATTTATTCTGGCGTTAGATTAAATTTTCCAAATATGGCTTTTCCTGAAAAACTAAAGAAGATGACTATGATAATAATAACAATTATTATTATAATAAGATAACAACTAACATTTGTTGGATGTTTACCATATACCAGAGTACTTAGCAACTCACATGCAAATATCATAGACACAGTTATTACTATACTCATTTTACAGGTAAGGAACCTGGACTTAAGAGGTTAAGTAACTTAACCTCGTAAATGTAGAACTGAGCCTATCCCCCTGAGATCTCTTAGCGAAATAGAAGAGTGGTACACAAAATAAAGGATATTACCTGTAAGATCAGTACACTACTTAAAAACCATCTGTTTGAGGCCAAAAGGTCAACAATTACTCAAAAGCAAAGATGAGACGATAAGGGTGCAGGGAAACCAGAGAACTGGAAATGGAACAAACAGAATGCAATTAAAGAGAGTGTCGACACATCGTGCTAAATGTAACTAACGTCACCAAGCAGTTTGTGTGGAAATGGTCAAATGAGAACCTAACTTGCTATGTAAACTTTCACCAAAAATTCAATAAAATATTATCTAAAAAAAAAAATAATAAATGAATGTCATGAGGTCTTACTTGCATGCCTTGCCGTTGCTACACTGCAATAAACTAAACAAATAATGCATGTCAAAAAAAAAAAAAGAAAGCTCATCAAACAGATTAGGATATAAGCGACAGGTTAGGATATAAATCTTAGCTCTGCCATGTGCTAGCTCAGTGATTGTGGTTAACCTCTTAAGCCCAGTTTCCTTACCTGTAAAATGAGCATAGTAATAATAGTGTCTATGATATTTGCATGTGAGTTGCTAAGTACTCTGGTATATGGTAAACATTCAACAAATGTTAGTTGTTATCTTATTATAATAATAATTGTTATTATTATCATATTCATCTTCTTTAGTTTTTCAGGAAAGGTCACATTTGGAAAATTTAATCTAATGCCAGGATAAATTGCAAATATTTCTATGCTTTTAGTATGCATACATATATTCAAACTTGGACAGGTATTGCTTTATAACCAGCTTTTTCCATTTACTCTTATGCTGTAATTATTTCTACATCTTTATTCTTTGCAAAACGTTTGTTAATGACAGTATAAAATTATATTGTGCACACCATACTTTAGTCAACATTCTATTTCTATTTGTTGCTGCTTTTTAAAATACTGTGATCTGTATCCTTTCCAATAAATCTCAATCTAGTTCCCACGAGTGTTTCTTTAGGATAGATCTCTAGGAGTCAAAATGCTGATGAGTAGATTGATTGCAAAGATGGCTCCAACCCTTCATCCCTCTCTGTGTATGCCTTTTGAGGTATGGCCTTGCAGTTCCTCTTACAAAGCAGTGAAATCGGTTTCCCATCCCTTGAATCTGGTCTAGCCTTGTGATATGCTTTGGCCAAAAGATCGTAGTGGAAGTGATGGTTTGCCAGTTTTGACCGAGCCCTCTCGAGGCCCTGTCGCTGCCGTGAGAACAAGCCCAGGCTAGCCTGCTGGAGGATGAGTGACCATTCAGAACACAGCCAAGTTATCCCAGATGAGGCTGTCTTAGATCATCCAGCTTCCAGGAAATCTGCCAGCTGCCCACATGAATGAACCCGGCTAAGAACAGCCTACCCTGGCCAAGATCATGAGAAATACAGACTCATGAGAAATAATACATGGTTCTTGTTTTAATCAACTGAGTTTTGGAATAGTTCGTTATGCAGCAAACACTGTTAAAAGACCCTTGGAAAAATAATATGTTGCACTTTATATAAGTTGGACTGACTTACTTTCCCACCAGTAGGAAGGTGAGTTCCAATCTCACTGCACTTGACTAGTAATTATTTTTAATGTGCATTTGGGGGGAGCAACTTAATCAGTGAAAATGGTCTCTTGATTGATTGATTGACTTTGTTTCTGTTTTTGAGGCTATACACAGCAGAACATACACCAATTCAACAATTTCTACATGTACAATTCAATAACACTGATTATATTCTATGAGTTGGGCAACCATTCTCACCTTCCTTTACTGAGTTGTTCATCCCTCATTAGTATAAACTCACTGCTCCCTAAGTTTCTTGTCTTCTCTTTCGAGTTGCTGTTGTCAGTTTTATTCCATATAGCTAGTTCTTAAAAGGGCACAATGCTTAAGGCAGATATTCTTTACTAGTTAAGCTAAATTACTGTTTGGTTTTAAGAAAACTTAAGAGGATATTTTTGTTTAAGGTTTAAAGATCACCTCAGGGCAATAGTTTCAGGGTTTCACCCAGCCTCTATGAATCCAGGAAATCTGGATTCCATGAAAATTTGAAATTCTGTTGTGCATTTTCTCCCTTTTGATCAGAATTCTTCTATAGATTTTTTTAAATCAAAATGCTCAGTAATACCTGATAAAAGATAAATACTTGTTCACCAAAAAGCTTTATCAAAAGAGTAAAGAGACAACCTATAGACTGAAAAAAAAAAAAAACAAAAAAACTTTGGGAATAATATACGGATCTAATATTTAAAATATATAGAAAATTTCTACAACTTGATGACAAAAAGATGAATAACCCAACCAAAAACTGGGCAAAGGCATGAGCAGACATTTTGCCAAAGAGGATATTTGAACGGCTAACACACAGATGAAAAGATGCCATGGAAATCAAAGCCACAATGAGATATTATTTCACTCCCACTAGGATGGCCAAGATAAAAAAAAAAAAAACAGAAAGTAACAAGTGTAGGAGGGGATGTGGAGAAAGTGGAAACCTCAACCATTGCTGATGGAAATGCAAAATGGTATAGCCATCATGGAAAACAGTTTGACTGTTTCTCAGAAAACTAGAGGTAGAGCTGCCATGTGACCCTGCAATTCCACTCCTAGGTATATACCCTAGGAATCCAATAGAAGTGACACAAACAGACATGTTCACACCTATGTTCATTGCAGCACTATTCACAGTAGTAAAAAGATGGAAACAACCAAAGTGCCCATTCATGGATGAATGGCTAAGTAAAATGTGATATGTACATACAATGGAACACTAACCAGTGATAAAGAAAAGTGAGTTTCTCAAACATCTTGGAATATGATGAACCTGGAGGACATTAGTGGTTACCAGGGTTGGAGCAGGGCTGCGGGAAAAGGGATTCACTATCTAGATAATAGGCACTTGTTATTTTGGGGACAGGAAAGGTAACAACAAATAAGGGTGAAATGTACACAGCTTGACGAAGTTAAATGATCTCGCTAAAAAGTACACAAGAAAAAAGAACTGGTTGGTAATTTCTATGGCATATATTCTGAAACAGCAGCAAAAACAACCAAAAAAATTTATGTGTGGGTATATATGTGTGTATGTAGACATATATGTTTATAAAAACAAAATCCATTGCCATCGAGTCAATTCCAACTCACAGCGACCCTATAGGACAGAGTAGAACTGCCTCATAGAGTTTTCAAGAAGTAGCTGGTGGATTCGAACTGCTCACCTTTTGGTGAGCAGCTGAACTTTTAACCACTGAGCCATTAGCGTTCCATCTATGTGTATCCATTGCCGTTGAGTCAATTCTAACTTATAGCAACCCTATAGGACAGAGTAAAACTGCCCCACAGAGTTTCCAATGAGTGCCTGGTGGACTTGAACTACAGACCGTTTGGTTAGCAACCATGGCTCTTAACCACTATGCCACCAGGGTTTCCATATATGTGCATAGGAATGCATATATGTGTGTATGTATAGATGTATGCATGTTGTTGTTAGGTACCATCAAGCAGTTTCAACTCATAGTGGCCCTATGTACCATAGAACAAAACGTTGCCTGGTCCTGCACCATCCTCACAATCATTGCTATGCTTGAGCCCATTGTTGCAGCCACTGTGTCAATCCACCTCTTTTAGGGTCTTCTTCTTTTCTGCTAATGCCTCTACTTTACCAAGCAAGATGTCCTTCTCCAAGGACTGATCTCTCCTAATAACATGTCCAAAGTATGTAAGATGCAGTCTCACCATCTTTGCTTCTAAGGAGCATTCTGATTGTACTTCTTCCAAGACAGATTTGTTCATACTTTTGGCAGTCCATGGTATATTCAATATTCTTCACCAACACTACAATTCAAAGGCGTCAATTCTTCTTTTTCGGTCTTCCTTTTTCATTGGTCCAGCTTTCTCATGCATATGGTGTGATTGAAAATATCATGGCTTGGGTCAGGTGCACCTTAGTCTTCAAGGTAGCATCTTTGCTTTTCAACACTTTAAAGAGATCCTTTGCAGCAGATTTTCCCAATGCAATGCATCTTCTGATTTCTTGACTGCTGCTTCCATTGGTGTTGATTGTGGATCCAAGTAAAATGAAATCCTTGACAACTTCAATCTTTTCTCTTTTTATAATGATGTGGCTTATTGGTCCAGTTGTGGTCCATTAGTGAGCTGAAAGGGACTAATACTGACCATTTTGAATCAGACAATCAGATAGTCTACTATGCCAAGAATGACAACTTGAAGAGGAATGGTGTTGCGTTCATCGTCAAAAAGAGTATTTCAAGATCAATCCTGAAGTACAACACTGGCAGTGATAGGATAATATCCATACGCCTACAAGGAAGAGTTAATGTATGCATATGTATATGTATATGCACCTAAGTGACTGTATGCACATATATCCACATATATAATAAAGCACGTAGAGGGCACAGTCACAAATATTTCTTAGATAAAAGAAAACACCTTGCAGGATTATGGGACATCTCAGTCAACTGGCATAATATAGTTCATAAAGTTATGGTCTACATCATAGTTTGGTGAGTGGAGTCTGGAATCTTAAAAGCTTGCCAGCAGCAGTCTAAGATAAAACTATTGGTCTCTGCTAGTGCAGGGCAAAAGAGAAAGGAGGAAACCAAAGGCTCGAAGAAGAAACTAGTCTACAGGACAAATAATCTACATGAACCACGGCCTTATCTACCCTGAGACCAGAAGAACTAGATGGTGTCCGGCTACCACTACCAACAGTTCTAATCAGAGACACGGTAGGTGGGCTCTGATAGAATGGGAGAAAAATATGGAACAGAACCTCAAATTCCTACAAACAAACAAAAAAAAACAGACTTACTGGACCGGTTGAGACTAGAGGACTCCCTGAGACTATCGATCTGTGATCAACTTGTAGAAAAAAAAGAAATGGTAGCTGGGCACTGTCCAGTTCTTCTGGTCTCATAGCAAAGGTGGCAATTGTTTATGTAGGCAATTAACCACACATTCCATTTCCTCCTCCTGTTCCTGACTCTCCTTGTTCCTCTGTTGCTCCAGGTGAATGGAGATTGAATGTGCCTTGGATGGCCACTTGCAAGCTTTTAAGACCCCAGGCACTTCTCAATGATCTAGGAGGTAGAAGAGAAGTACTAAATATGTTATTAGGCCAACTAGTTGGGATGTCTCATGAAATCATGACCCTAAACCTCCAAACCAAGGAACCAAATCCCATGAGGTTTTAGGTTGTATATAAGCAGCCTCAGCAACTACTCTTTTTTTTGTTATTGTTGTAAATGTATCTATCACACTTTCACCAATTTAACTTTTTACAGGTGTACAATTCATTGGCCACAATTACAGTAATCAGCTGTGCAACCCTACCCTTAATCAATGTGATTTTTCCATCACCATAAACTGAAACTTAGTACTCCATTAGCAATAACCCCCTCTTACCACCTCCTCCCACCCCTGGTAACCACGAATAAACTTTGATCTCTATATATTTGCCTGTTCTTGTCCTTACATATAAGTGTAATGGTATCTCATGGTGGTTTTGATTTGCATCTCTCTGGCCTCTTGATTTATTTTGCACTTATTTGATTCATGGGCCTCTTGAAGATTTTTTCATGCATTCATTGTGAATTTTAAATCATCTGTCAAAGTTTTTGGGTGTCCTTTGCCCATTTTTCTTTTGTATTTAAATAGCCTTTTTATTGCTTTGTAAAGCCTTTTTACATATTTTGAATATATATCTTTTGTTCAAACACTTTTAAACATTATCATCTGCACTACAGGGTGTTGAAATCTCCAGAAGGATTTAGAAAGAATGTGACTGATGGAAAGAGCTAAGGAATATTGAATGCTTACCCTGTGTTAAGCACAATGCTATGAACTTTACATCTCTTATCTCATTTAACCCTGAACAATTTTTCAAAGTAAATAATATTAATAAGGGGCAGGGATGGTTCAGTGGTACAATTCTCACTTTCCATGCAGGAGACCAGGGTTTGATTCCCCACCAATGCACCTCATTTGCAGCCACCGCCCATCTATCTGTGGAGGCTTGTGTGTTGCTATGATGCTAAACAGGTTTCCATGGAGTTTCGAGACTAAGACAGACTAAAGAGAAAGGACTGGCAATCTAATTCTGAAAAGCAGCCAATGAAAATCTTAAGGATCATACTGGTCCCATCTGTAATTGATCATGAGGATAGCACAGGACTGAACAGCGTTTCCTTCCATTATGAATATGGTTGCCACGAGTGAGAGGCTGACTCCACAACAGCTAACAACAACAACCATAGTAAGCCAGTTTTATAGACGAGGAAATTGAGTTTAAGTAAATTGCTTAAAAACACAGAACAAGTAAATGGTAGAGCCAAGTCTGAAATCCAGGTCGTTTGACTTTTCCATATCCTGCTTACTATCCTCTACTGCTTTTCCTGAGTGAAGTCCTCCCGTTTCTGAGGAAAGGCAACCCCGTGATATTTGTTTCTTCCTCTTCTTTTTTCCACCTGGCTATGTTTCAATGACTAAGTCACGCTTTGATTAGTGAAAAATCTTTCTGGTATGTGATAAATTGTTGGTAAACATTCACAGTTCATCACCCCCTGCCACTTTTCTATGTCTTCTGTGCCTTTCTAAGTATTTTGATAGAAAGGTGAGTGAGGGCAAACTAACCAGCTGTCACCCTAACTTGACGCTTCCCTTATCAACATGCTTTAACTATCTAAAATTATTAACCACTTAAAGTCACACTGCTGATTTTGCTTTGCTGTATCTGTAAATGACAAATCAGGCTGTTTTACTTCCTGGCTTTAAAAATCTTTATGATTTCCACCGCTTACAGAATTAATTCTAAAATCTGGAGCAGGGCATGTATGGTCATCACAATCTGTCCCAAACCTTTCTTTCTCAACTTATCTCTGACCCGACTCTCTCTTTGCTCTAGTTAAATTAAACTTCCCACCATTTCCCAAGAGCATTCAATTCTCTCAGTCACCTGCCTTACCATGCATGGTCTTCTTTCTCCTTAGAATTATTTCCCCTTTTGGCCGTTCAACAGGTTTTGTTTTTCCTTTAAAGTCATATTCGTGGAGGCTTCTCTGGCTTCCCCAGGCATACGTAGTGGTTGGTCCCATCACACTGATGAACACCTACATCATGTTGCATTTATATATTCAAATTGACCACAAGTTTATAAGCTCTTTAAGAGTAAGTAGTATTCATCTCTACACTGGGAAGCATGAATTAGAAGCTCAATGAATAATTATTGAATTAATACATAAAATTAAAACACATGCAAGAAATAGAAGTGATAGCCAATGAAATAAGGCAAAAAAAAAAAAAAGGAAATAATAATATACAGATTGGAAAGGAAGAAATAAAATGCTATTCACAGGCAATATAATTACCTACATTTAAAATTACAAGAAATCTACACAAAAGCTCCTAGAACTAATAAGTGAGGTTAGCAAGGTCACAGAATATGAGATAAATATACAAAATAATAATAATTATTATTTTTCTCTATTCTCTATTCTAGCAATGAAAAATTGAAATTCAAAGTAAAACCAATACCTTTTACGCTAGTACCAAAACATTAAATTCTTAGGTATTGTAAAATGGTAGTAGCAATAGCAGCATCAGCCCCAACAGGAATAATGCCCAGGATCACCCCAAAGCTGATTCCTATGAGATGGAAGTCAGATATACCTCCACCCTTTAACCTTTTTGCCAATTCTGCCACCAGCTGTTCCTCTCATGGTACTCCCTGCTTCTCTTCCAGATTTGATAACCCATTGCAATGGCCACACAGAACTCACAGACCATGCTTACAGTTCAGTGGTTTATTAAGGAAGTAATGGGGTACACCTTGGAATCAGGATCAGCAGGCTACACCTCAGAATTAGGATCAGGAAGCACACAGGCAGAGTCTGGAAGGTTCCTGGAAGAAGGGAGCACATCTCTCCCTTCTTCAGTGCTGGACAACAGGGTGTCATCAAATGTCAATCTGTATTATCGGCTACAATTTGTCATGTGGAGAAAGGCAGTGTCAGACATTACACAGCAAGTGCGGCTCCAACAGTTTGATCCTTTTCTTCCTTTTACTATAAGGCATTTGCTTCTGACATTATGGTAAATGTTGGTTCCTGAACAGGAAACCCTTTATTAGTCCAAGTCATGGCTTTCGCGGAATTGTAGGAACTACCTGCAGATGGTCTTGTGTTTGCTTGTCTTTATCTACATGCCAGCTCCTCCCTGGAGCCTACTGGAGCCCTGAGTCACAACACAGTGGGAATACAAAGTAGCATCAGCACCACGACAACACATAGACTTTGTACACACTTTAAAACATGCTTTCCTCACCTTACATAATTATAAGATGAGCATTGTTGGGGCACTGGGACTTATTATCTTTGTATTTAAACAATAATTTAGAATATATTGTTAACTGCTGTTGAGTCACCCCAACTCACAGTGACTCCATGCACAGTGGAATGAAATGCTGCCTCGTCCTGCACCACCCCCATGATCAGTTGCAGATCCAACCATTGTGATCCATAGGGATTTCATTGGCTGATTTTTGGAAGTAGACCACCAGGCCTTTCTCCCTAGTTTGTCTTAGCCTGGAAGTGTCACTGAAACCTGTTCAGCATCATAGCTACACGCAAGCCTCCAATGACAGACGAATGGGGGCTGCATATGATGCATTGGCAGGAATGGAACTTGGGTCTCCTGTGTGGAAGGTGAGAATTGTACCACTGAACCATCAATGCTTAATAAATAAATAAAACTCAGGCTTTAAAATTTACAAGTCTTTTAATTTCTCCATCAAACTTTAAAATACTCCTTTCCTTAAAGTTAGGACAGATAAAGTCAATCATTCTATATTCTTCTACTCACTATGAGAGCTAAAGGAAGTGATAGAACCAATGTAATCTTTGGTTTCTTTTTTTTCCCCACTGTAAAATAGAATTATGCTATTCAGACTGCCCCCAAACACCTGGCAGAGTGTCCTACTGTGGGGGGTTTGTGTGTTGCTGTGATGCTGGACACTATGCCACCGGTATTCAAATACCAGCAGGGTCATCCAAGGTGGACATGTTTCAGCTGAACTTTCAGGCCAAGACAGACTAGAAAGAAGAACTTGGCGGTCTACTTTAGAAAGGAATTAGCCAGTGAAAACCTTATGAATAGCAGAGGAACCTTGTCTGATGTAATGCTGGAAGATGAGCCCCTCAGGTCATACTTTAAGAAAGCAAGAGGTCGTTAAAAAGACAGAAAAGAAAGAAAAGGTCAAAATTAATGTCAGAAGGGACTCTGAAAGTTGCTTTCAAGTGTCGAGTAGATGAAGCAAATAGAAGAAATGATGAAGTACAAGAGCTGAACAGAAGATTTCAAAGGGCAGCTTGAGAAGACAAAGTATTATAATGAAATGTGCAAAGACCTGGAGTCAGAAAACCAAAAGGGAAGAACACTTTCAGCATTTCTCAAGCTGAAAGAACTGAAGAAAAAATTCAGGCCTTGAGTTGCCTTATTGAAGGATTCTACAGGGAAAATATTAAACAACACAGGAAGGATCAAAAGAAGAATGGAAGGAATACACAGAGTCCCTACAACAAAAATATTTGGTCTATGTTCATCCATTTCAGGAGGTAGCGTATGATCAGGAACCAGCGGTACTGAAGGAAGAAATCCAAACTGCACTAAAGGCGTTGATGAGAAACAAGGCTCCAGGGATTGACAGAAAACCAACTGAGATGTTTCAACAAAAGGATGCAATGCTGGAAGTGCTCAGTCATCTATGCCAAGAAATCTGGAAGACAGCAGCTACCTGGCCGACCAACTGGAAGAGATCCATATTTATGCCTATTCCAAAGAAAGGTGATCCAACCAAACGCTGAAATTATTGAATGTTATCATTAATATCACATTCAAGTAAAATTGTGCTGAAGGTCATTCAAAAGCAGCTGCAGCAGTATATAGACACAAAACTGCCAGAAATCCAAGCCGAATTCAGAAGAGGATGTGGAACAAAAGACATCATTGATGATGTCAGAAAGATCCTGGCTGAAAGCAGAGAATACCAGAAAAATGTTTACCTGTGTTTCATTGACTATGAAAATGCATTCTACCGTGTGGATAATAACAAATTATGGATAACATTGTGAAGAACGGGAATTCTGGAACACTTAATTGTGCTCATGAAGAACCTGAAAATAGATCAAGAGGCAGTCTTTTGAGCAGAATAAGGGGGTACTGCGTGGTTTAAAGTCAAGAAAGGTGTGAGTCAGGGTTGTATCCTTTCACCATACCTATTCAATCTGTATGCTAAGCAAATAATCTGAGAACCTGGACTATATGAAGAAGAACGGGGCATCAGGATTGGAGGAAGACTCATTAACAATTTGCAATATGCAGATGACACAACCTTGCCTGCTGAAAGTGAAGAGGACTTGAAGCACTTACTGATGAAGATCAAAGACCACAGCCCTCAGTATGGATTACACCTTAACATAAAGAAAACAAAGATCCTCACAGCTAGACCAATAAGCAACATCATGACAAATGTAGAAAAGATTGAAGTTGTCAAGGATTTCATTTTACTTGGATCCACAATCAACAGCCATGGAAGCAGCAGTCAAGAACTCAAAAGATGCATTGCGCTGGGCGAATCTGCTGCAAAAGACCTCTTTAAAGTGTTAAAAAGCAAAGATGTCACGTTGAAGACTAAGATGTGCCTGACCCAAGAAGTGGTGTTTTCAATCGCATCATATGCATGTGAAACCTGGACAATGAATAAGGAAGACCGAAGAAGACTTGATGCTTTTGAATTATGGTGTTGGTGAAGAATAGTGAATATACCATAGACTGCCAGAAGAATGAACAAATCTGTCTTGGAAGAAGTACAGCCAGGATGCTCCTTAGAAGCAAGGATGTTGATACTTTGTCTCATATACTTTGGACATGTTATCATGAGGGATCAGATCCTGGGGAAAAGACATCATGCTTGATTAAGTAGAGGGTCAGAGAAAAAGAGGAAGACCTTTGATAAGAGGGACTGACACAGTGGCTGCAACAATGGGCTCAAGCGTAACAGTGATTGTGAGGATGGCACAAGACCAGGCAGTGTTTCATTCTGTTGTACATGGGGTCTCTATGGATCGGAACCGACTTGCCGGCACCTGACAACAACAGCAGCTCAGGCTGCAGTGAGACTGTGAGCATTAAGTAGCAGGTGCTTTGCAAGGAGTTTCTTTTACTGGTGAAAACAAAATGTGAAACTTGGTGTACTCCTTTCAAATCTTTTTCCTTCAATATTAAAAAAGCATTCCAGTGGGAAATTAAACACACCCCTGGATTGTTACATCAATGACCTTATGAGAGAGGTCAACTGGTCAATTCCTCTCCATGATAGATACAACTGATAAACAGAGAGAGATGGCTGAGCAAAGGTGATCTACATTGCTAAAGACAATGAAATGAGCATCCTGGAAGTTTATTGAGCTAAAGAATGATGTTATTGTGGTTTGGTGATACTATGCTAGTTTGTATCCATGGATGCTGTTTTACCGCAGAATTTTTGTTTCCTTTCAAGCCTCTGGTTGGAAGCATTCACAGGGTTGGTTAATGTTGCTTACTGCTGCAGTCTGCATGGTCTATTTCTAGGGGGTTTTCTTCAGAGAGGAGTTGACACTAATTCAAGTGTAGAATCTCCCTGAGAAACGTGTGCCCAGCTTTCCGCATGGATCCTTCCTTAGGTGAGGTTTGATAAATGGTCAGTTTTGAGCTCACCTGACAGGGAGATCTGGCTGATGTCAGGCAAGGTGAAGGTGTCAGCCAGGAGAGTCTGCGCCTAGCCACGGGTATAAGGGAAAGACAAGGAAAGTCTGATGACCTGTGCCTCCTCCCAGGAGAGGGTAAAGATGATGAAAAAAAAAAAAAGAAGAAGCTGCCCTCAAATCTTCCCAGGTTTCCGTTTCTGGGAAGTCATAAGAGAGACATCAGTGCCAACAGTGGGTCAGTGAAGGAAGAACCTCCCAGAAGCAAGAATGCCCCGGGGTTTGGGGGGAGGGGGCAAAGGGGAAGGAGTAGGGGACTTGGCTTTGGGAGGTCTGGGCTTAGGACTTCAATAAGAAGTTCTGGAGCCCAGCCTTTTGTTTATTCTAGAAGAGGGTTGTGTCTGGAGTATGGGGAAAAAGGTAACTTCTTAGATGTGAAAAATCTCTTGTATGGAGAACGCTGGGCAGGAGAAAGGGAAGAAAGAAATAAGGCTTGTGAGGAACGCACTTAGGTCATAGAATCACAGGCTATGGAAATCCTGTGCTCAAAGCTATCCCATCTTATGAGAAACATACAAGCTAAGTGTCAGCCAAATGCACCTAGATTTACACACATGGGGCAGCCAGCGCTGCCGCTAACAGCAGAGCCTCAATCAGGTCACATCGCTTTGTACCTCTGTGGGCTGTACAAGGAGGGATTTAGACTTAGCTTCCTTCTAGCTTTTTTTTTTCCTTCTAGTAGGAGCTTTTTGACACTGCGTGCAATTTAATATAAAACCCAGTTTGAAAACCAGATCTGTCCAATAATAGATACGCCGGGGCGATTTTCATCCTTTGCATTTGCGATTGCGATGTTTGTTTTGTGCGTTTGTGGGGCAAAGACAGGACGGTGCTGGACCTGTGTTTGCAAGTGTTTATAACTGTGAGTAAGGTAGGTTGGGAAAGTGCGTACGACAAAGGCCAAGAACACCTGTCTTAGGGTACTGGCGGGGGGTGTCTGCGCTGCATCCTTCCTAAGCACATTGTTTGCACACACAAAAGAGCTCATGGGCGGGGCTGGAGTCCGATAAGCCAGGTACCTGTGTTGGGTGTCGGAAGGATGGTGCCGGCGGTAACAAGAATCAATATATGTTTATGGCGGGGGCGGGGAAGCGCGCGGAGGCTGCCGGGCGGGGCAGCGCTAATGAGAAGAAGCCTGGCTTGTGGTTGGTTCGGGAGTCTGGTACCCTGAGAGGAGCGAGCAGGGAGGGAGGGAATGCGGGAGGGAGGATAAAGCGAGGAAGTGCGTTGCGTTACCGCGCATCAGGCGCTGTGGTGAGAGCCGGGATATCGTGCGTCTCTGTCCGCGCCGGGCCCTCCAAGCTCACACACTCATCCCGCGGTGCGCGCCTCTCAGCTGTGGCGGTGGCTGCTGCTTGCTCGGAGCACCCGCAGTCGGAAGGCGGCGAAAGAGGGCGGGAGCCCAGGTACCCCCCGCAGGTCTGCGGTGCTCGGGACGCCATGCAGGGCACGTGCGCCCCCCGGCTCTAAGCTGCGCGCTGAAGGGAGCATGATCTGTGCCCAGGCCGGGGCTGCCAAGGTAAGCGGGCGCAGTGCGAGGACTCTGCTTTCTGCCCCTTCCCCCGCCTTTCTCTGGGCGGTTTCTCTGTCTCTCCGGAGGCCCCGGCAGCGCCCTCCCCCCAGGGCCCTGGATCCACCCTCCTCCCCACCCTCTCGCTTCTCCCGCGAGGTTCAATTGTCAGCCTGGGGCGCGCCGCCGCTCCGGCCGGGCAGGCATCCCCAGCTGGCGACCCGGGCTTGGGTACAGCAGGCGCACCAGGCCCTCCTGCGGGGCACCGAGAGAAACAAAGAAGCCCCCAAGCGAGTTGGAGGCGCCATCCCCACCCCCAGCGCCCTCCCAGTGGCAAGGAGGTGTCAGGGGAAGGGGAGTAGAGACCTACGTAATCTCCCTTCCCAGCCCACACCCACCCCTTGTGAACCAGAGCTCTGAATTCGGGCTTTGCCCTGGGCTTGCTTTTGGACAATTGTGTCCCTTGCAGTGCCTGTGGTTAGCGGAGCGGGTGTCCACGACCTCTGCCGTGCCGGCTCAAGGGGTGCGTGACCAGACCCGGCTTCTGATTCCCTGGGTGGTGGTGGGGGGATCCGCGGTGTGGGTTCTCCCCCAGCTCCTCCCTGACCCCCGCCCACTGCACCGCTCAGCCGGGCCTGCCACCTGAGTTTTAGCGGGAGCAGCCAGTCATGTCGCCTACTGTGTTGCGACCTGTACACAGAGAGCGGCTGGGAAAAATACGTCCGGTCCTCGTAAGAATGGAGGTGCGAGTCCTCCTATCCCTGTATTCCTAGACCGTGACAATGCAGCAAAACCTGAGGGCTCAAACAATGTGTTGCCTCCATCCCCCGCTCCGATGTATTCTTTGGATTGCTAGCTGTTTTGATATCCCGTCCACTTGGCTGATGTGGGGAGTGTGGATACATGGTCTGTCTGTCAGTCTTACACATACAGAGGCTGGGCGTAATAACTTCTTGCCTGCCGAATTTCAGCGCTTGGGGGGAACTGGCAGAGACGCAGGCTGCAGAGCTGCCCGGCTTCCTGTGGTTATGGGCACAGCGCGCGTCCCAGTCTGCATTGGCCTGACACGAGAGAGCAGGTGGGGATTTTCCCAGTTGCTGAAGATATAATTTGACGTTGCTGTAGTTTTGTGCTTACTTCTCTCGGATCTGCAGTGGTGCAATTCTTCCCCTGTTTTTTTCTCTTGAAAAGATAAACAGTGCTGTGTTCAGCAGAAATGGATACAGGAAGAGCAGCATAGTTCAAAGATTAAGGGAGGTATCTTCTCTCTTTTCCTGGATTTAAACGCGGCTTAGCGGGGTAGATGCCCTACCGGAAAAGGCCAGCCTTTAAAGACCCCAGCAGTGTTGTGGTCCAAGGTGTCTTGAAGCAGGTGGCCAGATCTGCGGTTCTGATCAGCGCACTGGCTCCGGCTGTGGCTATTACGGTAATTCATTCTAGACTGGGGATTCATTTTGAAAATGTGTATTTTCCACTAAGAAGGGATTAGAGTCCACATGGCGACCCTTGTATGATTGTGTGTGCCTGTTTGGGAGAGAAACAGAGTGTGGTAGAATTCCCTGTTGCAGTTCCTTCTTCTGTTTGCTACTTGCTCTGGAATGTGGTGTTGGCAAAATGTAGCACTATTTTAATTCCTAGCCCTACACGCAGATTGGATATTAGAGTATTTAATTTAATTAATCGTGTTCTGACTAATTCCGGAATCTCAGTTTAGTGCAGTTTGCTCCTTTGCGGAATGACAGTTCTCTTTTTGCCTGGGTAGTGATTTCATGCAGGAAAATCTCCTAAGTTTCTTCTGACTGTGACATTATTGACTTGGTAGGGAAGCCATCCTGGGCTGGAACAGCGTAATGATGCATCATAGAGAGAGACCGCTGCTGTTGTTACTTGTGTATGCAGCATCAATTGACTTGATTCTTTTTACGTGTCTGGTTTTTAAAGGTGGTTGCTTTACAAGATCACTTTCAGCTTTATTTTCTATGATGCTTGCATCAGATATGACTATTAATGAAGGAAATATTGAAAGGCCAGATACGGTCAGGGGGATATCTGTAAAGAGCGTGAGTAGGCTTAGCTGATTTCTACAGTTCCTTCTAGTTCCCACATTCTGTGATAACTGGAGGAGGAGTAAGAAAAGTTAGTCAGTTTAAGCAAGGCAAATAATTATCACAAAGCAGATAGCAAACCAGGGACTGAATATAGAATCAATGGTTTATTTTTGCAGTTTGCAATTTTTTTTTTTTTTTACTGCAGCATTTTTTCCATAAATGAAATGAGTCAACTCAAACAAGTCATTTTTATTACTTTGGTCAACTATGGCAAAAGATTTGGTGGAGAGTTGGCAGGTATGAAACATATTGAATTAATTGGATAACAGATTTCGTCCTTATTTGTGGATTTAGTTATCCATCATAAGCCTGACTTTGGGGGATAATCGAGAAGGTGGCTTACTTCCAGTGACTGATTTTTTGTTTGTTTGTAATGAAAGACTCTAAGTAGCTGTTTCATCCTATGCAGTAATTGGCAGTAGCATCAGACTTATTTTTCCTGATATAATTTGGTAATGCTCATAAAACTTACCAGCACTGCGGATTGTTAGAAAAATAAGTGTAGCAATGATTGTTCCGAACAGGCAAACAATGCGTTATCATGCGCTTACAGTAATTTTTACAATTTAGAGAGTGTTGAAGTACTTGGCCATTGATTCCTGTTTATGCACACAGTTTTTCACAGTGCTACAGTGATTTTTTAAAGAAGTTACAATCAAAATAACATCCTGGAATAACAGTAACTGCCAGGCATAATTAATCACCCTGCTCCTGTTCTCCCATAGCCTTTTTGCTCATACCGCTGTGGTAGCACTTATCATACTGCAGTTACATAGTTGAAAATGTGCCACATCCTGCATGTCTGACATATGGCACAAGCTTCTTGAGGACAAGGACATTGTTACATTCATCTCTCGTATCTCCAGCACCTTGTACCTTACCTGGTACATGGTTTGGTCTCCGGAATGTTTATTGAGTGGCTATCAGGTCATAAAGAATACTCTGTGATTGTATAGGCAGGAGGTAGGTGGGAATTCTTAGCTCCATGAGTCAGATGGGGGAATCAAAGAGGTTATGTAAGAGCTTCATGGACATGGGAGCCAAGACTCAAATCCAGGCCTTCCTCCACGCTGCCTTGGAGGCAGGCTCCCTTCATCCTTGGTAAAGAAACGGTGTAGACAGCAAGCTCAAGTGCTGTAGATTTTGATTATTTACTTTTTACCTGAATGATCTGGATTGTCTATCCTGATAAAATGTATCTGAGACCTGCCCTGTTTTGTCTTGATGTGGCCTTAAAAGGAAACTTGTTTGGCCCAAACACTGTCCCCTAACCTACGCTTAAACAGAGAGGTGAGCCCCCCTTCTGGACACTTTTTCCCAAGTCTCTGTTCCATGAGCTCAGAGCTTGCCATGATGATGGGCCTCCCTTAGGGGATGTCACTGACTGCACCAATATTCCTTCAAAGCCCATTTAACCACCGTAAGCTTCTGAAATGACCCCGCAGTTAGAAGATAGCCGTCACTCCTGGGCCAGCCTGCTTGTCTACATCTCCCATCAGACAGATGTCTGACCGACAGGCATGACTTACAGACAAGAGACCCCTGCTTCTCTCCTACTCACCGCCTTCCTGACCCATCTGAAAACAAAGAGCAAGTTAGCCTTAAGAAACCAGAAGTTCAATACCCACGTACCCTTTTTATAAGGCAGCCCTGTGGAGCTTTGAAGTTCATGGACTTTTAGGAAAATGGTGTGAAATGTTGTATGTGGCTTTTTTTCAAGTCACTTTACCTCTCTGAGGTTTAGTTTCTTCTTTATAAGTAGGAGTTGAACCAGGTAATCCCAGGGATCCCTCCTAACACCATGGTTCTGTGGCTGTTTTTGTTGGCTTATTCAGTTGAACAAATTGGAGGGGGAAAATATTAGTGATAACTTACCTTTGCAGTAAATAGAGGTAGAAATACTTACGGGTATGCATGTCAGCATTTGAGTTATCTAATCATCTCACTGAGCCCTCTGTTGACATCATTGTCTGCAAATACCTAGAATAGTTCTCTCTCATTTGTAAAGGGAGATTTGCCATCTTAACGGAAAAGGTTGGTGACATTTCCTGTTCCCATTAAGCAGGGTGGTAGAGAAAAAGCATGCAATTCCCAACTCCTTTACAAAATATTTAGAATTTCAGCATTTAATAGTCAAGAATTCAATTCCTGTAGTAAAAGCATTTTTATTCCCACCATTGAATATGTTTCACACTGAAGAAGTCTGGTGGTCAAATTGTTTCCTGAGATTCATCCAACAATTATCTTTTCTGTTTCTCTCTGGTTCCTCATTAAGCTTTTCTTTCTCTCTGTTTTTTTTTTTTTTTTTTTTTTAATGACTTCTTTAGTGCCACCGACCCCCTGTAACATCCCGCATATATATAAAATACATGCCAGAGCAGTAACACTGCCTTCCTGCCCCACCCCTCCAGTCCGGCAAAATGTAGGCGTCAGAGCTCCATCCCTACCTACTAGCCTCAACCTTCTCTGTTTCCTTGGGTTTATTCCTGAGTATCGCTTCCCCGGATTATCAGGTGTAGTGGCAGACTGAGTCTTTCGATATCTTGTTCCGAGTCTAGGTGTATTTCTCACAGACATTTCTCGCAGGTTGAAACCTAAATACCATGCGTTTGTGTCTTAACACCTCCTTAAATATTCCAGGAAACAAGGCAGTATATAAAAACAAACAAACAAAAAACAGTTGCCATCAAAGCTGATTGCAACTCATGGCGACTCTATGTGTGTCAAGAGTAGAACTGTGCTTCACAGGGTTTTCAATGGTTAATTTTTCAGAAGTAGATCATCAGGCCTTTCTTCTGAAGTGTCTCTGCGTGGACTCGAACCTTCAAGCTTTTGGTTAGCAGCTGAGCATGTTAACTGTTTGCACCACCCAGGGACTCCAAGGCAATATATAGGTAATTTTATGTATTTGATACCAAAATGTTTGGATGTGAGGTTTTTGCTTAGTGGTTGTCATATTTTGTGACGTGGGTAGGGACAGTGTTAAGTGCCCTGTGCGGAATGACAAGAATGCCACAACTTACTGGAGAGATATCACAAAGACCACTAAGTTCCCAGATCACTGGAAGCAACATCTGGATTCCCATAGCAACAAGTGATGTGAGCTGCTCACATTATTAGTTCAGAACCCACACTTGTCCTGATTTATTAGCGCAAAGCTTGATGTACTCGGAGGACTGAAAAATAAAGACTAGCGTACAGACAGGCTCTTCTGGTGTCATTAAGTGTCTGCTGCATTGTAATGTTTTGGGGGGTATTCAGTGGATGGGATTTAAGCTGAAATGTGGGGGGGCGGGCTGGAGAAGGAAGCCATCTGTGCCCATGATGACGAATGCTATCATGGAGTCTTCATTCGGGGTCCCTTTTATATATTTAGTGGAGCAGATTTTCTCTTTCACACTTTCTAGATATATTTGTATCACACAGATGTCAGGGAAATATCGTATGTATGGGGGGAAAAAAAACCCCACCAAAATTCACATTGATGGCCAGGGATTGTAATTCAATTACTTTGTCCTTAAGTTGACAGCCCATTTAACTTGCACGGATGTCCCTTGAGTTTATTTTCAGGGTTTAAGTCAGAGCAATTTGAGAAACAGAAACCTCATTACTGAAATTCAGACAGTCTGGTTGGGTGACAGAGCAGGGGAAGCTGGACTGTCTAGAATTAAACACATAATACCTTGGTTTCATGCTGTCAATTCCAGAGCTAATGGAACCCATCAGCAATTTGTTATCTTCCTTCCTGTAAAACACTGACCACCTGGAAAAACTACAGGACGTAATCAATATATTATTATCCTTAAAATAACTTCTAGCTTTCTTCACAGTTATTCATAATTCCTTTTACCATCAATACTTAAAGCTGCATAATTAACCTTTTTTTTTCTCCTCTGTTTCTCTTCAAGAGATATTTTTATGGAAATTTTCTTCATTTTTTGAGCATTGAGCTTTTTTGAAGCAAGAAAAAAAATGGGTTTTGAGAGTTTTCTGTCATATTTATTCCTGACCCACCTTCTTAGCCTTAGTGCTCCTCCACCCCCTCGCATACATACCAGCACCAGTACATGGAAAGGTGATGATGAGAAAGAAATAACTAGCATCCATTGATTTATGCAAAATAGTACATTCAACATGCATGTAAATTATGAAGTAAAATAAACCAATACCCCCCATGCAACCTGGGAAGTAGGGCGTCCTGAATTCATTTAAAGCTACCTGTGTGTTCTGCCTGATTTCTCTCCACCTGCTCTGATTGACATAACCACTTGTCCACATCTCCTGTCTTAGTGGGTGGCTTTACAAAACAAATTTATTTTATCAGAGTTTAGGAGGCTTACAAGTTCAAATCAAGGCACAGGCTCTAGGGGAAGGCTTTCTCTCTCTGTCATCTTTGAAGGAAGGTCCTTGTCTCTTTAGCTTCCAGTCCATGGCTCCTTGGTGATTGTCACGTGGCCTGACATCTATCTTCCCCCATCTCTGCTTGCTGGCTTGCTTGTTTAGTCCCTTTTATATCTCAAAAGAGACTAACTTAAGACACAACCTACACTAATAATATTTCATTAACATAAGGAGAAAACCCATTCCCAAGTGGATTATAATCACAGGTATAAAAAAAAAAGTTGCCATTGAGTCAATTCTGACTCATAGTGACCCTACAGGATAGAGTACAACTGTCGCATAGGATTTCCAAGGAGCGGCTGGTGGATTTGAACTGCTGATCTTTTGGTTAGCAGCCAAGCTGTTAACCAGTGTGCCACCAGGGCTCCAGTGGGGGTTAGGTTTTACAACATATTTTGGAAAATGCAATTCAATCCATAACACCTGCACAAAGGTCGATTCTCAATCCTAATCTTGCTGATCTCTTGGCAACATTTCACTATTGACCTCTTGCTTCCAGGACATCAGATTCTTCTGGTTTTCCTCCTGTGTCCCTGGATCCTCTTTCTCACAGTCTTTTGATAGTCCCTGAGCTTGACTTGTACTGACTGCTCCTGAATTTTAACCTCAAAAGGATGGCAGTCCCCAGGGCTTGGCTCTCAGACTCTTCTCTTCTTATCCGTATTTCTTCCCTCGAGTTTCAATACCGTCTTCATGCTGATGAGCCCAGGTTTAATTCACCAGCCCTGATCCACCTCCTGGACTCCACACTTGCACATGTACAACCCAGCATCTCCCCTTGAATGCTGAGCAATCTTTTTAGACTTAATATGTGCAAAGCCCAGCTCCCCTTTTACGTTCCCCAAACCTGCTCCATACCCTGTGTTGCCCATCTTCACTCCAAGGGGCAACTCTGTCCTTCTAGTTGCACAGGCCAAGTTACCTGGAGTCCTCCTGACTTCTCTCTCTCTCAGCCAAATCTGACTTTCAATAAATCCTTCTCCCTTCCTCTTACCCCTCTATCCAGCACTACCAACCCAGTCTAAGCCACCATAATCCCCAGATTGTTGTACTTGCTTCGTAACTAGTTTCCAGCATCCCTTGCCCATCCGTAGTCTGTTGTCTATTCCAAAAGAACAAAAACCAGAACCGTTGCTGTTGAGTTGATTCTGACTCATGCGACCCTATAGGATAGAGTAGAACTGCCCCATAGGGTTTCTAAGGAGCAGCTAGTGTATTCGAACTGCCAACCTTTTGGTTAGCAGCCAAGCTCTTAACCACTGTACCACCAGGGCTCCATAGAAATTGCTGTGTCAGAAATTGTCTATACAACAGCCCAAATAGTCTCTCAAAAAATGTAACTCATAATTCATTCATTCAACAAATATTGACTAAACATCTTCTTTGTGCCAGGTACTGTTTTAGGTACCAGGATATGGCATGAGCATTAACACAAAACAGTCACAAATTGTTGTCCTCCTGGAGTGTATACTGTGTTATTTCTGTGCTCACAATCCTCCAAAGACTCTATCCCATTCAGAATAAAACCCAGGCTCCTTATCTGACCTGCAAGGCGCAACATAACTGGGCCCCCAGCTACCTGACACCCTGCTCTCCCCTTGCCCAACAGGTTCTGGTCCCCCAGTCTTCTTGCTCTTTCTAGAACATGGCAGGCACACTCTTATCTCATGTGCTGTTCCCATGACCTTGAGGGATCATCCTCCAGCTCCCCGCATCCTTACTCCCTCAGTTAATCAAATTTCACATCTTCAGAAAGGCTTTCTTTCCCTGTCACTCATTTACAATGCACTCACTTCCATTTACCTGCTTTTTCTTCACACCACGTATCGCCACATGATTTATTACGTATTTTCTTCCTATTATCTGTCTTTTCTTCTAACTTGCAAACTCCATGACAGCAGGGACCTATTTGCTTGCCTAGTGCTGGGAACAGTGCCTGGACCATAGTAGACACTGCACTAGATGTTTGTTGATTGAATGAATGATGTAACAGCAACTCTTCTAACCAAAATTTTACTTCAAAACTCTATGTCCACCTTTATTCCAGATAAAATTCCTTTAGAATTTGTGGATTAGAGTTTGGATGGTATTTTAAGGTCTCTGGATCTTCTGAGAAGACTCTTTTTCTGTTCCATAACATCCCCCGGCTCCAAAGGTGGGGGACAGGCATCTTCATTACTGCCTGAGCATGTCTTTGATACTGAAGCTCTGTGTTAACATTACTCCTGGCCTGCCTTCTCTAGCAGTTGAAAACAGGGCTGGCTCAAGCTTAACTTTGCCTCCTCCTCAGCACCCAGCACATAGCAGCTGGTCACTCAATTATTTGTTAAATTGAATCACTTAATTACTCTCATTCTTATTGCTAGGACTTCATAAAACTGCTCTTTACCCTCCGGTCTCTGCCTTCTTTGTAATCTCTGACTTTGTAATCTTGAATGAGACCATGTCATTCCTCTGTTCAAAGCCCTCAGGGGCTGCCGACTGTCCACACAATGAAGAATCAGCTCTCTGGGCTGGCATCACAGGCCTTCAGGCTGTGGCCAGTCCATGTCCTCAAGATGCCTTTTTTTTTTTTTTAGTTGTGGTAAATATATATGTAACAAAATTTTTGCCCTTTGAACATTTTTTACGTGGCCAGTTCAGTGATATTATTTATGTTCGTCATATTGTTTAACCATCATTATTGTCCATTTCCAAATTTTCCCATCACCCTTAACAGAAATTCAGTGTCCCCTAAGCAGTGACCGTCCCATCCTCCTCTGCCCACCTGCCCCTGGTAACCCCGATAAACTCTGGTCTCTATCCTTACCTAAACCTGGACCTATACTCACACCATATACAATAAAAAACCAATATATGATAGCTGACTGAAAATGAATCAAAGACCTAAGAACTAAAACCATAAAGCTCTTAGAAGAAAACATATAGATAATGCGTCAGGAGGAGTCCCTGGGTGGTACAAACGTTATGGACCTGACTACTAGCCAGAAGGTTTTCAGTTTAAACCCACTCTGAGGTGCCTTGGAAGAAAGGCCTGGGGATCTACTGAAAGTTCACAGCCTGGAAAGCCTATGGAACAGTTCTACTCTGCACACATGGGATCATCATGAGTCAGAATCTACTCAACAACAACTAACAACAATAACAACAACAAAGCTTTGGGACCTAGTTTTGAACAATGAACACTTAGATATGACACTGAGAGTACAAGCAACAAAAGTGACTTTTTCCCCCTAAATTTTACTTATTTTGTTGTTATCAAGAAGGTACACAACAAAACATACACCAATTCAACAGTTTCTACACGTACAATTTGGTGACATTGATTACATTCTTCGAGTTGTGCAACCGTTCTCACCCTCCTTTTGTGAGTTGCTCCTCCCCCATTAACACAAACTCACTGCCCCCTAAGATTCCTGTCTAATCTTTCAAGTTGCTGTTGTTAATTTGATCTCGTATAGATAGTTCTTAAAAAAGCATAATGCTCAAGGCAGACCTTTTTTTACTAGTTAAGCTAAACTCAGTTTTAAGATGACTTTGAGGTGTGTTTTTGGTTTAAGATTTAAAGCTTATTTCAAGGCAGTAGTTTCAGGGGTTTGTTCTACTTTCATGGCTCCAGGGAGTCTGGAGTCCATGGGAATTTGAAATTCTGTTCCTCATTTTTTCCCCTTTTGATCAGAATTCTTCTCTGGAACCTTTGCTCAGAATGCTCAGTAATGGTAGCTAGGCACCATCAGTTCTTCTGGTCTCATAGCAAAGAAGGCAGTTGTTCATGGAAGCAGTTAGCCACACATTCCATATCCTCCTCCTCTTCCTGACTCTCCTTCTACCTCTGTTGCTCCAGGTGAATAGAGACCAGTTTTTGTGCCTTAGGTGGCTGCTTGCAAGGTTTTAAAACCCCAGGAACTACGCAATGAACTGGCATGTAGAACAGAAGCACTTAACATGTTACTAGGCCAATAACAGGATGTCCCATGAAACCATGACCCTGAGCCTCCAAACCAAGGAATCAAATCCCATGAGGTTGTTGGTTGTACATAAGCAGCCTCAGCAGATACTTTTTTTTTTTTTTTTTGGGTCATTGTTGTAAATATATCTATCATACAACTTTTGCCTGTTCAACTTCTCCCAGATGTATAATTTATTGACAGAATTACAATAACTGGCTGTACAACCCTACCCTTAATCAATGCGTTTTTTCCATTACCTTCAACCCTCTTTTTCCCCCTTCCTCCCGCCCCTAGTAACCACTAATAAACTTTGATCTCTATACATTTGCCTTTTCTTGCCTTTTTATATAAGTGAGGTCGTACAATATTTGTTTCTTTTGTGATTGGCTTATTTCACTCTTCAAGCTCCATTCATACTGCAGCACATATCAAGACTTAATTCCTCCTACTAGCTGAGTAGTATTCCATTGTATATATGTATCGCATTTTGTTTATTCATTCATCTGTTGATGGACATTTAGGTTGTTTACACATTTTGGCTCTTGGGAATAGTGCTACAATGAACGTTGGTGTGTAAATCTCTTTTTGAGTCTCTGCTTTCAAGTCTTTTGGGTATATACCTAGGAGTGGAATTGCTGGGTCTTATGGTAGTTCTATTTTTAGTCTTTTGAGGAACTGCCACACTATTTTTCACAACAGCTGTACCCACCAGCAATGGATAAGGATCCCAGTCTCCCCACATCCTTGCCAACACTGTTATTTTCTAATTTTTTTTCTTTTTGTCTTAGCCCTCCCAGTGGGAGTGAAATAATACTTCATTGTGGTTTTGATTTGCATCTCTCTGATGGCTAATTACACTTACTATCTTTTCATGTGTTTGATGGCCACTTGAATGTCCTCATATGGAAACCCTGGTGGCATAGTGGTTAAGTACTATGGCTGCTAACCAGTTCGAATCTGCCAGGCACTCCTTGGAAACTCTATGGGGCAGTTCTACTCTGTCCTATAGGGTGGCTATGAGTCGGAATCGACTCGACGGCACTGGGTTTGGTTTTTGGTTTGGTTTTGGTGAAATGTCTATTCAAGTCCTTTGCTCATTTTATGATTGGGTTGTCTTTTTGTTGTTAAGCTGCCGAAGTTTTATATATATTTTGGTTATGAGATTCTTGTTGGATACATGGTTTCTGAAGATATTCTCCCAGTCAGTAGCTTGTCTTTTCACTTTTTTTGGTAAAGTTTTTTTTTTTTTTTTAACGTTTTACAATAGTGGTCTCATACAATATTTGTCCTTTTGTCATTGACTTATATCACTCAGCATAATGTCCACCAGATTCATCCATGTTGTGAGATGTTTTTATGGATTGGTCATTATTCTTTATCGTCGCTTAGTTTTCCATTATGTGTATCCATTCATCCATTGATGGGCATTTAGATTGTTTCCATCATTTTGCTATTGTGAATAATACTGTAATGAACATGAGTGTGCGTATGTCTATTCTTTTCACAGTTCTTATTTCTCTAGGATATATACCTAAGATGGAATTGTTAAATCATATGGTATTTCTATTCTAGCTTTTTAAGAAAGTCCCATACCATTTTCCATAGTGGTTGCATAATTTTGCATTCCCATTAGCAGTGCCTAAGAGTTCCAATCTCCCCACAACCTCACTAGCATTTATTGTTTTCTGATTTTTGGATCAGTGCCATTCTTGCCGGGGTGAGATGGTCTCTCATTGTAATTTTGATTTGCATCTCTTTAATAGCTAATGATCGCAAGCATCGCTTCATGTGTTTGTTAGCTACCTGAATGTCTTCTTTGGTGAAGTGTCTCTTCATCTCCTTTGCCCATTTTTTAATTGGATTATTTGTCTTTTTGTTGTTGAGGTGTTGAAGTTTTCTATAAATTTTAGAGATTAGACCCTTGTTGGGTATGTCATAGCCATTTTTTTTTTCCCTCAGTCTGTAGATTCTGGTTTTACTCTTTTGGTGAAGCCTTTGGACGAGCATTTAAGTGTGTAATTTTTAGAAGGTCCCAGTTATCTAGCTTATATTCTGCTATTTGTGCGTTTTTAGTTATGTTTGCTATTCTGTTTATGTCATGTGTTAGGGACCCTAGCATTTTTCCTGTTTTTTCTTCTATGATCTTTATAGTTTTAGGTTTTACATTTTGATCCATTTTCAATTAGTTTTTGTGTATAGTGTGAGGTATAGATCCTGTTTCATTTTTCTGCAGATGGACATCCAGTTTTGCCAGTACCTTTTGTTAAAGAGACTTTCTCTTCTCCATATAATGGACTTCGATTCTTTGCCAAAGATCAGCAGCCCATAGGTGAGTGAAATTACTTCTCAGTTCTCAATTCTGTTCCGATGGTCTATGTGTCTACTCTTGTGCCAAGTAGCAGGCTGTTTTGACTACAGTGGCTGTATAGTAGGCTCTGAGATCAGCGAGTGAGTCTCCTTACTTTATTCTTCTTCAGTAATGCCTTATTTATTCAGGGCCTCTTACCTTTCCATGAATACCACTTGGTCATGATGTATTATTTTCTGGATATGATGTTGAATTCTAATGGCTAACATTTTGTTGAGAATTTTTGCGTCTATGTTCACAAGGAATATTGGCCTGTAGTTTTCTTTTTTAGTGATGCCTTTGCTATTAGGGTTATGCAGTCTTCATAGAACAAATTTGGGAGTATTTTTTTCTTTTCTGGAAACCCTGGTGGTGTAGTGGTTAAGTGCTATGGCTGCTAACCGAAAGGTCAGCAGTTCAAATCCACTAGGGTCGCCATGAGTCAGAATTGACTCAATGGCAACGAGTTTGGTTTAGTTTTTTTGGTTTCTTTTTCTATGGTCTGGAATAGCTTGAGAAATACCAGTGTCAACTCTTCTCTGAATAAAACCAAAAAAACCAAACCCAGAGCCATCGCGTCAATTCTGACTCATAGCGACCCTATAGGACAGAGTAGAACTGCCCCATAGAGTTTCCAAGGAGCGCCTGGCAGATTCAAACTGCCAACCGTTTTGTTAGCAACCGTAGCACTTAACCACTACGCCGCCAGGGTTTCCCTTCTCTGAATGGTTTGTAGAATTCTCCAATAAAACTGTCTGGCCAGGGCTATTTTTTTTGTTGGGAGTCTTTTTTTTTTAAATAACTTCTGTTTCTTCTTTTGTTATGGATCTATTCTGATTTTCTACCTTAGTTTGTGTTAGTTTAGTTAAGTTGTGTGTTTCCAGAAATTTGTCCATTTCTTCTAGGTTTTCAAATTTTTTGGAATATTATTTTTTATAATATTTGTGGTTCAGTTGGTTCTGCTGTTATATCATCCATCTCATTTCTTTTTGGGTTATTTGCATCTTCTCCTTCTTTTCTTTTGTCATTTTGGCCAGTGATTTGTTGATTTTATTGATCCTTTCAAAGAACCAACTTCTAGTCTTGTTGATTGTTTAAATTATTTCTCTGTTTTCTGCTTCATCTTAAACCCTGGCGGCATAGTGGTTAAGTGCTACCACTGTTAACCAAAAGTTGGCAGTTCAAATCCACCAGGCACTCCTTGGAAGCTCTATGAGGCAGTTCTACTCTGTTCTATAGGGTCGCTATGAGTTGGAATCAACTTGACGGCAATGGGTTTTAATCTTTATTATTTCCTCTCTTCTGGCAGCTGTGGGCTTCTTTTGCTGCTCTTTTTCTCTTTGTTCAAGTTGTAGGGTTAAGATATTGATTTGGGGCTCGCTTTTCTTTTTTGATGGGCACATTTATTGCTGTAAATTGACCTCTGAGCACTGCTTTTGCTGTATTCAAAAGGTTTTGGTATGTTGTGTATTCATTCTCATTTGATTCTAGAAATTTTATTTTGCTTTTAATTTCTCCTATTACCCAGTGATTTTTAAGGAAGGTATTATTCAGTTTACATGTTATTGAATCTTTTCCTTGTTCTTCCTGTTATTGATTTCTAATTTTAAAGCATTGTGATCAGAGAATATGATTTGTATTATTTCAATAGCTTTGAATTTATTGAGGCTTGCTTTGTGGCCTAAAATATCACCGATTCTGGAGAATGATCCATGTGCGTTAGAGAAGAATGTATACTGTGCTGCCGTTGGGTGGAGTGTTCTGTATATGTCCATAAGGTCAAGTTGGTTGATTGCATTGTTTAATTCTTCTGTATCTCTGTTGGATTTCTTTCTAGTTGTTCTGTCCTTCATTGAAAGTGATGTGTGTTAAAGTCTCCTACTATTATTGTGGAATTGTCTGTTTTCCTTTTCAACACTGTTAGGGTTTGTTTTATATATTTTGGGGCTCTATTGTTGGGTGTGTAAATATTTGTTATGCTTATATCCTCTTAGTGGATTCACTGTTTAATCATTACGTAGTACTTTCCTTGCCTCTTATGCCAGATTTTGCCTTAAAGTATATTTGATCAGAGATTAATATTGCCATTCCTGCTTTTTCTTGGTTACTGTTTGCTTGGTATATCTTTTAGCTTATTTTTATCTTTGTGTCTAAGGTGTGTCTCTTGTATGCAACATATATTGATGGGTCATGCTTTTTATCCATTCGTCACTCTCTGTTCCAGTGCATTTAAACCATTTACATTCACTGTGATTATCAATATGTATGAATTTACTACCGTCATTTTGTTGTGTGTTTGTTGTTGTCTTCTGATGTTGATAGTTTCTTTGTTTGGGTTAGTTTTCTGTACTGAGTTTGAGTTTTCTTTGCTTATGGACTTTCTTTGTTGTTGTTGATTTTGTGTTTACTAAGCCTTAATGATTTTCTTCTTTTTTATTTTAGTGAGTAAGCTTATTAGTTTTCTTTGTGGTTATCCTGAAATTTACCTTTATCTTCCTAAGTTAAAACAGTCTGTTATATCTTGATATCACCTTGGCTTCCTCTCCATAAGGAAGTTGTGTAACTACACCATTTATTCCCCCTTTTCATTTGAAGTTGTTGTCATTTACAGATTGATGTCTCTGGATCCCTTGTGGATTTATTATTTTATTTTTTTCAGGCTTAATTCACTTTATTTTTCTTGTATAAAAATCTCTATGAGGTGGCCACAGCTGGAGCTTGGGTTCTCTGCACGGAGACTCTGGTGTGAGTCTTTACCAGGTGATCAGTAAATTCCTGGTAGGGAGACTTGGTGAACACAGTCTCCTTCCAGAGATCAGGAGTGAGATAGCTGTAGGTCTTGGGGATAGCATCAAAAGTGGCCTTAGCAAAGTTGCCCAGGGTGGCAGTGCAGCCTCTGGCCGAGGTGTAGCAGTCATCGATACCAGCCATCATCGACAGTTTCTTGGGCACAGGGACTGAGACTATGCCAATGCCCCTGGGTGCAGGGATGAGGCACACCAGCACAGAACCACAGCCGCCAGTCACCTTTCAGGGAACAGTATGGGTCTTGCCGATCTTGTTTCCTCAGTAGCCTCTCCGCACAGGGACAATGGAGAGCTTGGCCAGAATGATGGCCCCATGGATGGCAGTGGCCACTTCCTTGGAACACTTCACACCTAGGCCAACATGGCCGTTGTAGTCCCCAATGGCAACAAATGCCTTGAATCTGGTCCGCTGGCCAGCACGCGTCTGCTTCTGCACAGGCATGATTTTCAAAACCTCATCCTTTAGGGCCATCCCCAAGAAGAAGTCAATAATCTCAGACTCCTAGGTGGGCAGGGAGAAGAGATAGATCTCCTCCAGGGACTTGATCTTCATATCCTTGACCAGGCGGCCAAGCTTGGTAACCGGAAGCCATTCTTTATCTTCCGCTTTGCCTCTGTGAGCTCCGCGACCCCGGCCTCAGCCCCGGCCCGGGCCGCGACCCCGGCCCTGCGGGCCACTGCCAAAGCCTCCGCGGAAACCGCCACGGGTTCCCATCCCCGGGCCCCCGGGGCCTCCAGGCCCTTCCGCTGCACCGGCGTCATCCGCCATTTGGTGTTTTCTTGGAGAAAAAGCTTATTTTGTTTTTTAAAAATTCTTTGTCTGGGTTGGTATTTGAATGATGCTGTCATGTGTCTTAATCTGAAGTTGTTGTCTGATGTTGTTGGTTCTCTGTCCAAACCTGAAAAACAAACAAAAAAAACATTGCTTTCGAGTCAATGCCGACTCACAGCGAACCTATAGGATAGGGTAGAACTGCACCCATAGGGTTTCCAAGGAGTGGCTGGTGGATTTGAACTGCCAGTCTTTTGGTTAGTAGCCAAGCTCTTAACCACTGTGCCACCAGGGCGCCTGTCCGAAGTAGTCTGTTTAGTATTTCTTGTAAGGTTGGCCTGGTTTTTACAAATTCCCTTAATTTCTGTTTATCTGGGAATGTCCTAGTTTCACCATTGCATTTGAGACACTTTTTTCTGGATATATAATTCTTGGTTGGCAGTTTTTTTCTTTCAGGGCTTTCTATATGCCATCTGATTTCCTTCTTGCCAGCATGATTTCTGCCGAGAAATCAGATATTAGTCTTATTGGTTCCCCTTTGTAGGTGGAAGTTCATTTTTCCTGAGCTGGTTTCAGGATTCTACCATTTTCTTTGGCTTTGGAGTGTTTGAGTATGATATGCCTTGTTGACTTTCTTTTGGAATCTATCTTGTATGGGTTTCATTGAGCTTCTTGAATAGATATATTCTCATCTTTCATATTAGGGAAGTTCTCTGCCAGCAAATCTTCAAAAATTCTCTCTGTGCTTTTTTTTTTTTTTTTTTTTGGTCTCCCCTTGCTCTGGAATTCCAAACATGCATAAATTATTCCTCTTGATAGTGTCCCACATAACACTTAGGGTTTCTTCATTTTTCTTCACTCTTTTTCTGATTATGCCTCAAACACATTAGTGTCAAGGGATTTGTCCTCTATTTCACTGATTCTGTCTTCCATTGATTAAGTTATACTCTTATGTCCTTCCACTGAGTTATCTATTTCTGAAATTTTATAGCTAATCTTCTGGATTTCTAGCTGCCATTTTTGCATGGTTTTTAATTGTCTATTTTGTTATTTTGGTTCTTGTATTATTTTCCTGAATTCTTCTAGGAATTTTGTCTGTGTTTTCCTTGATCTCTTTCTTGATCTCTGGAAGGATCCTAGATATGTCTTTTGAATTCTTTATCAGGTACTTCCATTACCATTTCTTCCTCAGGAGGGTTTTCTGGCCCTTAATTTAGGTCACTTGTGTTTTGATATGGTTTGTTGTCTCTGAAGCACTAAGGTGTTGTATTTATTGATTGATTATATGTTTGCTATGTCCTGATTTTCTCTTTTGTTTTGATATATCTGGGCATGCTATGCTGGTCACTAGTTTGGCAGCACTGGAGTGCTCACCAACTAGCTCCAGATGGGTGGAGCAGTGGTTGGCAGTTTGGATGCTGATCTCTGTTTGCTGGTTGTGTGGGACAGCTGAGGATGGGCTAGGCGGGCATTGGCCACTGGCTGTCATTTGTTCAGCAGTGTGGGAGCAGGCAATGGTACTCACTGAGTGGGCGGGGTGGCTGGTGTGATGGATGTGGCAGGGGAGCGGAGGCGCAGGAGCACGCTATCATCTACTTGCCTTGGGTGGTAATGGTTGCGGAGTGGTCCCAGCTCACTCAGAGGGACAGGGTGGAGGGTGGGGGGAAGTTGTGGGTGTGTGGGGTTGCTGGATCAGTTCCACTTTGCTCAGAAGAAATGGGTGGTAGGTGTGGGCAAGGTCATCTGGGCTAGGCCCTTGGAGCAGTTCCATGCTGCTTGGATGGGCAGAGGGTGTAGCTGGGTGGCTGTGAGCACCGAGGCAGTTGTGGTGGGCAAGGTGTGATGGTGGGTAGGGCTTTGTAGGGAGGAAAATGGGGGAGCTCAGACTGAGTCCCTGGTAGTTGGTGGCTGCAGGGATGGGGAGTTCATGCCTCTAAGCATCAAAGGTGGAGGAGGTGGAGCACACCCCTCAGGTCACTGGGCGAGGGTGCCTGGGCACTTCCCATTGGCTGCAGTTAGCAGTTGGGACCTGGCCTTTATCAAATGTGAGTAGGGGGTGTCATGGATTGAATTGTGTCCCCTCAAAATATCTGTCAACTTGGCTAGGTCATGATTCCCTTGTATGATTGCCTACCATTTTATCTTCTGATATGATTTCTCTATATGTTGTTAATCCCATCACTGTGATGTAAAGGGATGGACTAGTGGCAGTTGTGTTGATGAGGTTTACAAGATTGGATTATGTGCCCCTAAAAATGTGTGTATTAATTTGCTTAGGCCATGATTCCCAATATTCTGTGTTGTCCTCCATTTTGTGATTGTAATTTTATGTTAAAGAGGCTTAGGGTGGGATTGTAACACCCTTACGAGGTCACAGCCCTGATCCAATGTAAAGGGAGTTTCCCTGGGGCATGGCCTGTGCCACCTTTTATCTCTCAAGAGATAGAAAGGAAAGGGAAATAAGCAGAGAGCTGGGAACCTCAAACCACCAAGAAATCAGCACCAGGAGCAGAGCTCGTCCTTTGGACATGAAGTTCCTGTGCAGAGATGGTCCCTGACCAAGGGAAGACTGATGCATCACAAGGACCTTCCTTCAGAGCTGACAGAGAGAGAAAGCCTTCCGCTGGAGCCGGCACCCTGAATTTGGACTTCTAGCCTACTGTACTATGAGAGAATAAACTTCTCTTTGTTAAAGACATCCACTTGTGGTATTTCTGTTAAAGCAGCATTAGATGACTAAGACAGGGAGGGACATTTGAGGTCTTGTCAAGTGGGGGACCTCCTGCTAACACTCTGCAGGCCTGTCATTCTGTGCGAGCCACTCGCCCAAATAGTTAGGGACTGCAGCTGTTGAGCTGCCCTGATCTGGGTCCTGGCTCCCTACCCACTCCCTGGATGCTGGGGTCCCTGGAGCTCTTGCCCTCCCTTTGCACCCTTCCTCTCTAGGTCTGATTCATGTTCTGCTCATTTTGCTTCACTTTGGGTATGCCAATGCAGTTTTTCTGTCTCCTGTTGGGAATTCCACGAAGTTGCCTTTCTGTGCTCCTCCCCGGGTTTGGTGTTAGCTTTGTCTCGAGATAGCCACACTGTGCTGGGTCGACTGGCAGGGCCCCTCTGCTCTGTATCTCTCTTCATTCACTGTTTTCAATCAGCTTATAGTCAGTGTTCGATCTAATTCTTTATCCTTTCATTTGATGTTCAGGGTACCAGTATTGTCATCTGTATCTGTTTCACTTGGTTTCTGGGGACCTTTGTGGTAGAGGGACAACAAGGTATGTCTGACTAAGCCACCATCTTGGCCCCTTCCTTTGGTAAAGTCTTTTGATGAACAAAAGTTTTTAATTTTTATTTATTTTGTCTTTTGAGGTTTGTGCTTTTGTTATTATATTAGATAACCCACTGTCAAAAGTTAGGCCTGATGGCATTGCCCCTGCTTGTTCTTCTAAGAATTTTATGGTTTTACTTTGCACATTTAGGTCCTTAATCCATCTCAAATTTATTTTTGTGTGTGATGTGAGACATGGATCCTGTTTCATTTTTCTGTATGTAGAAATTCAATTTTCCTAGAACCATTTATTGTAGAGACTCTCCTTTCCCCATCGAGTGGACTTAGCACCCTTGTCAAAAATCAGTTGACCATAGATGTGTGGGTTTATTTCTGACCCCTCAATTCTATTCCATTGGCCTACATCTCTATTGTTATACCAGTACCAGGGTATTCTGATTACTGTAGCTGTGTAACATGTTTTAAAATCAGTATGTGAGAGCTCTCCTACTTTGTTCTTCTCTTTCAACATTGTTTTAGTTATTCAGGACCTCTCGCCGTTCCATATAAAATTGAGGATTGGTTTTTCTGTTTCTGTAAGGAAGGCTGTTAGAATTTTGATCGGTATTGAGTTGAATCCATAGATCACTTTGGGTATTATTGACATATTAACAATATTAAATCTTCCAGTCTATGAACATGGAATATCTTTCCATTTATTTAAGTCTTCTTTAATCTCTTTCAGCAGTGTTTTATAGTTTTCATTGTATAAGTCCCTTACATCCTTGGTTGGCTTTATTCCTAGGTATTTTATTCTCTTAGATGCTGTTGTAAATGCAATTGTTTCTATAATTTCCCTCTTAGGTTTCTCATGGCTGGTGTATAGAAATCCAGCTGATTTTTGTTTGTCGACCTTATACCTTGCCACTTTGAAGAATTCCTCTATTAGCTCTAGAAGTTTTCTTGTGAACCCTTTGAGATTTTCTGTATATAGGATCATATCATCTTCGAATAGAGATAACTTTATTTCTTCTTGTTCAATCTAGATACCTTTTTTATTTTTTTTGTCTTACTGCTTTGACTAGGACTTCTAATACAATATTGAATAAAAGTGATAGTGATGAGAGTGGACACCCATTCCTTGTGCCTGATTTAAAGGGGAAAGCTCTGTCTTTCACCATTAAGTATAATGTTAGCTGTTGGTTTTTCATATATGCTTTTTGAATCATATTGAGGAATTTCCCTACTATTCCAATCTTCTTGAGGGTTTTCATCAAGAAAGGTCGCTGGATTTTATCAAATGGTTTTTCTGCACCTATAGAGATGATCATATGGTTCTTTCCCTTTGTTCTATTGACCTGGTGTGTTACATTGATTGATTTTCTAACGTTGAACAATCCTGCATTCCTGGAATAAATCCTACTTGATCATGGTGTATGACTGTTTTAAGATGCTGTTGGACCCTGTTCACTAGTATTTTGTTGAAGATTTTTGCAACTATATTCATAAGAGATATTGGCCTGCAGTTTTCTTTTCTTATGGTGTCTTTTTCTGGTTTGGGTATCAGCATTATGTTTGCTTCCTAGAATGAATTAGGGACTATTCCTTCTCTATCTTTTGGAAGAGTTTAAACAGTAATGGTGTCAATTCTTCTCCAAATGTTTGGTAGAATTCCCCCAGCAAAGCCATCTGGTCTAGGATATTTTTTTGTTGGGAGGTTTTTTTAAATCACTGATTGGATCTCTTCACTTGATATAGGTCTATTTCCTCTTGAGTCATTTTGGGTAGGTTGTCCATTTCATTTAGCTTATCCAGTTTGTTGCCATACAGTTGTTCATAATATTATGTCATAATTCTCTTTATTTCTATAGGTTCAGTTGTAATGTCCCCTCTTCCATTTTTATTTTGGTTATTTGCATCTATTCTTTTCTTTGTCATTCTGGCTAAAAGTCTGCCATTTTTATTGATCATTTCAAAGAACCAACTTCTGGTTTTATCGATTCTCTCTATTGTTTTTCTGTTTTTTATTTTATTTATTTCTGTTCTGATCTTTGTTATTTCCTTTCTTCTGGTAGGTTTAGCCTTAGTTTGCTCTTCTCTTTGTAGTTATTGGAGTTGTTGATTGGTATTAATTAATTAAGGCTATTAATGTAAGATCTTTTTTATGTAGGCATTAATTGCTATAAGTTTCCCTCTGAGTGCTGCCTTTGCTGCATCCAATAAATTTTGATATGTTGTGCTTTCACTTTCATTTGACTCTAAGAAATTTGTGATTTCTCTTTTGACTTTTTCCTTGACTCATTGGGAGTTTAATAGTGTATTGTTTAATTTCCATGTGTTTGTGTATTTTCCAGTTTTGTGTTTTTTTGTTTGTTTGTTTTTGTTTTTCTGTTATTGATTTCTAGCTGCACTCTGTTGTGGTTAGAGAAAATACTTTGTTTGATGACAGTCTTTTTAAATCTATCAGGACTTGTTTTATGACCTAAAATGTAGTCTATCCTGGAGAGTGATCCATGTGTACTGGAGTATAATGTATATTGTGCTGTTTTTGGGTGGAGTGTACTGTGTATGTCTGTTAAATCTAGTTGGTTTATAGTGTCATTCAGATCCTCTGTTTCCTTGCTGGCTTTCTTTCTAGATGTTCTGTCCAATATTAAAAGTGGTCTATTGAAGTCTCCAAGGACTATTGTAGTACTATCTCTTTCTCCCTTCAATTTTGTCAGTGTTTGCTTTACATATTTAGGTGCCCTGATGTTGTGTGCATATATATTTATGACTGTTAAATCTTCTTGATTAATTGACCCTTTTATTACTATGTAATGTCCATCTTTATCTCTTCTGATAGATTTTGTCTTAAAGTTTACTTTGATATTAAGATTGCCACCCCAGCTCTCTTTTGGTTATTATTTCCACGGAATTTTTTTTCCATCCTTTCACTTTCAACCTCTTTGTGTCCTTGAGTTCAAGGTTTCTCTCTTGTAAACAGCATAGAGCTGGATCATCTTTTTTAATCTATTCTACCACTCTCTGCCTTTTGATGGGAGCATTTATTCCATTTACATTCACTGTAATTACTGACAAGAAGTGACTTAATTCTGCCATTTTGTTATTTGTTTTTTGTATGTCTTAGCCTTCTTTGTCCTTTAATACTGCTTGCTTTTATGCTTTGTTGGTTTATTTTAATGGGCCTTTTTTGTTCCCTTCTCTTTTCCTTTTGCGAATGTTTTTAATATATTTTCTCAGTGATTATCATGAATATTACATTTAAGAGCTTGTATTTATAACATTCCAGGGTAAATTGGTACCAACTTACCCTCAGCAACATACAATAAATTCTATGTCTATAATATTACTCTCTTCACCTTTTGTTGTTGTTATCGCTAATTACATGCTTTTCGTTCATGTGACCTGTACCATAATTTTATCCTTGTCTTTTATTTATTTGTTATTAGAAAATATGAAGAACAGACAGAATTATCAAGCATGAATACCTTATTACTAGTCCTTATACTTGTCCAGGAAACCCTGGTGGTATAGTGGTTAAGTTCTACAGCTGCTAACCAAGAGGTCAGCAGTTCAAATCCACGAAGGGCTCCTTGGAAACTCTATGGGGCAGTTCTACTTTGTGCTATAGGGTTGCTATGAGTTGGAATCAACTCGACAGAGACAGGTTTTTTTTTGTGTGTGTGTGTACTTGTTCAGGAATTTCCCTTTATTAGGGATCTTTCTTCTTATGAATAGCTTTGAATTATTTTCTAGTGCCTTATCCCTTCCATCTACAGAACTCCCGTTAGAATTTTTTGTAGGGCCAGTCTAGTGGATATGAACTCTCCCAGCTTCTGTTTGGGAATTTTGAAATTTCAGCCTCATTTTTTGAAGGATAGTTTCACTGGTTATAGCATTCTTGGTTGACAGTTTTTTTTTTTTTTTCTTCCAGCACTTTAAATATATCATTCCATTGCTTCTAGCCTCTAATGTTTCTGAGGAAAAATTGTCACTTAATCGTATTGGGGCTTCTTTGTATGTGACTGTTTGCTTCTATCTCACTTTTTTCAGGATTCTCTCTTTGGCTTTAATTTTTGAGAGCTTAACTATGATGTGCCTTGGTGTAGATCTCTTTGGGTTTGTACTGCTTGAGGTTCTTTGAATTTCTTGGATTTGCAGATTCATGTCCTTTGTTAGATTGGGGAAATTTTCTGTCGTTATTTCTTCAAATATTCTTTCTGTCTCTTTATTTCTCTCATTTTCTGTAATTCCCATGATGCATATATCAGGTCTCTTGTTGTCCCAATTCCATTAAACTGTGCTCAGCCTTCTTGAGCCTCCATTTTCCTTTTTTTTTTTTTAACCATCTGGTATATTCCAGGATATTTTTTTCCATTTCTCCAAACATGCTCTGCTTTCTTGTAATTGTGATTATTTTTCTCTCACTCTGTTTTCTACTCTTAGATTCCCTACCTTTTTATACATTCTACACATTTTTAAGGTCCAGCTTAAATCTCAGAAGCAGAAAACATCACTCAGTTTCCTAATAAGATATGATTTCTTCACCCACTGAATTACCCTTTGACATTTATCATAGTATATTCATTATTAAATTAGCTCTTACATCTTTTAGCTTCCCTACTGAATGGTGAACACATCAAGGTTAAGGACTGTGTTGTGTTTATCTTCATATTCCTGAAAATACATGTTCCAGTGCCAGTCACAGTGTGGCACTTCTCTGAATTTTAAATGAATGAATCACTCAAGAGACAACCTAAGAGTTAAAAATGTCTGCATTTTGTTGCTTCTAGAATGATACTATAAACAGTGTATGCACGTACCAGTGGGAGCACTGGTAGTTCAGTGGTAGTATTCTCACCTTCCACGTAGGAGTATTAGGTTCAATTCCTGACCAGTACAGCCATCACCTATCTGTCAGAGGAGGCTTTTCTGCTGCAATGATGCCTAAGATAGACTAGGAAGAAAGTTCTGGAGATCTACTTATGAAAATCTGCTGTTGAAAACACTATTGATCAAAACAGTCTGATCTGCAACTGACCTGGGGAAGGTGCGGAACTGGGCAGTGTTTCATTCCATTGTGCATGGGATCCCCATGAGTCAGAACTGACTCAGTGGCAGCTGACAACAACATGCATCCACAAAATGCATATTATAATAACAAAGAGAAAGTTAGAAGCTGTGAAGTGCACAAGGGCAGGGATTTTTATTGGCTTTGTTCTTTAATTCTCCAGTGTCAGGATCAGTGCTTTGACCCCAACTACTTTCAGACAGACTGAATGAAGTTTATAGTTGGAAGGTATCTTAAATTTCTAATCCACTCATTATATAAAAGAGCAAACTGGAGGACTGGAGAAAATGGAAGGCTTTCTCAAGATCACACAGTTAGAGAAGGAGCCTTGTTTTCTGGAGAGTGAGTCCTGTCTCTTCCCTGCTCTCCAACCCAACCACCAATAGTGTCTGATCCAAATGAAGGCTACCTGGCAGCCAAGATGATGCTTACCCATGTGACTTTTTACCAGTACTGGAGTGACTAACCTTCTCTAGGAGGTATCTAATTTTTAGATCTTCTAAAACAAGCAGCAAGATAGAAATTCTAGAATTTCAAAGGACTCAGAGATCCAGCAGTATGAGTCAACATTTCTATATTCCCACACTGGTTTCTCTCAATGCTTATGTGGTTTTTTTCTGTTTGTGCTTGCTAGAGAAGATCTCTGGACCCCTTGGCTTTGGAGGGCCAGACACACAGGAATTTTGCTTAAAGCCTGAAGAATACTTGAAAGGGTAAGGCAGTCAATGCCTCTTAGAACCTCTCAAAGGGCAGAAACAATTGACAGTAATGGCATCCAGCCATAATGTCAACAGGGGAGGGGAAGGGGAGTTATTGGGAATACTGTTCTCTGTCTTTAATAACAACTTTCAGTTGTTAGCAAGCTGGCACAACTTTTGATGTGATATCCCTCACAGGAACTTGGCAAGTATTATCTAACCTTCTGTTGCAATAAAATAAAATTTATATTTCTTAGAAACATACATTCAGATTATGGTGTGACATCCTTGAGAAAAATAATTGAGAGTCACAAGTTACTTTCATTTTTTTTCCCAGGATAGAGAAAAAAAATATTAAATGCATATTGCAAGTTAAGGGAGCTTCAGGCCTCTAGAAAGAAATTTGACCAAGAGGACTCCTGGAACAAAATGAAATAAAAATCTAAGTATACATGCACACACAAACCTATATGTAAATATATATATATATATATACACATATGAGAAAGAGATAGAGACAAACCCTGGGTGGGGCAAATGGTTAAGCACTCAGATACTAACTGAAAGGCTGGCATTTCAAACCTACCCAGAGGTACCTTGGAAAAGAGGCCTTGTAGTCTGCTTCCAAAAGGTCACAGCTATGAAATCTCTATGAAGCACAGTTCTACTCTGCAGCATATGGGGTTGCCATGAGTCAGAGTTGACTCGTCAGCAACTGGTTTGTGTATATATATATATATATATACACACACACATACAAGTATCTATAATATGTATTTAGCTCTGGTTAATTATTTTCAAGAACGATTCATTCAGTTACCTATTCACTGGCAAAAAAAAATTTCCTGAGCTTCTATTACATGACAAACATTTTTGTTCACTTCTGTGTGGGATTCTTCATTCCAGACAAAAATCAAGAGTTTAAGGTGAAAATAGGCTAAGATAAAGCAGAATTAAATCCCTATGGTGGAGAAATATTTAGTTTGAGAAGTCAAATTGAAAAAGTTGTGACCTTTAAGAGAGATTATTATTTTTTTCACAGTGTCTGTGGAACATCTCTTATGTACTGGACACTGGGCTGGGGTTGAGGTTACCACAGTGACTATGCTACCACATTCCTTGTCCTCACATAACTTAGAGGGGTGTATGATTTTCTTAGGACTGCTGTAACAAAATACCACAAACCGAGTGGCATATAACCCATTGCCATCAAGTCGATTCCGACTCATAGCGGCTCTATAGGACAGAGTAGAACTGCCCCACAGGGTTTCCCAGGACCACCTGGTGGATTCAAACTGCCAACCTTTTGGTTAGCACCCGTAGTTCCTAACCACTATGCCACTAGGGTTTCCAAGTGACATGTAAAAACAGAAATTTATTGTCTCACAGTTTTGGAGGCTAGACATCCAAATCCAAGGTGTCCACAGGGCCATGTTCTCTCTGAAGGCTCTAGAGGAAGGTCCTTCCTTGTTTCTCTCTGCTTCTGGTAGCCCCACACGTTTCTAGGCTTGCAGATGCATTTTCACATGACCATCTTTCCTCCCTCTTCTTCTTTTTTATAAGGACACCACTCAGATTGGGTTAGGACCCACTCTACTCCAGTATGACCTCGTAGTGACTTAACTGATAACATCTTCTAAGACCCTGTTTTCAAACAAGACCCTATTTTCACTTACACAGGTACCAGGGGTTAGGATTTCAACATATCTTTTGGGGGGACATCTTTTTGGACTGTTACTATAGCCACAACAATGGACTCAAACACACCAAGGATCATGAAAATGGCACAGGACCAGGAAACATTTTCTTCTGTTATACATAAGGTTGCCATGAGTCAAAACAGTGTGGACAGCAACTAACAACTACAAACTCAATCCTTAGCAAATGGTATCCTCGGGTTTTCAATATTGCTTCCTGAGAAGCTACTCACAATTGAGGCATTAAACAGAAAATTGCCCTTATCAGGGACTTAGAGATCACTGGTGACATTCTTATATTAAGCTTCATTTTACCAAAATGGAATGCACCTGTCATTGATCTTAGCACTATAGGGCCAAAGCACGGTTTCCTTACCTGAGATCCCACTGCCGTAGGGATGTGTACCCTCAGGACTTGAAGCTTTACCACAATTTTTCTTTATCCCTGTGTTCCAGAGAATCTTGTGGAGCAGGAAGCGCTTTTTATCTAAATACTCCACTTGGACTTCAGTGAACAGCTGTGCCAAGGGACATTTTGCAGCTTTGACTTGCCTGCAATCCAAATGTCTTTGGTTTTCTCCTGCTCAGAACCCACAGGCAACCTACCATTCTAGGCAGAGTGAACAGCCCGTCTTGGTGCGTGTTATTAGCAGGTGGATGAAGCCATGGGTGGCTGAAGTTCACAGACCACTCTGTGGACACTGTGTCCCAGCCTGGCTTGCCTGCCTTATGCTGTGGAATAGAGGCACCATAGCTCTTCAAATCCGCCACGCATCTGTCAGTTTGCCACACTGTGGTGGCTTGCATGTTGCTGTGATGCTGAAAGCTATATCACTGGTATTTCAGATACCAGCAGGGTCACCCATGGTGGACAGGTTTCAGCAGAGCTTCCAGACTAAGACAGACTAGGAAGAAAGGCCTGATAATCTACTTCCGAAAATTAGCCAGTGAAAACCTTATGGATCACAACAGAATATTGCAGAATATTGGCTCATATAGTGCTGGAAGATGAGCCCCATAGGTTAGAAGTCACTACACAGTGGCTGCAACAATGGACTCAAACATACCAAAGATCAGGAAGATGGCACAGGTCTAGGCAACGTTTTGTTCTGCTGTCCACGGGGTCATCATGAGTTGGAGCTGACTCAACAACAACTAACAGCAAGACCTTCAAATGGGGCTGACTGGGAATGGGGTGGGGAGGCAAGAAAACAGACCAGCACCCTCACCCAGAGGTCTGTGTCTTGCTCTGGAGTAGGTGGTTTTTATCACATTACTCCAGGAATTTTTTTCTAGGTTTTTGGACAAAGCTTTGCAGGAACCATATCTGCTATACAGAGAAATGTGAGGGGTAAGGCAAGAGAAATAAAACAAATCTAAACCCAATTGTGTCTGGAGGTATGAGATGGTGGGGGTGAGTGGGAACAGGCTGAAAGAGGGGGCCTGTGCTCTCAAGCAGGACACATTCATACTGGCCCCTCCCTTTTTCAAGTGTTCATTTGTCTCTACCAAAAAATATAATCAATGCAATATTTTTGTACAAACATTAAACTTTGTGGCAGGAATTTTCTCGTAATTGTTAGAACTTTTGCCTTTGAAATTCCATTTCAGAAGCCAACCAGAGTAAACAGTTTTGTTTTTCACATTTAGCACAACTTGGTATGAATTTGCAAATGGCTTTTGAGGGATCTAGATATTTTATTTTTCATATCTATTTTTTCAAAGTGCTATTAGCACGTGGAACTCATGACTTCAGGCATTTTTCAGGCCATGAGCTCAGTGAGATTTGAAAATTAGCTAAGCCATTTATAGATTCATAAAATGCTGGACGGGTAAGTAACCTCAGCCACTGGCCCACTTAACCCCTTCATTTTTCAAATGATGGAACACCTCCAGAGAGCAGCCATCTCCAGGGGTCACATAACTTGAGTTTGTTAAATCTAGCACAGGAACCCCTCCCTGGACTCACACCCCAATGCTCTGCAGCACTCTTTGTTGCTCATTTGAGGGCAGGGAGGATACTCAGATGCCTATAGCGTTCAGGTAGATCACATAAATAAGCAAGGTGTGTGAAGTGTCAGTGTTGGTCAAGAGTGTCAGGAGCTCAGATTAGTCCCTATCTAGCTCCACACCAATTCTTGACATCTGTGAATGTGACCCAGTGATTTTTCTAAGAAAACCAGAAGGCTGGTTTTCAGTGAAATATTATTTTAAGTTTTTTTTGCTAATTCAATTCAATAATTTTACAATACTCAGTGGGCCAAAGTAGACATAACTGGAAGCCTCCAATTGCACCTTCTCCTTTAAAAAACTATGCTTTTAGGGTTTTCATGGATGGAAACAAAAACCATGAACATGGTTTCAGAGAACTAAGAACCTGAAAAGTGGCAGCACCATTGACTTGCTCAGAATCCAGAACTAGAGCTGGGGGAAGAAGTAGAAGCTTTGACTCAATAAAAAGGCGCATTTTCTATTGTTCAGAATTAAATATTTAGGAAGAGTGAGGCATAGACTGTCAGAGTGCCATCACAGCAGAGGTTATTGGCCCTTCGTAATGCTGGAGAGGTCGCTGCTACGATGGGGTCTTGAAGTACGTGGTCTTCTGCTAGCCTGAGCTGCGAACCCATAGCATCCTCTGTACCCAGCTCCAGGGACCTTGTTCTCAGCCTGGCTTTGAAGTAGTCCAGAGAGCTTCCAGCTGCCTCAACATGCCATGTGACATGGTCCAAAGCTTTCAGGACAAAATCAGTTAAGATAAATGTACGCATACCTAGTTTGCCCTCACCCTTTCTTGTTTGGATAGCACCCCACCAGCCTGATTCTCCTTCTTCCATTCTAAGAGATTGTTCTGTCTTTCTTCATAATTCTACTTCTTTCTGTCCCATAAAGCATGGTACAAGGCTCCTTCAGACTTCTTCACCTCCTATTTCTCCAGCCACTAGGAAAATACCCCTCTTTTCTTGATTTTTGCTACAAAACCTTTAAAAATTTGTATTTTAAATATGCTGTATGTATGATACCTGTAGCAAGGGCCTGCAAACCAGGGCCATCCGGCCTCCCTGTGTTGTAGCTAAAGGTTTATTAGAATACAGTCACACCCATTCCTTTGCCTATTGTCTGCGGTTGCTTTTGTACTGCAATGGCAAAGTTGAGTAATTGTGACACAGGCCATATAGCCTACAAAGCCTGAAATATTTACTAACCGGCCCTTTTAGAAAAAGTTGACTGACCACTGCTCCATATGAAAATAAGTATACTGGAGGAAAAATTTGAAAATAAGAAATATATAAAGACAAACAACCATCCGTAATGCAGTGACCAGATGTAAGAATTGTTGGTGCCTTAGTGTATTTTTTTTTAGTGTATTTTTAAGTCTATATGCATTTTATTATATGCATTATAATATTGAGCTCACACCGTAACTGCAACTTTGTGTCCCCTTATTTTTATCTAACAATATATCAGATGCATTTTCCTGTTGTACAACTACTTGATACCCTCCCCTGCCCCCCATTGCCGTCAAGTCAATTCTGACCCACAGAGATGCTAGAAGACAGAGTAGAGCTGCCCCATAGGGTTTCCAAGGAGCATCTGGTGGGTTTGAAATGCCATCCTGTTGGTAGGCAGCCGTATCACTTAAGCACTGAGCCATCAGGGCTCCACTCCTTGATATTATATATGTACAGTTTTAACTGGCTATGTAATACCCTGTGTAGTATGGAGTGTATATGTATATATCTAGCCAGGCGCTCCCTGGAAAATCTGTGGGGCAGTTCTACTCTGGCCAATAGGGTCGCTATGAGTGGTTTAGTTTTTATCATGCATTGATTATTGTGGCACTTCATTAAATGTTTTATATGTATAATTTTATTTAATTCATTCTATGTTTACATGGGAAGTATTATCAGCTTCATTTTACAGATGGGAATACTGAGACCTGAAGCATTTAAGTGACTTGCTCAGCTACCCAGCTAGGCCATCTGACAATGAACTGCATTCTCAGTTGTTCACTTGATACTGAAGTTAAACCTACTTTTTGGGGTGTGTGTGGGGGGGAGGGGAGGACAAATTAAAAAAAAAAAAAAAAGCCTGTTGCCATCAAGTCAATTCTGACTCATAAATGTTAAATTGATGAATGTCTATGTTCACAAACCTTTGACTGCATTTCTGACTGTTTCCATAGAAAAGATCCCCAAAATCAGAAATGATGAATTGAAAGGTATAAATATGTTGAGGTTTCCTCAGACACACTGAGCAGCTGCTTTTCAAAAAAGTTGCACCACTTTTCTCTTCACTCCCAGCCCAATGGCAGATGCTGGTTCCAGTCCCCTACTGGGCAGTACCGAGTACTTAGATTTAAACTATGTTACTTTTGTCAAGTGAGGAGGGATTTGAGATTCTCCTGCAGGTAAGTGTGGCTGTGTGACTTAGTCTAGGACAAGGAGATGAAAGTGACAATGTACAGGGCATGGTTTCTGGGAAAGCTGTTGTTTTCCTGCTAAAGAAAGGACAGGCTCAGTTAGCACAGGTCTTTTGCTCCTTGACTTTCCACTTGTTCTGGCCATCTGTGCCCATGGATTGGATGCTGCATGCTAAAGATGGAAGAATGCGGGCAGTGGTGGTTCTGTGGTAGAATTCTGGCCTGCTATGCAGGAGACACAGATTCGATTCCTGGCCAGTGCACCTCACGTACAACCACCACCTGTCTGTTGGTGAGGGTTTGGAGTGTTGCTATGATGCCGAACAGGTTTCAGCGGAGTTTATACACTGACACTGACTAGGAAGAAAGGCCTGATGATCTATTTCTAAAAATCAGCCAAAAAACCCTATGGATCACACTGGTGTGATTTGCAGTTGACCATGGGGATGGTGCAGTACCCAGTAGCATTTCGTTCTATTGGGCAAAGGGTTACCAGGAGTCGAGGGCTGACTGATAGCAACTAACAGCAAGAAAAAGAAGGGTGGGAGAGGAAAAGGTGGCCTGGGGTTCTGAGTTCCCAAGGGCATTGCATTAGAAAAATACCCCAAATTTAATGAAGCCTCTGTTGTTGGGGTTCTGCTACACGGAGGCAAGTGCAATCCTAAGTACCAATATTTTCTTAAACTGCTAGGGAAGGGTCAGCGTTTGTATCTCGGCTTCAGCAAATTCTCTGAGCCTGTGTTTTGCCTTTTTTTCTTCTAGTAGGATCTTGATATTTCTCTTAACAATTTCTATGAAGTTTTCTTATATATAGGTAGTAATTCTTTATCACATTTTTTATAATGTGTCTTTTATTTATGATCACCTCTGGTTAAAGTCGCTATGAGTAGGAATCGACTCGACAGCAACGGGTCTGGTTAAAGTAGAGATCTTCAAATGTCACCATCAGAAGGTGCATTGTTGTTTTCACCTAATGTCTTTATCACCCAGTAGATCCTTTGTGAGTCCATTATTGCACTGGGGTTGCAAAATGGGACTTTCCAATGCTACGTAGCCTTCCTTACATATTTCTTGGCTGGCGTTCTCCTGTGAAAAAGAGCTTTCTTTTTATTTGCTCTTTCTTTTCTTTTTTCTTTTGGTGGCATGAAATCACTGTATACTGATAGATTTTTGTTGATACAGTGTGGTAAAATCAATTAAAATAGTCATTATTCTTCTTGATGCTCAAATTAAACCCAATTTTGCCACGTGAGCCTGTTACCTCCAATGTAAGAAATTGCATGCTCACATTTCTTTTTCATTTTCTGCTCTTTTTGTTGTTGTTGAGTGTGGGAGGTGCTTTACCACATTAGCTTAAATCAGAGCAATATTAAGCAATAGTGATGAAAGCAGATCGACTTATCTTATTTTGTCCTTAATTAAACTGGATTTTGTTTTTCACTGTGAAATGATGTGAGCTGTTTATTTCTGGTTTGTTTTTTTTGTTGTTGTTTGTTTTTTTCCATGAGGAAGTGCTATTCTATTTCTAGTTCAGTCAGTGTTTTAATCCTGTGTAAATACTGGATTTGGGGCGAATTTATTGACGTTAACCAGTGTTTTTTCCTCCTTTGAGCTAATGAAATGAATAATTGCATTGACAGATTTCCTTGTATTAAACTATCCTTATGGTTTTCAAATATACCAACCTGAACATTGTTTATTTTCTGTATATTGTGCTAGTTCAATATGTTAAGTTTTATATATATATGTGTGTCTATGTATAAAACTAAATGTATTGAATCTGTACATATATACATGTATATGTATACGTCTATATGCTTGTGTGTGTATGGAAACCCTGGTGGCATAGTAATTAAGAACTACGGCTGCTAACAAAAAGGTCAGCAGTTTGAATCCATCAGCTGCTCCTTGGAAACTCTATGGGGCAGTTCTACTCTGTCCTATAGGGTTGCTGTAAGTCTGAATCAACTCGATGGCAACAGGTTTTTAGGTGTGTATGTATATACACACGCATATATGTGTGTGTATACAGAATGAGATCAGCCTTCATCTTTACTATACTATGTGTATGATGGAAACCGTGGTGGTGTAGTGGTTAAGAACTACAGCTGCTAATCAAAGGTTGGCAGTTCAAATCCACCAGGTGCTCCTTAGAAACTCTATGGGGCAGTTCTACTCTGTCCTATAGGGTCGCTATAAGTCAGAATTGACTCAACGGCAACGGGTTTGGTTTTTGGTTTTTTATGTATTTGATATCAAGTTTATACTAAAGTAAAATGAATTGGGAATCCTATCTTTGGAAAAATTATTATGATGTCATAAATATTACCCCCTTGGAATTCAGAAAATCTTTATCTGTAAACTCTCTGTGGACTTTATGCTTTTTTTTCCAGGTCAATCTGAGAACTTAATTCATTAATCTCACGATATTGATCTATTTAGAGTTTCTGTTCCTATTTGAGACAAATAAATGATCTTTTCCTAGAAAATGATCCATTTGCCTAAGTTCAAATTAATGTTGACCATTCTTTTATCAGTTTTACGTTGCCTCCTAATCTGTAATCTTTCTTCTTTGCTTTCTTAAATTTTTACATTCTTTCTCTCTCCCTTCCCGTTCTCCCTCCCTGTCTTTTTAAAATAAGGTTGGTTGGAGATTTGTCTATTGTATTGTTGTAGTTTTTAATCCAACTATGCTGGTATTTATTTTATTTAGCAGTTTCTTGCTCTAAGCTTTCATGTATGTGTCTGTTTTTAATAATACATTCTTTGCCAGTCCCTTTTACTGTCGTTTTTATTGTCTTGCTTTAAAAACTGATTTATTTATTCCTATCTCGTCATGTTAATAATTTTAAGGTAACTATTATTTTTTGCTGAGCCCAGATTTGGCCTAAGAATTCTTCTCAATGCAGGGCCACACATTATCCCAGGTGGGATGGAAGATACTATCACGGCCATCTTAGAAAAAATATAATTGGCCAAAAGACCTGTCCAGTATGTCCACTGTTAACCAAATTATAGCCCTTTATAGCCCAATTTTCCAATTCTTAAAGTTTTATTTTGGGAAAAATCTATCTTTAAGTAAGCTTTTCAGTGATATATTTTCTGGGTTTTCAATATTTAGGGATACTTTTTTTCTTACTTTCATAAGCAGTGTTTTGACTAAGACTGCCATTTTTCTGTCATAACTTTTCTCCCAAGACTCTTGAGATATTTTACTATTTTCTACCTTTGAAAATCACGGAGAAGCCTGAGGACAGCGTACATTTAAATTATTTGTAGGTAATAGTTTTGTTTTGTTTTTCTGCTGAGATCTTTCCAGGATTAAAAAAAAAAAATAACATTAGAGCATTTCACTAAGATATCTCGGCATACAGATTTTTGTTGCTGTTGTTGGACTTTATCAGAAATATGATGAACTTTTCTGATTTACATACTCAGCATGGGAAAATCATCACTTACTAATTTTTGTGTATTGGTCTTGCTTCTTTGTTGTTGTATTTATTTCAGGAATTTTGTTATAGTCTGCCAGTTATCTACCAATACCTCCTTTCTTGTTTTTTTCTTACTAGCAGAACCCTAAATTAATTTGGTGTCGGTCCCAGATTAAAAGCTATATTCTGCTTCTCCATTGTAGGCAGGGGTAGTTATATATATACTTGAGGCCAATGCGATATATTTGGAAGTCACTGCATGGGGCCTCTGGGAAAGCTGTGATAGAGGTGCTGACTCATCCGGCATGCCGCTGCATCTGCCCCTTGCTCTTCCTTCATCTGGAATGTAGTCATGGTGGCTGGAGTGCCAGCAGCCATCTTGTAAACTGGGCAAGAGAGCCACACACTAATGATGGTGGAGCAGAAGTTAACAAATATCTGGGTCCCTAATGGCGTCACCCAGCAGCTCTACACTGTGGGTTTGTCTGTCTCTGGACTTCTCATCATTCAAGAGAAAAATAAGCTTCCTTCTTATTTAACCCAACAGTTAGTGGCATGTTTTGTTTTGGTTGTTATTACTGAATAAAATGCCTCTCAGATAAACATATGCCTCTTTTCTAAAGGTAAGTACCTGTTCACAAGGATCATCTTTTCACTCGTAACTTTTTCCTTTGACCCTTTCTTCTATATTCTTAGAGAGCATTTTATTTCTTTTCTAGATCCCTAATTTGATTTTCTACTCAAAGCAGACTTTATTTCTGTTATCCCCTTTTAATTTTTCTTGATCTTTACAAACCATATCTTTTTTTTTTTTTTTTAACTTGAATTTCTTCAACTTTCTTTTGGTCTCTGAATTTAAGTTTCTTCTTTTTTACCTTATTTCACGTCTGGTTTCACAGGTCTTTTATGCATTTATAGCATTTTATTCAGAATGCAAAATAGATACAGGTCATACTTTTCTTCTATTTGCTAGTAACTCCTTTTCAAAGTATACATTTTCCTGAATCTTTGGGGTTGCGCTGTCCTTATTTGCCTGTTATGACTTTTTTTTTTCTTTCAGCTCTTTGTTTTTGGACAGGTAGACCATTTGATGCTTACCAAAACATTGTTATTAATTAGCTACCATCGAGTTGACTCTGACTCATGGCGACCTTCCGCACAACAGAATAAAATGTTGCCCAGTCCTGCATCGTCCTCACAATTGCCAGCATGTTTGAGTCCATTGTTGCAACTACTGTGCTAATTCATCTCACAAAGGGTCTGTTAGTCCTCCACTCCACCAAACATGATGTCTTCCTCTGGCAGTGGGTCCCTCCTGATGATGTGTACAAAGCAAGCTAATTGGACAATGTTCTGTTGTGATCCGTAAGGTTTTTATTAGCTGATTTTCAGAAGTAGATCACTAGGCTTTTCTTCCTAACCTGTCTTAGCGTGGAAGCTCCACTGAAACCTGTCCACTGTGGGTGACCCTGCTGGTAAATGAAATACCTGTAGCATAGCTCCCAGCCTCATAACTACACACGACCCACTACGGTATGACAGACTGACAGACAGGTGGTAACAGCAAAAGACTATCGGCACATATTCCTGTCTGTTCTCTGTTTTAAGGGGGTTCTGCCAGAATCAGAAGAATCTGGATGTTAACTAGAGGGCGGGTGGAGGTTCTAGCTCCAGTCATGCTAAATGGCTGATTGGCATTTATCTACTGGGGCTTACTTGGAATAAGTATCTTCTCAGGGTTGGAATGTGTAGCTCTCTGGCCACTGAAATGGGAATTTGTTCCTGGATAATAGTATAATATAAGGAAATGCACTCTTAGGCTCTTTCCCTCTCCATTTCCAAGGGAATCTGATCCCCATTTCAGAGCAGAAACTACCCCTGCCTGATACCTCGTCCTCAGCTGGATTGAATGAGAGGGAAGTCCTCTCATCTCCCAACAGACGTGGAAAGAAACACACTTAGAAAGGAGAAGCGGTGAAGACAGATCACCTGAGGAAGCCCTTCCTCCTCAGCGAAGGAGTGGCAGCCAGTTTTTTGGTGGGGGTGGAGGTGGGCAGACGACTGGGGGATGGATTGGGGAGTTGGGGATGGCTCATGTTTCCTATCTGAAATAGGGTGGCACACTAGACCACCTCCCTGCTTTCTGCCAAGTGACCCCCTCAACCGTCTGCAGTTCTGGAGTTCAGCCCATCCACACTAAAGCTAAGAGCAATTTCTTTCAGGCAGCTGCAGATATTAATCTGTATTATCAATGCCTAGTGCTGTGCTTTCAGAACTCCACTGAATGGGTAGAAGTCCACTGTCACCTCTGTGTTCATGATACTCAAATCTAACCCAGGATTCTCCTGACCTAAGTCTGGTCCCACTGAGATCTCAAGGCATTTCATTTTAGATATCCTTTTATTGTCCCTGGGTGGCTCAAACGGTAAGCACTCTACTACTAGCTGAAAGGTTGATGGTTTGAACCCACCCAGAGGCACCTCAGAAGACAGGCCTGGCAATCTGCTTCTGAAAGATCACAGCCTTGAAAACCTTATGGAGCAGTTCTACTCTGCACGTATAGGGTCACATGGGGTTACCATGAGTCAGAATCTACTTGACGGCAACTAACAACAATAACAATAATCCTTTTACCACCTAAAGTTTAATTTATCTAAAACCAAATTTACAACATCATAATTCTCCTAGACCTTAAAACTTGTAGTTAAGCAGCTAGACCCATATCCAAGTTAATGTATTGGAATTAAGCAATGAGACACAATATATATATCAAATTTTAAAAACTCTTCAGGTGTTCCCAGAATTCCACTTCCTATCCTTTCTGTTTTCATTGCTGCGACTAAAGGAGTTAATCACTTCCTGCTTGAGCCACCAGGAGCACCCCACTCATCCCCTTCTTCATCCTCTCCGCCCTACCCTTTCCACGTCCACACCAATCCCAGGTTCACCTTTTAAGCAGAACCTCGGTCACGAGTTACTGCTTTGCTTAGGAACCGATGCATCCTGCCTGCATTCAGTGGCATCAGTTGAGACCTTGATTTAACATGAAAAGCTTTCTAACGTTTCATTCCACACTCACCCATCTGTATTACTTTCCACTCGCCTCCATTTTTGAATACTCCTTCCATCTCGAAGCATCTCACTATTAGATCCTATACATTCCATTCTGTATCCACTCTCAACTCTTGGGTTTTATGTCCCTCCCTGGAATATTCATCATCACCAATTTAGATCTTATTTTTTTTATTAGTTGCCATCAAGTCATCTCTGATTCATGGGAACCTGATGTATAAAGGAAGGAAACATTGCCCTGTCCTATGCCATCCTTAGAACTGTTGGTACGTTTGAGCCCATCGTTGCAGCTATGGTGTCAGTCCATGTCACGGAGGCTTTCCTCATTTCGGCGGACCCTCTGCTTTACCGAACATGATGTCTGTCAGCTTGTCCTACTGGCATATTGCTGTGATGCTGGGAGCTCTGTGTTTCCAGCACCAGTATTTCAAATACTAGCAGGTTCACCCATGGTGGACAAGGTTCAGCAGAGCTTCCAGACTAAGATAAAAACAGATTTAGATCTTACCCATTTCCAAATACTGAGCTCAAATTCAATTGTCAGATTTTTCTGACCTGGCACTTTTTTTTTTTTTTTTTTTAAGATTCTGACCACTGTAAACTCAGTGAAACACATTTGGAAATTATTTCAATGGATTTGTTTGTAATGTCTTCCCTATCATGGTCATTTGAGCATCATGTTTGTACTATTCCTCTAAAGAATGAGCAATAAATAGACCTTTTTTTTTTCCTCTCTAGCTATAAAGGTCAGAACAATAACCACCCAGCATTGAGAGGTAATGTAAGACATATCATTCTCTTCTATAGCTGAAATTGCTGCTGCTCAGGCTGGTATAAGCCAGTTGTACTGGGACTACTGAAATGGGGGAGGAAGGCATGATTTTATACTTTACACCATGTGTTGTTGTTGTTAGCTGCAGTTGAGTTGGTTCTAAGTCATGGCAGCCTTATGTACAACATTAGAACAAAATGTTGCCCATGCCTGCATCATCTTCATGATCGTTGGTACTTTTGGGTTTATTGTTGTAGCTATCGTGTAGTGCCTTCCAACCTAGGGGGCTCATCTTCCAGCACTATATCAGACAATATTCTGCTGTGATCCATGGGATTTTCATTGGCTAATTTTCAGAAGTAAATCACCAGGCCTTTCTTCCTACTCCGTCTTAGACTAGATGCTCCACTGAAACCTGCCCGCCATGGGTGACCCCGCTGGTATTTGAAATACTGGTGGTGTAGCATCCAGCATCCCAGCACCAGGCAACCCACCAGAGTATGACAAGCTGACAGATGAGTGGTGCTACACTATGTAGACATGGTTTAATCTGTCCTGGTTATTAACTGTCTCTCTACTAAAAATAGTTTTTGTTTTGCTTTTGGTTCTGAGAGCACAGATTGCTCTAGCATTGCCAGCAGATTAATCATGAAGCACCTGGTGGTTCTTCTGGGAGGCCGGGGTTGAGGGTTACTTTGGTGGAGTTCATTTATCATGTCCTTTTTTCTGCATTTCTTGTTCCTGAGTTGCTGTTATAAAAGGTCTAACTTTTCTATCTGGACATATACTTGTCTGCATGCTGTATTTTCCACACCTGCAGAATTATCACCTTCCTAATCTATGTCTCAAGGGCCCTGGGTGGTGCAAACGGTTTGTGATAGGCTGCTGACCTAAAGGTTGGCAGTTCAGACCTGCCCAGGGGTGCCATGGAATAAAGTCCTGTGATCTACTTCCATAGAGATTACAGCCACAAAAACCCAATGGCGCGTTTCTGTCCTATAAAACATGCATTTGCCATCAGTCGGAATCAACATGATGGTAATGGGTTTTTCTGAGGGAGAATCTCTGTCTATAACTTTTGCTTCTATATAAATTGGACAACTTGGACAGTGGTCTTGATCTTAGTAAAAGACTCTCTCTCTCTTAAACCAAATGACCTAAAACTTCAAATGACATTGTTAGGACAAAGTGCTTTCCATAGAACTGCTTTAGGATGAAAATACAGATTATGCAGAAAAAAAAAAAAAGGAGAAGACCTTTTCAAGGTCAAATAAGGATAAGACAAGGTGACATGAACAAAGAAAAGCAGATATCTTTATTGCAGGACTTCTCAGTGCCTTTGGCGTGTTGGTGTGTGCCGTGAAGCTCCGCCAGGGCTGGATTGCCACATTGCTCGTTCTATGGGGGACCCACTCAGCACAGGTCTGACGTGAAAGGCATTTGTGGGAGGGGTCAGTGCTGTGACCCCAAAGAGGTTGCACCACCTTCCCAGAAGCATTTGGATTTTTCTTTGCAGGACATCTTTTAAGAATAGTGTTTAATGAGCAATACCAAGAGAAACCTTAGCCTAGGCTGTCACAAGTCCTGTAATCGAGACAAAGTTAGAGTTTTGTCACAGAGTTTGTGTGGCCATCAAAGTGACACTGGTCTGACTCAGAAGTGCTCAAAAGACTCCCTTCGTAGGGTGTCTGAGTGGAAGTCGTGTGTCCTTTGTGCTGTTGGGGAGACCACGCTGTGGGAACCATTTTCTGCTTAGGGACTCCTGATTTTCTTTTATTATTCTTACGTTTTCCATGTTTTAACGTAACATTTCTTATTTCAGCGTTGTTTTTAATAAGGTATACCCAACCAGTGACTCCATGAAAGAAAGGCCTGACAATCTGCTTCCGTAAAGATTAAAAAAAAAAGATTACAGCCAAGAAAACCCTATGGAGCAGTTCTAGTCTGTGATACATGGAGTTGCCATGGGTCAGGGGCCAACTCAGTGGCAGCTAACAACAACAATGCCATTTTAATTACTTCTCTTTTTATTTCATTCTCTATTTTATTATGTTTTTTATCTGTAATTTTCTGTTTTTTTTTTAAATGTTTTTCTATATTTCCCTTCCTTCAAAAATTTAACACACTCTTTGATGTTTATTTCTTACCTTTCCAATATTTTGTTCATTTTCTTAACTCAAGTACAGTCGCATTTTATCTTAATTGCTTTGTTTCATCATGACTTTTGATGTTTTCAATTTTGGAAAAAGAAGTACAGCCCAGTGCCTAAGGGGCAGGTTTTGGCTGCTCCTTCTATCTGGGCAACTTTAGACAAGTTGCTTAACCTTTCTGTAAGCCTCAGTTTTCTGACCTGAAAAGTGTAGTTGGTGATGAGTCATTTTGAATATTAAATGAGAAAAATGCGTGTATGTTCTTATCCCAGTGCCTAGATAATTGGTTTCTCAAAAGGATATTTTTAATATTAATTCTATTGCATTTTTAACTGTTTGCATCTTTTCGTTATTAAACTTGCTTATTTAATATTCGTGAAGACTTTCACTCATTTCCTTTGTTTATTTTTTTCCTTCCTATTCACCTCTACTCTTTGAACCTCACTGCGGGGGTAATGCTGTCCCTTTGTGGGGATCCCACACTGCGAATCTATCATTTCTGGCCTTTGTTGCCCTTTCATTTTCTGAAGGAAGTTTCTAAATGGTGCCCTGAGCAGTCTCCCAGTTGTAGACTATAGTGGTAATTAAATGTACGGTGTTCAGTTTTCCCCCTAGATCTGGAGGACCCAATATAACGTGTTGTGCTGACTCTCTCCTTTGCCAGATCTTTCTGTGATACTGAGAAAGCTGACTGGTTGTATGGTCTGCCCAGCTCTGTAGGATGACATTATCACCAGGGAGCCATACCCTGAGGCAAGTGACTTGGTCCTGGCATCCCGTAGAAGTCCACCTGTCCAGGACCTGCCCAGGTGCAGGGCACCTTGGCCCAGAGTGTAACTTCCACTGCCCTTGCCTTTGTAGTTGAGCTACCCAAGGCAAATGGCTGTGTTCTTTGGAGCCACTGGTTTCCCTGGAGTGTACCTTTCTTGGGATGCAGCCGAGATCATTGACATTTGACTTGGGTTTTAACAGAGTATGTTTGTGAAAGATCTGGATTAAAAAAAAATTTTTTTTTTCTGTACATGCAAGGAACTTCTCCACAGAGGGAATAAAAACCTTTGATAACAGGAATGTAGTGACTGCTTGGATTTTATCAACCCCAGAGGGGCCACGGCCAGACTCTCTACATCACACCATAAGATTCTTCCCTCTGGTCTGAATTCAGCTTCTGACCATTTGGATGCAATTTGCCTCAATGTTGTTTTCCTCCTGAAAACGTGCTCAAGATATGCTTGAACTGAAGTCATTCGTTCATTCATTAATTTGTCCTGTATTCCATATTTCCTATGACGGAGAAAATTCTCAGAAGACCATCACTAGGGTTGACTAGTACTGGGGTCTAATTGAGGAGCCAAAGTGTGGCCTGGTTACCCTGCATAAGAATTATTTCTAGGTGCTATTTAAAAAGTAGATTCTGGGCTCCCAGGGTGAAGCCTTTCAATCAGTCCCCTGGGAATTAGGCAACACTGTGGATATTGCCTGAAATTAGCATTTTAAAACATGCTCCTGGGGTAATTCTTATGCACACTAAAGTATTCCTCTACAGCAGCTTTGCCACTGGAAGAGAGAATTCTTAGAAATATATGCATAAACAGAGTCTAATAGCACTGGATGGCAGCACCAGAGGACAACCTGGGGGAAATTTGACTCCGTATTGGTGCCAGGATGACAGACCTCTATCTTGATGAGCCTGTCCAGCCGTACTCCATCCAGTGCACTCCACGTAAGAAGCCAATGTGCCATCTTACTTTGTCTCAGGAGCGACACCTGGCTGGCCCCCATCCTCCCGCATCCCTTCACCCCATGCCTGGCTTCTCTGCCCATCATATGTGGCTTCCACTTTTTTCTTTTATCCCTGGAATTTGACAGTACAGTTTATGGATGATCTACCAAGCTTAAGAAGTCCCTGGGTCATGCAAATGGTTAACACACTTGGCTGCTAACTAAAAGATTGGAGATTCGGGTCCAGTCATAAACAGCAGGAAAGAAAAGCTTGGCAATATGCTTCAGAAAAATAATCAGCCATTGAAAACCCTTTGGAGCACAGCTCTACTCTAACACACATGGGGTTGCCATGAGTTGGAGTCTACCTGATGAGGACTGGTACCAACATTAAACATTGGTCCCTTTAGGCCCCAAATGTCAGCATCCCCAGGATGTGTCCTATGACAGGCTGGAGAGGCGAGACCCCATGTCAGGGGTGAAGCTTGGAGACAGGCCCTGCCTGGGTGCACTTGTTACCACTGTGTGTGCTCTAATTGGGCATGGACACCCCACCAGCATGCATGCACTTTTTGTAGCAACTTCCCTTTGTGAGACTCATACTGCTGCTAGGCATTCTAGTATGATCGAATGAGTTAGAGAAGGCAACTTACCCAGGTTCTTCAGTGCCATTGAGAACTACTTGTTTCTTCCCTTCTCTTCTCCTGCACTTGTTTTGTTCTGCCTTGTATATGTGGTTGGCTCATGCACGTGAGTCTTCCCTTACAACAGTGTAGGCACCAGCATGGCAGTGGCAGACCAATTGCCTTTACAGAGTAAACGTTCGTATATGTTTGTCACATTGGAAAAAAAAAGAAAAAAAAAAATTACCACCTCATGTGAATTTGCTAAGCCCTCCTTCTGTTCCCTGGTGCAGATCACAAAGAAAAGTGAGAACCTTTGTTAGGTCCAGCCACCATTGCTGCTGACCCAGTGGTACTGGTCTTTACAGAGCTGAGACTTAAGAAGCCATTTCTCCAAAGATCCCTGGTTCATTTATTGGAGGATCGTATCAGAAACTAGATCTGGCACTGAGTTTTATGGTATTTTTGATGTTAAAAAAACCCATACAATTAAATTTTATGTAGTAAAATCTATCGATTTTTTTTAATTATTTTCTTGTTTTTCCTTTACCTTTTTATAATGTCTTTTTTTTCTAAAGATGAATAAATGACTGATTATATGAACTGAGACATAAATAATCTGTATATATGTGCTTTTAATTAATTCTTGGCTTTATATTGTAACATTTGCATCTTTAACCTGTATGAACTATATTCTGGTACATGGTATAAAGTAGATATTTTACTTTCCAAAATAGATTGCTAGCTTTCTCAACAGGATTTATTTTACAATTTTTAAGTAATTCTTCTTGGACCTTTGAGTCCTGAGCTACGGATTGATCGGATTATGGGTTAAGCTCTATGAACTCAATGGACTATATATGGCCCCTTAATACTGTTCAGAGAGTTTAGGTCTCTGTACAGTCAGCATCATTCTCCCCCCTTTTTTACTTGTATCCCCCCTTTTTTTATTGTTTTGTCTTCTTGCTGAGGAAGTCTAAAGAATATGCTTCTGCCCTTAATTGAAAAATCTATCTGCTCTAATTTATTGCCACAGGAGAGAACTTCAAACTCTCTGCTCCCCACGTGTTATCCGAGCGCAGTTGTAGGAAACAGAGCACATGAAACATTTTCTGGGCGATATGAGTCCTCTCAACACACTATATTCTATGTGTTATCCACAAAGCAGAATAGAACAAAGCAACACAAAGCAGAAGTTGACTTGGATCTAATAGTTTAGGCCCTTTGTAGACCTGCTCTTACTGAACTGCATTTGGGTTTTACTCATTCCTTGCATTGAGGGATGCTATGAGAGACAGCTGCACTGAAACCACTGAAATGGATTTATCATTTGGGGTCTTTATGATGAAACATGGGGTTCTCTCCGTCGTCCCGTCTCCATTATGCTGACCCTCGGCAGAATTCTTGTCAGGCTTGTGAGCCAAGAGAAGCCAGCCCTGGGTGGCTGGTGATTGGTCTGTCTCTTGTGGTCACTGTGCATCTCCTGGGGGTCCCTCTTTGGTGTGAGTCTGTCTTTGATTTGGCTGACAGGAAGCTCAGAACCAAATCTGGGACCCATTTACAACAAAATGCTTGCCTCTGACTGGATTTTACTATCCTGCTTTTAATTTTTGCTTTGTCCTAGTTTCCTTTTCCATTTAATTATCTATGGTATTGGATTTAGGGTTTCTTTGCCTTGGCGCAATTGCCTTTATAGGCCAGATACTTCTTTGTTGTGTGGCTGTCTACTCTCTAGTAGCAACCTCCCCCCGCCCCCAATTGTGAAAACCACATGTGTCAACATTACTAAATATCCCCTGGGGAGCAAAATCATCCCTGGTTGAAAACCACTAAATTATATGCATTTATGTCATCACTAAATTTTTGTCTTTATAAGGCAATGTGTAAATTTTAAAATAAACAGTAAGTAATGAAATGAATAAGCCTCAATAGGTAAAAAGAGGGGGAAGGGAAACATTTATATCTGGACCTAAAAATTACGGCCTTAATAATTTCTCTTATTAAGACTAGTCCTTCTGCCCAAGTACCCCTGTAAAAGCTATAAGCCACTGTAAGTCTGTTCACCTGGTAGTTCTGGAGTGGAATTTAGCACTCACAAAGTGTCTTAGTTAGCTAGTGCTGCTATAACACGGATTCTACAAGTGGGGGCTTTGAAGAACAGAGAATTTATTTTCTCACAGCTCTGGATGCAAAAAGTCCAAATTAGGGTCTTGGCCATGTGGATTCCTTCCTGCTGGTAGCCCTGGGCATTGCTTGGTTTCTTGATACTCACATGAAATCTGTCTTCCCCAGTTTGTGCTTGTATGTTTTTGTGTCTGAGCTGCTCTTTATATGATTCAGAAGATTAGAATCTACCCTACACTGGTATAAGCTCAACTGATTAATTAATTACATCACATTAGATTGTATTAAACAAAATTTTTTTTTTTTTACGGAAGGTAATTACATTGTTGTTAGGTGTCATGGAGTCAGTTCCGACTCATTGTGACCTTATGTACAACAGAATGAAACACTGCCCAGTCCTCCACCATGCTCACAATCATTGTTATGCTTGAGTCCACTGTGGCAGCCAACGTGTCAATCCATCTCATTGAGGGACTTCTTCTTTTTCATTGACCCTCTCCTTTACCAAGCATGATATCCTTCTCCAGGAACTGGTGCCGCCTAATAACATGTCCAAAGTACAGGAGATGAAGTCTTGCCATCCTTGTTTCTAAGGAACATTCTGAATCTACTTCTTCCAAGACAGATTTGTTTGTTCATCTGTCAGTCTGTGGTATATTCATTATTCTTCACCAGCACCATAACTCAAAGACATCAATTCTTCTTCGGTCTTCTTTATTCGTTGTCCAGCTTTCTCATGCATAAGAAGCCATTGTAAACACCATGGCTTTGGTCAGGTGCACTTTAGTCCTCAAACTGACATCTCGGCTTTTCAACACTTTAGAGCAGCAGCAGATTTGCTCAATGCAATATGTCGTTTGATTTCTTGGCTGCTGCTTTCATGGGTGTTGATTTTGGATCCAAGTAAATTGAAATCCTTGAGAATTTCGGTCTTTTCTCCATTTATCATGGTGTTGCTTATTGATCCATTTGTGAGGATTTTATTTTCTTTACGTTGAGGTGCAATCCATACTGAAGGCTGTAATCTTTGATCTTCATCAGTAATTGCTTCAAGTCCTCTTCATTTTTAGCAAGCAAGGCTGTGTCATCTGCATAATGGAGGTTGTTAATGAGTCTTCCTCCAATCCTGACGCCCCTTTCTTTTTCTTATAGTCCAGCTTCTCGGATTATTTGCTCTGCATACAGAGTGAATAAGTATGGCGAAAGTCTACAACGCTGATGCACACCTTTCCTGGCTTTAACCACGCGTATACCCTTGTTCTGGAAACCCTGGTGGCCTAGTGGTTAAAGTGCTACAGCTGCTAACCAAAGGGTTGGCAGTTCAAATCCACCAGGTGCTCCTTGGAAACTCTATGGGGCAGTTCTACTCTGTCCTATAGGATCGCTATGAGTCAGAATTGACTCAACGGCACTGGGTTTGGTTTGCTTTGGTTTATACCCTTGTTCTATTCGAATGACTTCCTCTTGGTCTATGTACAGGTTCCTTATAAGCACAATTAAGTGTTCCGGAATTCCGAATCCAATTATGTTAGATTACATTCAATTACATCCACAGGTTTTTTTTTTTTTTTTAAAAGGCAGTTGCCATCCAGCTGCCTCTGACTTGTGGCAACTCCATGAGTTACAGAGCAGAACTTTGCTCCATAGGGTTTTCTTGGCTGTAATCTTTACAGAAGCAAATCACCAGACCTTTCTTCCATGGTGCCACTGGGTAGGTTCAAACTGAACCACCAAGCTTTAGGTTAGCATAGGATTGCAAACCACTGGCACCACCCAGGAAACTTATCCACAGGTGTGGAGGTTAGAATTCCAACACTTTTTTGGGGGGAGGGGGGGACACAATTCAATCCACACTGTGTGTTATGTTTTTCAAAATTGAAGGTATTGAAGAGGAGAAATGGAGGATGCTTAATAGACAAGCCTTCCTTGGCTAGGTGCACTGTGTTTGTTTACAGAAGGAAAAATGCGCTGGGAGTTTCAGTAGCGGATGTACACAGACTGCCCACCACCCACCTCTGGTGGCTTCTGATGCTCTTACCCTCAAGCACCTAACTCGGAATAGGTGGGAATGTTAAAATGAAGACAGGATGTGAATAGGTCGTGGATATCATCAAATTGGGACACTGAAGGAGGTCATGTAGAACTTTGGGGGCTTATTGCTTCTAAAGATTATTTTAAGGTTGCATTGTGTGCTGGGCCATTTTGTGCTCCTTGAGAAACTTGCCTCTGGCCGGCAGTGGGTAATGGAAGTTAAGTACTTTTAAATTTTTCCATTAAAGACCATTAAAGTTGCCTGTCCTCCAAGGAAACCTTTACTAGGCTTTCAAAGCCAGAGCTGAAGAATAAAAGGCAGCACCCTGGAGAACATGTTAACGTGCCTGTTTTTTTGATTTTTCTAATGGTAATACAGATTTAGTCATGCAAGGATGTGTTTTTTTTAAACAACACTCCAGGCTAAGAGATCTTTCATTGGAGTGAATAATTGAGCTTTATAATATTTCTGCCTATTGAAATAGCAGCATTTTACCCTTTGCTCAAAGGAATATGAATTCGTTCGACTTTTTAGGGCACATTCCTTTGCCATAGAAGCACAATGTAGGTAGTTTTTCTTTTTTTTTTTTTTGCTGAACAGTTGAAGTAGAGGGCTAGAGCAACACATCAGAAGTACTTTTAGAAGTAGAGCTATAATACTCAGTTCCACATGGTAATGGCTGGGATATCCAGAACGTGCTGACACCAACATGTGGACTTTTTTGTATCCCAGGTGAGCAAAGGGTTTTTTAAGGAAATGATGAGTTTCTTGAAGTTTACATCAGGTCACGTGTTTTCTTTTTTATAAAGCAAGTGTTGACCCTGGATCTTCCGCGTCCAGGGCTCTCCTCCAGGGACCACCTTTGAAGGAGCTGGTTCAGGGTATACATATTCAAGAGTTCCGTTTGAGAGGAGACGGGCTCCAGGGCGCCTGTCTTGCCCAAAATGGTGCTTTGGTTAATTGCACAATCTTGTTTAATTGTTTTGCCTACTAGACTATATGCATTGTATTGCTAATTTCTATATCCCCGAGGCCCAACTCTGTGCCAAGTGCATAATAGGTTGTTGTTTTTAGTGGCCCTCAAGTCAGCCTGACTCATTGGGACCCCATGCACAGTGGAATTAAAATGCTACCCGGTTCTGTGCCACCCCCATTATCAGTTGGTGATCAGACCATTGTAATCCATAGGGTTTTCAGTGGCTTGTTTTCAGAAGTAGATTGCCAGACCTTTCTTCCTAGTCTGCCTTAGCCTGGAAGCGCCACTGAAACCTGTTCAGTGGCATAGCAATGACCACAGTGATCTGATCCACAGCTGATTATGGGCGTGGTACAGGACTCTATTGTGTATGGTTCTGCCATGAGTCAGGGGCCAACTCGATGGCAACTAAAAACAACAGCCCTTAAGATCAACCATTGTGAAAGGAGGGGCAGAAACAGGACTGAGCAGAGGGAGAAGCCTCATAGAGAGCTCTGGACCAGAAACGGTCCATCAGGGTTGCCCCATGTTAAGCCAAAATGGCTCGGCCTTTACATCCCTGCCCCTATCGGCCTTTGGATTTGGGTCACCATTGGAAGGGCATGACCTTGGATGAGGCAGCCTCTATCGCTGAGGATGATCTTAAAGGGGCTGAAGGCCTTGTGCTGGCAGTCCTCCCCACAGCTGGGGCCACATGTCCTTCCTGGGAGGGGAATCTGCGTATTTATGTATCTATCACATGCCAGCTGTTCCATCAGTTGCTTTCCATGTATTGTCTCTTGTCTTCACTGGTATCCTCAAAGTTGTTTATGATTTCCTCCAGTTATGGATGAGAAAACTGAGCTTCAGAGAGGGAGGTGGCGGAATGTACATATATATCTCCACCACCTGTCTGTCCGTTTGTTCTGCTGTGGTGTCTTATGTGTTCCTGTGATGCTGGAAACCACGCCACAGGTATTTCAAATACTAGCAGGGTCACCCATGGTGGATAGGTTTCAGCGGAGCTTCCAGACTAAGACAGACTTAGAAGAAAGGCCTGGTGATCAGCTTCCAAAAATTAGCCAATTAAAACTCTATGGATCACAACGGAATATTATTCAACTTACTTGCTTTGGGCGCATCATCAGGAGGGATCAATCGCAGGAAGAGGACATCATGTTTGGTGAAGTAGAAGGCCAGAGAGGGCTAGGGAGACCCTTGGTGAGATGGATTGGCTCGATATCCCCAATGAAGAACATGCCAGTGATAGTGAGGATGATACAGGACAGGGCAAGAGTTGATTCTGTTGCACGTAAGATTGCCATGAATTGGAAATGACTTGGCAGCAGCTATCTATCTATCTACCTACCTACCTACTTATCTAATCTATCCATCTTATCTATCATCTTAGGTAAACAGTTTTAAATATTTAAATTCAGGCCTGAGTCCAAAGTCTGTAAGCTTTGGATCTCTTTAGGGAATAGATCAACCAAGTAAGTAGAGTTCGATACAGAGAGGAGCATTACACTGGAGTCAGGTGACCAAGGTGTCCTCTGGCTCTGCTGCTATGTCCAAGTGTGACTTCAATTGGTTAAGTCCCTCAATAGACCTGGAACTGAAACGACCTTTGTGATACACACCCCACTCAGGGATCTTGCGCAAATGCAGTTCCTACTCAGTAGGTCTGAGTGGGCTTAAGATTCTGCATTTCTAACAAGTTGCTGGGTGATGATGCTGCTGCTGGCATCTAAAGCATCCAAACACTTAAGTTTCCTCCGGCTCTGAAGTTCAGTAGGTGTAGAACATGTAGGGACAGCGCTTCCTTACAGAAGAAATCTCCAGTTGATAAATATAGAAGAAACAAAAATCGCTGCTCAAACGACCCAGTGATAATTGTTGCAGGTAAGATCTGCTGATATTACATATACTAACATTAGAAGGTGAAAGTTTTAGGAGAAACAGTATATTTGCATACTATCAAAGTATCTCCCCCCAAATATTTATTGATTACAAAGGGAAAAATAATAAGTTCCCAGCCAAACCAACTGCTCGGTTCTGACTCATAGTGACCCTATAGTACAGAGAAGAACTGCCCCCAAAGGGTTTCCAAAGAGTGGCTGGTGGATTCAAACTGCCAACCTTTTGGTGAGCAGCCGTAGCTCTTAACCACTGTGCCTCCAGGGCTCCAAGTTTGCCGCAGATATCATCTTAACCAAGTAATGATGGTTAGCATTATTGGTAATAAGACATTGGACATCATGTACCTCTTGATAAAATGCACTGTGAAGGGCAGATCATTTGTGCTGTGTTCTTGCCAAAAATGCACAACCTCAATCTAGTCATGAGAAAATATAAGATGAGCCCACACTGAGTAATGTTCTACAAAATAACTGGCCAGGACTCTTTAAAAACATCAGTGTCATGAAAGAGAAGGAAAGACTGAGGAGCTGTCACAGATTGGAGGAGACCAAGGAGACATGACAAATAAAATGTGAGATCGTGGATTGCATCTGGGAATATAGAAAGGACGTTCCCAAAATTTCCAAATAAAGACTGTAGTTTACTTAATAGCTTTGTATCAATGGTAACTTTTTAGTTTTGACAAATGTATTGAGATAATATAAGGTGTTAATACTAGAGGACACTTGGTGGATAATAAACAGGAACTTTCTGTACTGATTTTGCAACTTTTCTGAAAGTTTAATATCATTTAAAAATAAAAAAGTTAAAAGATCTATGGGTATAGTCTTCAAAACTTTTTTCAGACGTATTTATATATATAAATATACTCATATAATATATAGTTGTTTAGATTCTATCACTTCACATGCAGATAATGATGGTATTGGTTTCAAGTGCATAATATTTATAGCTCTACCTCCCCACAACCCTGCCACACACAAGCTTAAAACAATTCAGAATCGTTGTGGAGGTCTTAGATATCCTTGTAGTATTGCCGACTTCAGAGTTTTTACTGTCAATAATAATGATCTTGACTAACATTTATTGCGTGTTTACTGCAAACCAAGCACTGTGCTAAATATTTTAATCCCTCATCTCATTCGTCTGTCCTCAATCCTGTAATTATTCATACTTTTCAGATAAGGAAGTATTTAGAGATGTAAAGTAGCTTGCTCAGGTTCGTAACAGTAAATTGTGAAGGCAAGATTTAAACCAAAGCTGTCTAACTCCAGGGCCTAAGCTTTTAGTTACACTGTAACACTGCTTAATAACATTAACAATTGATTTCAGGTAGTTTTTTATATAGAAGGCTACCATTACTGAACCAACATTTTTTTAAAGATGAGATCAGATTGATAAAGAAAACAATCAGTGCTTGTAATTCTCAAGCCAGTATAAGCAAAGCAGGGTATCCATAGATGATGAGCATGTGTCCCTAGTAGACCCCTCCAAAATCTCCCACAGCAGAGTGGCTGTGGTTGGGAAGGAGTGGGGGCAGGGGTTGGGGGTGACTGAAGGACTTCAGTATCTGTACAAGTGCCCCCACAGAGACCGGAAGGCTACGGATTTGCCATGGGTGGCTCACTAAGTAAAGCGAGAGATTGCCCGCAACAAGCTCCTGCCTCGGTGGTAGAAGCAGTGAATGAAGCCTTCCTCCAGCTAACCTGGGGCTCTCACAACAAATACAGAAGAAAAATAAAAAGAAAATCTGATCCTGTGCTCTTTGCTGACTTTCTCCTGAGACTCGACAGCTCTGACTGCAGAGATGATCCCAAGACGGAAACTGGAGTTGTGAGTGGGGTTGAGGGACCTAGAGATCTCAGTAATTTGATCAGAATGCTTTATGTCTCCTCATCTCAGGGAGGATAATAACATTTGCCCCATAGGGTTATTTTGGAACAGGAAATGTAACTTATTTACCACTGCACCTGGCAAGCCATAAGCCCTTAGCAAAATTTGTTCTTGTAGAAATGATTGATCTGCACTTTCATTTTATAAATATGGCAGATGATGAAGAATCTTGACTGAAGATATTTGAAGAGAAGTAGCAGCTGGAATTGGTGGAGGGAGGATAAAGAATGTTCAGACAAAATGCCTAAAATAGAATTAATTAAAAAAATAAAAGAAACATTTACTCCTCAGTTGACAATCTCAAGGAGAGTTGGGTTGGGAAGAAGGATATTGTTCCAAAAGAGTAGTTTGCTATGAAAAAGGAAATTCAATATTTCATTCCTGAAAGAGCCCCACCAATATTAGCAACAGATACCAATTAAGCACTGCAGAAAAACTGATTTAGAAACTAACTTGAGGAATTTTCACAGAACATACTGCAAACATATAAATAGAAATTATAAAAGATAAGCGACTGAGAGAATAGATGTAGTGTATTTGACTATTTATTCCCCTCATCTGCAATCTTTTTGTGCTTTTCCTAAGAGATTCTAATTAGAGCTGATAGTCCATTGCCATTGAGTCAATATTGACTCATAGTGACCCTATAGGACAGAGTAGAACTGCCTCATATAGTTTCCAAGGAGCACCTGGTGGATTTGAACCGCTGACCTTTTGGTTAGCAGCTGTAGCACTTAACCACTACGTCACCAGGGTTTCCAGAGTCAAGAGAAGTGGTGATACTTATAAAGAAAAATTTGATCTTGCAGGTGAAAAGGTCCTCTCTACGTCATATGTTGTAACTGTTAAGTGCTGTTCATTCGGTTCCAACTCGTAGTGACCTATGTACAGAACAGAACCCTGCCTGGTCCTGTGCCATCCTCAACAATTGTTGCTATGTTTGACCCCATTGTTGCAGCCACTGTGTCAGTCCATCTTGTTGAAGGTCTTCCTTTTTTCTGCTGACCTTCTGCTTTACCAAGCATGATGTCATTCTCCAAGGACTGGCTCCCCCTGATAACAAGTCCAAAGTACGTGAGATGAAGTCTCATCATCCTTTCTTCTAAGGAGCATTCTGGCTGTGTATAACGTTAGTTTTATAGTATACATACTGTTCGTTCTTCTGGAAGTCCATGGTATATCCAATGTTCTTCGCCAACAACAAAACCCGTTGCTGTTTAGTCGATTCCGACTTATACTAACCCTATGGGACAGAGTAGAACTGCCCCGTAGAACTTCCAAGGAGAGGCTGGGGGGTTCTAACTGCAGACCTTTTGGTTAGCAGCCATAGCTCTTAACCACTAGGCCACCAGGGCTCCCTACATCATATAGGGTATTGAAAAGGACATACAAATACATATATCCTAATAATATGCTATAATTTCATGGACGATGAGAAAAATTCTACAAACCTCAAAACTGAGAGAAAGGAAAAAAAAAAAAAAAGATGGAAGAGACCAAGGGTGTTATCTAAGCGCTTATTGGTCACACTATTGCCCGGCGGCAAAGGAGCAGATTACCAAGGTTGTGAACCTAGAATAATTCATTTAGACAAACTAGGATTTGTCCAGCCACAAAAGAAATATACTTTGAGAGATGCATGCAAACCCTTAGGAAATAGTCTATAAATGCATTATTTTTAGAATTTTAAAATTGGAATTTTAAATATTAAAATCCATCAGAATGCAGAACCAGCAAAAGGGAGAGTGCATGATTCTGAGCACTGAAACCAGTAATCTCATTGATATACCAAGATGCTTTTTGAAAATATGTACTTTGGGAATCTTAATACAACTGTGAAAAAAATATCATAACAGTAATCTAGAACTAAAATTTCAACTGACCTTTAAAAATACATGTGGTGGATAGAAGTAAATATTTAATTTTTAATATCCGAGCATTTTTTATTGCTCTTTATTGTTCTACCTGTTCTTGTTTCATGGATGAACTCTCTTATATCAAGGTATAATGTAACTTTTCTTTTTGTTGTTCATTTTCTTCCACTTCCTGACATATCTGTATTTTTCAAGTTCTGTTAGTCTCTTTTGGTCCCTATGTTTCCTGTTAGAAGTTTTCTTCCAATGTCTGGTGATCTTGGCTGTCTGGTCACATTTAAGAGTAAGATTTTTATCTATCAGTTGGTGGACTTTGCTTCACTGGAAAAGCCCTCCAACCCTAGTATCTGTGGTGTTTTTCCTTAGGTTGGTCATTTTCTCCAGAGAAGATGTCTCTAGACTCCGTCCTGTGGATTTGCACTTGACTTCCAGAGAGTTCTGGGAACTGAAAAGGGGTGGGGGCAGGGCATCTCTCAGTTCGGTAATTCACCTCTCCCCTCCTCTGCCTGGTGCCTATTAATCCGAAGCTTCTGAGTTTTAAAACTTCCTCTGAGAATAATTTTGTGCTTATGGCTGGCGCGGAGAGGACAGTGTGAAAGCCAACTTTCCCTATATACACCTTCAGCCAGTTCCAGAACTTTCTGGGATCCTCTGATGTGAATTGACTTGTTTCCTACTGACTTCCCTTTCTTTAGGCTAATTATTTGGTCTCTGCTTTTTGCCACCACTAATCCCCACACTGTCCGTTGTTCAAAAATATATGGCTGTCTGTTATCCAGCGTCATTATCTCTCGTATTTTTTTGTCCTGGTGGATTTTATGGCTTTTGAAGTGTTTTACTGCTGTGTCATCAGCGGCTGAGGGAGGGAGCAGAGAAAAACACGTGTATTCACTTTTTCTTTTTGTACTTGAGGTCCCTAGGTGGTCAAAATGGCTTGCCCTTGACTACTAACCTAAAGGTTGGTGGTTCAAACCCACCGAGCAGCTCTATGGAAGACTAAAGTAAAGAAAACCCTGTGGAGCAGTACTATGCTGTAACACATGGTGTTGATACCATGAGTTGGAATCAACTTGACAGCAATGGTTTTTTTTTTTTTTTTAATGTATACTTAAGAACTTTGGGTTGACTGTTCTATAAAAAAGCCCCCTCCACCCCAAAAAAAGTTTCACTGGAATTTTGGCTGGATTTATATTAGATCTGTACATTATTTTGAGAAAAAAATACACTTTTAGGATCCAATTTTCCCATCTGGGAGGGTAGACGACTCTATATTTAAATTAAGCTTTAAATCAAGATATAGCATTTCCTAGTTTTTTTTTTTTTTTTTTTGTATGGGTCACCCATCTGTCAAGAGACAGTGTGTAGTGAAGAGTCATTGAAGAGGCTTTTTTTTTTTTTGGTGAAAATATACACAGTAAAAGATATACCACGTCAACAAATTCTGCATATACAATTCAACCACATTGTTTATATTCTTCAAGTTGTGTAACTATTCTTGCTATCCTTTTTCAAATTATTCTACCACCATTAACGTAAACTCACTGCACCCTAAGCTTCTCATTTAACTTTTCGAGATACCGTTGTCAGTTCAATCCCATATAGGTAAATTTTTGAAAGAGCACGATGCCCAAAGTGACATACTTTACTAATTCGACTAAACTATTGATTGATTCGAAGCAGACTTCCAGGGAAAGTTTTGGTGTGAGGTCTATGGTTTAAAGATTATCTCAGGGCAATAGTTTCGAGTGTTCATCCCACAAAGGTTCCAAGCCTAACTTGGCCAAGAGCTATATGGCATCTGGCAATTTGCTTAATTATCCTGACTGCATTTTCCTCAGGTCTAAATGGGCATTAACACACACTTGGTGGGGTTATTGGAGTCCCCACAAAAAAAAAAAAAAGAAAAACCAAGCATGTTGCCGTTGAGTTGATTCTGATTCATAGCAACCCAAAGGACAGAGCAGGACTGCCTCATCGAGTTTCCAAGGAGCACCTGGTGGATTCGAACTATCGACCTTTTGGTTAGCAGCCGTAGCTCTTAACCACTACACCACTGGTCCCCACTGGAGTCCCTGGGTGGTACAAATGGTTAATGCGAAGTTTGGATTAGGAGTCCACCCGGAGGTGCCTTGGAAGAAAGGTCTAGTGATCTACTTCCCAAATCCAGCCATTGAAAACCGTATGGAGCACAGTTCAACTCTGACACACAAGAGGTCAAATGGACTTGATGACAACTCGTGTGGTTTTTTGGTTTGATGGGATTATTGTGAGAATCTGAAAGAGTCCATGTAAATCACACAACGTGGGTATAATATGTAATAATTCTTACGTCCTATTTCATTATCGTCAGGTTACTTCTAGGTACACACCTATATATTTTGTTTTTCTGTTGCTAAGGTAAATTGAATGTTTGCATTTGGTATTACAATACAAATTTTTGATAGTCTTTAGAAAAGCAATTTCTTTTTGGAGATGTATGTTAAATCCAGAGACATTACTCAAATGTCACATCGATTCTAGTAGTTGTTTTTTTTTTTTTAAACCAGTTTTTGGGTTTGCAAATAATGAATGATTGCCTTCTTATTTCCTTAAGAGTCTCTAATTGCAGTTTTGAATTCCTCTGTGGCCAAATACTTATTTAGGGGAGTTAACAACTTTTCTAAGTAGTTGTGCATCTTTGTGTGAGTTTGTCTAAAATTTCAGTAATAATTTCTAATATTTCTGCCTTGTGGTCAAGTGATGTAGTTTATAAAATATTATTGATACATTTGAGCATATTCCATTTACAAAGAAGACATACTGCCTGCTTATTGGGTAAAAGTTGGGTATTTAACTATTAATCTTTTTCTTATTAATTGAATAGCTAAAGACAAATTTCATTTATTTATTTGTTTGTTTACCTACTTGACCTGTCAAAGACAGAATGAATTATGGTAAATTCTCCCCAGAAATTTTGTTTCTATTATTTCCCCCAATGTTTCTAGATCAGTGGAAGTTTCTGCTATTTTCTGATGAATTACTTTCTCTTTGTAGTACTTGGGGGTTTCATGAGAATTTCGGGTTGTTTTCCTCATCTATAAAAAATATCTTAGTCTTATTTGGGAGAGGTGAACAGTGTATAAACAGGAAATGTCAGTGTACATTTAAAATGAATTTTTCATTCTTGACATTTAAAAGAGGAAATTTCAAGAAATTCCTACATTTCAGCTCAGGGAGCAGGGATGTTTAAGCCATTCTGTACATTTTCTTCACTAAGGCTCAAAGGCCAGATCACAGAGTCTTGCTGGAAGACTTTCTTTACTCTGACAGCTTTCGTCACTGATAGGTTCCAAGAAGCATTTTTGTAGCGTTACAATCATCTACTAATCTAAAGGTTGATGGTTCAAACCCACCCAGCAGCTTCGTGGAAGAAAAGCCTGACAATCTGTTTCCATAAAGATTATAACCAAGAAAACTCTATGGAACAGTTCTTCTCTGTAACACAAGGGGTCACCATGAATTGGAGGCCAACTGGACTGGCAGCTAACAATAACAACAGTTTCTTACATAAACCAAACCAAACCAAGCCTGTTGCCATCGAGTTGATTCCGACTCATAGCAACCCTATAGAACAGAGTAGAACTGCCCCATAGGGTTTCCAAGGAGTGCCTGGTGGATTCGAACTGCCAACCTTTTGGTTAGCAGCCATAGCTCTTAACCACTATGCCACCAGGGTTTCTTACACAGTGAAATGAAAATAATGTTCCCAGGAAATGTTAGGGGTTATATCTCTTGGTTGTCTTTACTAAATTATATAATATTTGATATGTACAAAGAAGATATGTAACCTGAGAACTAGAATATTACTAACACTGCTGAATCTACCTGGGTGCTCTTTCCCATCCCCATGCCCTAGCTTCCTCTGCAGAGTAAACACCATCCTGAATTTTGTATTTGGCATGACCTTCATCTGCAAGGGGTATAGACGACAATGCAAGGTTGTGGCTGGCAGTGTTTAATGAGCCTGCCTTTGCTTCCAACCATGCAATATATCTTGAAGAAGAGCCCTTGAGTGCAGGCAAACTTGTACCATACCCTTGAAAATAATAAATCTCCTGCTTTGCTCAACCAAAGGAGATAACATACAGTAAAGTTCTTGGAAATTATGAAACCACACATAATGTAAATGAATTTATGAAGATGAAATATACTGTCATGAAATTTAATAGCTCTTTAAAATGTCCTCACAGAAGTAAAATAACTAAAAATGGTTTAAATAAATATTAAATGAGCCATGGTAGCACAGTGACTAAGTGCTCAGCTGCTAACATAAACATCGGTGGTTCAAACCACCAGCCGCCCTGCAGGAGAAAGATATGGCAGTCTGCTTCAATAAAGATTACAGCCTTGGAAACCCTATGGGGCAGTTCTACTCTGTCCTATAGGGTTGTTATGAGTTGGAATTAACTCAACGGCAATGTGTTTAGTTTTGGTTTGTACATCAACATATAGTAAATATGTGAAGATCAACTAAAAAAAAAAAAAAGGTATTTGATAGGTTTATCCTATATGTTAGTGGTTGAGTGGTAGAATTCTTGTCTTCCATGAAGGAGACCTGGGTTCAATTCTTGGCAAACGCACCTCACACGCAGCCACCACTGGTCCGTCAGGGGAGGCTTGTGTTTTGCTCTGATGCTGAATAGGTTTCAGGGGAGCCTTCAGACTAACACAGACTGTGAAGTATGGTCTGGCTGTCTGCTTCCAAAACTCAGCCAACAAAAACCCTATGGATCGCAACAATCTGATCCACAACTGATCATGGGGATGGTACAGATCTGGGCAGCATTTTGTTCCTTTTGTGCATGGGATGGCCATGAGTTGGGAATACTCGACAGAACTAAGAGCAACAGATCCCGTCTGTACTCCCATATTCATTGTGTATTAAAATATCATTTTATTCTTTCTGTACAGCGATTATGTTTATCTCCAAAATGGTGAAAGCTGGCTGGCGTTTATCATGGGGTACAACAAACACCTGTTTCATGAAGTTGACTTGTAGAAACCCTTGATGTTTGATTGCTTTCTGCCCTGAAACAGGCCCTGCCAAACCTGCGAGCCCAGTGCGGCCTCACAGATATAAGGGTTGGTGAATTTATCAATGAACACGAAAGGCGCGTGCTCAGTAAGGTCTTTTATTCAAGCGTGAAGCCACTGGAGCTGGCAGTGCACCACTTTTCACTTGTCCCTTTCTTGTTTAAGTGTGTAACATAATAAGTCCGTAATGAATCCCATGACAGCTAGACAGGAAGAAAATTAGCAGCCATTGTTAAATGCCTAAGAACATTTAATTGGGGAAACTGAATTATACCAATCCTGAACTCTGATGAAAAGGATAGATAATTTAGAAAGGTTTTTTAAAAAAATTACTTCTTAACAAAATTTTGAAAGTAACCCATGCTAAAGAAAAGTTAAGACAGGAAAGGCTACCATATAAAGAAAAGAGCATTCACTGTAACACAAAATTTTTTTCATTTAATTTTTATTGTGCTTTAAGTGAAAGTTTACAAATCAAGTCAGTCTCTCACACAAAAATTTATATAAACCTTGCTGTATACTCCTAGTTGCTCTTTCCCCAATGAGACAGCACACTCCTTCTCTCCACCCTGTATTCCTGTGTCCATTCAGCCAGCTTCTGTCCCCCTCGGCCTTCACATCTCCCCTCCAGACAGGACCTGCCCACATAGTCACGTGTGTCTACTTGAGCCAAGAAGCCCACTCCTCACCAGTATCATTTTCTGTCTTATAGTCCAGTCCAATCCCTGTCTGAAGAGTTGGCTTTGGGAATGGTTCCTGTCTTGGGCTAACAAAAGGTCTGGGGACCATGACCTCCAGGGTCCTTCTAGTCTCAGTCAGACCATTAAGCCTGGTCTTTTTATGAGAATTTGAGGTCTGCATCCCACTACTCTCCTGCTCCATCATGGATTCTCTGTTGTGTTCCCTGTCAGGGCAATCATCTTTTGTAGCCAGCCACCATCTAGTTCTTCTGTTCTCAGGCTGATGTAGTCTCTGATTTATGTGGCCCTTTCTGTCTCTTCAGCTTATAATTACCTTATGTCTTTGGTGTTCTTCATTCTCCTTTGATCCAGGTGGGTTGAGACCAATTGATGCATCTTAGATGGCCGCTTGCTAGCGTTTAAGACCCCAGATGCCACTCTCCAAAGTGGGATGCAAAATATTTTCTTAATAGATTTTATTATGTCAATTGACCTAGGTGTCCCCTGAAACCATGGTCCCCAAACTCCCACCCCTGCTACGCTGGCCTTTGAAGCATTCAGTTTATTCAGGAAACTTCTTTGCTTTTGGTTTTGTCCAGTTGTGCTGACTTCTCGGCATTGCATGTTGTCTTGCCCTTCACCTAAAATAGTTCTTGTCTACTATCTAATTAGTGAATACTCCTCTCCCTCCCTCCCTCCCCACTCTCATAACCATCAAAGAATATTTTCTTCTCTGTTTAAACTATTTCTTGAGTTTTTATAATAGTGATCTCATACAGTATTTGTCCTTTTGCAACTAATTTCACTCAAGATAATGTTTTCCAGAATCTTCCATGTTATGAAATGTTTCACGGATTCATCATTGTTCTTTATCAATGAGTGGTATTCCATTGTTTGAATATACCTTAATTTAGATATCCATTCATCCATTGATGGGCACCTTGGTTGCTTCCATCTTTTTACCATTATAAACAGTGCTGCAGTGAACATGGGTGTACATATATCTGTTCATGTAAAGGCTCTTATTTCTCTAGGATATATTCCAAGGAGTTGGATTGTTGGATCATATGGTAGTTTTTAAGGAAGTGCCAAATCTATTTCCAAAGTGGTTGTACCATTTTACATTCCCGCCAGCAGTGTATAAGAATTCTAGTCTCTCAGCAACTAACACAAATATTTTGGTGCCTTTTCTTTTGTTTTTTTCTTTTTCCCTTAAGCATGAAGATATTTTTATATAGTAAATTTTATGTGGTTTAAAGGATTTCTTTTTAAAACTGATGTTATATCATAAACGTATTTCCATAACATTACGTAGGTGTTTGAATAATAGAGTTCACTGATGGTTTTAATTTTAGCCAGATGAGGGCACACAGAGAACCCTGAAGAATGTGTAAATGTTTATTTTCTTTGTGTTCAGTTGGCCAAAGGAGAGGGAGATTTGATATTACAGCTAATTTAACTGATCCTTGATATCAAAGAATTACTTACATCATCTTCCTTTATCAAATGAATGACTTATAGTGTGATTTCTCTGCATTCTCAGGAATTCTTGTGAAGTAAAAAAAAAAAAATCTAATTTACAGATTGTTTTCAAACAGATGAAATTTTATGAATTTCAACTTAACAGTTGTGAAGGTAATATAATCTTACCAAAACCAAACCAAACCCAATGCCGTTAAGTCAATTCCAACTCATAGTAACCCCATAGAACAGAGCAGAGCTGTCTTACAAGGTTTCCAGGGCTGTAATCTTTACGGAAGCAGGCTGCCACATCTTTCTCCCTCAAATATAATCTTACACTTTTTAAAATATTTAATTAAACCTTTATTTATTTTTACTTTTAATTTGCAGTTTTCTTTTTCATTCTTATTTTGCACCCAGTTTATTTTTAAGAGCACAAATATTTCATAGGCCCTTGAGGAACATTTGCAGATTTGCTGGATGAAACTGTGGTGAGAATATGCACCTTTCTTAAATGTTATTTGTAATTGCCACTATTGGCTATAATCCATACCTCTAGGCTTGGTTGTGGAGCCCTGGTGGTACAGTGGTTAAGAGCTAGGCCGCCAACCAAAAGGTCAGCGGCTGGAACCCACCAGCCGCTCCTTGGAAACTCTATGGGGCAGTTCTCCTCCGTTCTGTAGGGTCACTATGGGTCAGAATCAACTCACTGGCAATGGTTTTAAGATCCCTGGGTGGCATAAAGGTTAAGTGCCGTACTACTAGCTAGAAGGTTTGGCGGTTTGAACCCATTCAGAGGCACCTCGAAAGGCCTGGTGATCTGCTTCTGAAAGGTCACAACCTTGAAAACCCTATAGAGTCGGAACTGACTCAACGACAGCTAAACAGGTGTATCGCTTCAGGTACAATGGCTTGAATTTCAAAATCTTCAGTAAACTCCAGAGATTTCATAGTTTAAAATGAAGTATTTCTTATAGCTTCTATGAAATACTCAGAAACTTTCTTAGCAGCAGTTTTATTCCTCTAGCTGTATTATTTAAGACTAGAGTAAGGAAAAAGTAAAAAAAAAGTTTTCATACTTGATATATTAAATTTTCTCCGAATAGGCTACTTAAATAATAATTGCAACTGTGACATAAGGTACCATTTCTCTACTCTTAAAAAAAAAAAAATTTAGGGTACTAAATTTCTGAGTGAGATTATGGAGTGAATTCCTCTGTCATGGGCTTTGCTTCTATAAAGGTAGAACTGACATGTTCTTTCAAAATGAAATTTGCTCACATCCACAGAAATGGACAACATACATTTGGGCCTTAGACAATTGTAATCAGTGGTCTGTCCTTCCTCTAACTAGATGTGAAGTCTTGGGCTAGTAACTTCATATCTGTGTGCTCTAGTTTCCTTAATGGCGTGACGGAAGTAATGAAGTTCCTTTCTTTTAACTTCTCTTGAGCATTGGTTGAGAGAATTGGCAGAATTTTGTGCACAGGGCTTTATTTATCACGGCCACTTAGCACATGTTTACTAAGGAGTGCTAATTATTAAAATAATGCATTACATTTTCTCTTTCTACAGTCTCATAGTTTTCAAAACAATATTTTTAATGTAAAAAGCAATGGATATTGACCAATATGAATGATGATTATTCATAAACAGTAAGAAATTAAGGTTGTGGGAAAGCGTACAGTTCCAATTTTCTTTGAGATGCTTTTATTCATGATTTCGTTTAAGTGAATGCCTTAAATTTTTCTTACATGTTTTTTTTCTTACACATTTTGCTTACATGTTTTTCTCCCATGTTTATTTTTATTACATGTTTATTATAGAAATTTTGGAAGATATAGACAAGCATAAAGAATCAAGTAATAAGAACTCACCCATTATCTCAAAATCTAGAATTAATTACTATTAATACTTGAGCATGTAGTGGAGCCCTCGTGGCCCAGTGATTAAGAGTTTGTTTGCCAGTTGGAAGGTCAGCAGTTTGAATCTGTTAGCTGCTCCATGAAAATCCTATGGGGCAGTTCTACTCTGTCCTGTATGATCGCTATAAGTAGGAGTCCCTGGGTGGTGCAAGCAGTTAAATTAACATTGTTGGCTGCTAACCCAAAGGTTGGAGGTTCGAGTCCATCCAGAGCTGCCTGGGAAGAAAGGCTTGGTGATCTACTTCTGAAAAATCAGCCTTTAAAAACCCTATGGAGCACAGTTTCAGTCAATGCCAGGATTGACTCAATGGCAACTAATATATATCCTACAAGCATTTTTTTTTTGGTGTATATGCATGATTGTATGTAAAGTAAGTATGATACATATATTCTTTACGAAAAAGGGATCATATACTGCCTTTACATTATGTGTTTCATGAACATTTTCTATGTGAATATTCTTCTGCATAATCCCTTCAAATGGTTACATGTGCTGCACATCTTCCATTTGCCCCTTCGAACCCATTCTTTACCCTTTTCTTACCGCCCTGGGCCAGGAGACCGGCTGGTATGGACTACCTTCATGGGCTCACTTGCTATCTGGGATCATGGAATCAGGAGCACTAGTAGGAGATCAGAGAGAGGAAGAAAAGGGAGTTGTGTTTATTCCATGACTGCCTCCCTTTGGGGCCCCTGGGGGTAGCTGCTTCCCCCACTGAGGTCATAGCTCCAGGCAGACAGTCATTTCCACCCTGTTACCTCTCTCTGGTTCTAGTTCCGATTGCCTCTAGGGATGATACTGGATCTCTACTAATACTAATCTCAAGATCCTATACTATCTCTTGTTGATTACCTGCCTTTGTAAATTGTTGTTAATTGTCATCAAGTCAGCTCTGACTCATGGTGACCCCATGTATGACAGAACAAAACATTGCCTGGTCCTGCATCATCTTCATGATCGTTGGTATGTTCAAGTCCATTGTTGTGGCCACTGTGTATTTTGAGTACCTTCCAACCTAGGGGACTCATCTTCCAGTGTTATATCGGACATCATTCTCCTGTGATCCATAGGGCTTTCACTGGCTAATTTTTGGAAGTAGGTGACCAGGCCTTTCTTCCCGGGCTGTCTTAGTCTGGAAGCTCTGCTGAAATTCGTCCACCATGGGTGACTCTGTTGGTATTAGAATTGCTGGCAGCATGGCTTCCAGCATCACATCAACATAAAAGCCATACAATGGACAGGTGGTGGATCTTTGTACATAGTCCCTGTATTAAATTCCTCAAACTACCCACTTTGAGTAAGCAATCTATGTCCTCCTGGGATTCTGATTTATACACTTAGAGAGAGGTTCTCAAAATTTAGTGTGCATCAGAAGCACCTAGAAGGTTGTTAAAACACAGATTACTTGGCTCCATCTCTGAATTTCTAATTCAGTAGGTCTGGGAAGGGCCTGAGAATTTTCATTTTTAACAACTTCCTAAGTGTTGCTGAAACTGCTAGTCCTGGTACCACACTTTGAGAACTACTGCACGAAGCATTTAGTTCCATTTTGTGAATCTGACAGTTTATTGAACCAGTCATTTTGCCCTTGTATAAGTAATTCTGACATTATATCTGTTTAGCTGTATCATTGCATACAGACTTGTTAGAGTCCTTCAAAAAAATTCCTAAAGGTAGAAATTGCATTCAGGTGTTTGCAAATTTTTCAAGGTTTTGACCTCTATTGCAAAATTACCCATCAGAAAATTTTTATATTGGCAAAACATTGTTTATAAAGAAAACGTTCTACATTCTACTTTGGTGAGTAGGGTCTGGGGTCTTAAAAGCTTGTGAGTAACCATCTAAGATATTTCACTGGTCTCACTCCTGTCTTAGTCACCTAGTGCTGCTACAACAGGAATACTACAAGCGTATTACTTTAACAAAGAGAAATTTATTCTCTCACAGTTCAGGGTGCCAGCTCCAGGGTAAGGCTTTCTCTGTCAGCTCTAGAGGTAGGTCCTTGTCTTCCTCTGGTCTAGGAGCTAGTCTGCACAGGAACCTCAGATCCAAAGGATGCACTCTGCTCCCAGTGTTGCCTTCTTGGTGGTATGAGGTCCCCAAGTCTCTCTGCTTGCTTCTTTCTTTTATAACTAAAAGAGATCAGTTTAAGGCACTATCTAATCTTGTAGATCTCATCAATATAACTGCCACTAATCCATCTTATTAACATTATAGTAACAGGATTTACAACACATAGGGAAATCACATCAGATGACAAAATGATAGACAATCATACAATACTGGGAATCATGACCAAGCCAAGCTGACAGTTATTTTGGGGGCACACAATTCAATCCAAGACACAGGGAAAGGTTAGTCCAAAGGACCAATGGACCACAATTACCACAGCCTCCACCAGACTGAGTCCAGCACAACCGGATGGTGCCCGGCTACCACCACCTACTGCTCTGACAGGGATCATAATAGAGGGTCCCACACAGAGCTGGAGAAAAATGTAGAACAAAATTCTGACTCATAGAAAAAGACCAGACTTACTGGCCTGACAGAGACTGAAGAAACCCCAAGAGTATGGCACTCAGACAACCTTTTAGCTCAGTAATAAAGTGTCTCCTGAGGTTCATCCTTCAGCCAAAAATTAGACAGGCCCTTGAAACAAAATAAGACTAAAGGGGCACACTACCCCGAGGGCAAGAACTAGAAGGCAGGAGGAGACCAGAAAGCTGGTAATAGGGAACCAAAGGTCAAAAACGGGAGAGTGTTGACAGGTTGTGGAGTTGGTAACCATCGTCACAAAATAGTAAGCATACCAATTGTTTAATGAGAAGCTAGTTTGTTCTATAAATCTTCATCTAAAGTATAATAAAAAAAGAAATTTTTTAATAAATTTATAATTCTACCAACATATATGAAAGTAAGCCTCTCCTTGTATCTTTGCAAATACAGCACAGTGTTTTATCCTTTATTACTGTTTTTGCCAGTTGATAAATGAGATTATTTAACCGCTTTTTTACTTTGAGTTATTCTGATAATTAGTGATATTAAGCAGTTTTGCCTCTACATTTGTTCATCTGTATTTATTGATTTCTGGGTTGCATCTTCATGACGGAAACCCTGGTGGCGTAGTGGTTAATTGCTATGGCTGCTAACCAAAGGGTCGGCAGTTTGAATCCACCAGGCGCTCCTTGGAAACTCTATGGGGCAGTTCCACTCTGTCCTATAGGGTCGCTATGAGTCGGAATTGACTCGACGGCACTGGGTTTTTGGTTTATCTTCATGACCTTTGCCAATTTTTCTATGGGTCTTTTTGTCTTTTGTAATTTAAGACGCTGTTTGACTAACTTTTGTCTTTTATACATGTTTCCTCTGTTTTCCCCCAGTTTGTTGTTTGCTTTGGATTTTGCTTATGACTGTTTTTTAATCTATATATATATATGTGTGTGTGTGTTTGTGTGTGTGTATCTTCATACTGAAGTCAGAGTCTCAATGGTTTAGTCTGTGGTGTCAGGATTTGGTCTCATTGTTAGAAAAACAAATGCCTTCTTCATGCCAACATGATGTGAATATTCAATGAAATTTTCTACTACATACTTTCATGGTTTTGTTTTTACAATGAGATCTTTAGACTTTATTTCGACGAGGTAGAGATATAATTTTGGCCTCCATACGTAGTTTACCAGCTGTCCCAGAACCACTTGAGTAATTCACCCGCTCTCCTGTGGTTGGAAATGGTGCTTTTATTAATAGCAAAGCTTTAACTTATTAGGGTTTGTTCTGGGAATTTCATTTTGTTCCATTGATCTGTCACTTTTTGCCAGGACCACACTTAATTATGGTAGTTCAGCATACTTTTGACACATTTTATTTCTTTTTTTCAGAATTTGTTCAGCAATTAGAATAGTTTACTGCTTCCAAATAAAATGTTATTTTTTTTGTTGTTGCGTTTCCTCATAAGGCCCAATAAAATTGCATCAAATTTCACCTCAAGGACGATCTCTTTTTTTGCATGAATTTCAAGGCTTCAACTGTTCTGTTCCACAGTGATTTTTTGATTGGTCATATTTGATTTTTTTTTTAACCTTACTCAATTTTTTTGCCTTATATAACATTCTTACCTCTCCTTTGTTCCTATAACATTTCTCCATCTAAATGGTGAGATTTCTTGAGGGGATATGGGCTCCAGGTGTATGTGTTCCCTGGGTCCTGTGGGCAGGGGCGCAGGCCAGGGGCCTTTCTGCTCAAGTTCAAAGGTGGAATTGTGTGTTGGCATTGATTGGGAATGGAGAGTTACAAAACAATTTGATTTGCTGGTTGCTTTTCCAAAAGGGCTCCATTTTGCATTTGCTTATTAGGTTTTGAGGATCATTTGTTTTGTTTTATTTTAAATCCTATTGATACAGTTATTTTCTCATTATGCCGTTAACCGTATTTGTACGTATTCATATCAGTACTGTTTTAGACTTGGCCTGAGGATGAGCAGAGCTGGTGGAAGGAAGTTAGTTTAGGCACCTTTGGGTGTAGTGAGGGCCAATGTGGTCAGGGAGGAGAAAGGCAGTTAGCACACACTTTTCCTTGTGTTTCTCTGCTTCATTGGCTTCTCAGTCAGGCACTGCTCAATTTAAAATTAAATCCTCTGCCCCCAACACTTGCCATCCTCCTTTATATATATAATTTTTTTTTCCGCTGCATTTGTCATCCCCTGACATACAATGTATTTTCTTATTTATTTTGTTTCTTGGCCACAACTTTGACTATTTTGTTTTTTCTGTGTCCTTCAGTAGAATTGAAGCATGGGAGAAGCATGGGACTTTTTAAAATTGTTTTTAAAGCTATATCTTGTTTTGTGTATTCCAGCATCTAAAACATAGCCAGGTACATATTAGGTGGTGTCTTAATTACGTAGTACTGCTGTAACAGAAATACAAGTGGGTGGCTTTAAAGAACAGAAGATTATTTTCTCACAGTTTAGGAGGCTAGAAGCCTGGATTCAGGGCACTGGCCATAAGGGAAGGCTCTGTCTCTGCCAGCTCTGGGGGAATATCCTGATCTCTTTCAGTTTCTGTAGCCTCAGCGTTCCTCAGTTCCTTGGCAGTCTTCATGTGGCACCTGTCTTTCCCTGTGTGTGCTTTCTTGTCTTTGGGTCTCTGCTGCTTCTAATCACTTAGAAGGATTATGTTTTCTTTGTTTTCATAATAAAGAAAACCTTATTCCCAAATGGAATTATATCCACAGGTTGGGATTCCAACATGAATTTTGAGGGGCACATTTAATCCATAATAGGTGGGTTCGATAAGTGCTTGACTAAGTGAATGCAAGCCTGGACCCCTTCCTCCTGAAGGTGCCCCACATCCTGTACACACACACACACAGGCTGAGACTTAGTCATCTTTCAGGACTCAGCCTCCCAGAAAGTTCTTTGTGTGAATCACCTCCTACAGTCTGGCTTCACCTCCGTATTAATCCCATATTAACTGCAGCTCACTGGTTTGCCTCCCCCTCTATGCCATGGCCTGGTCCTTAGAGCTGACCGGCCCTTGAGTCTCTAGATCCATTTGTATTTACAGGGTTTGGTGTGTTGTACAGGCCTAGCCAGTATCTGTTAAATGAACTAATATAAGAATTTTATACAGTTCTAGAAGCAGAACCAGCCCCAGTGGATGCATGATACGGGGGATATAGTTCATCTTGCTCTGGCTAAAAAAGCTATTTCAAGTAAGGCTTTCAAGTAATGTAAGCTTGAGGAGGATTAAACTCTTCGTTCCTGGAAGTATTCAAACAGGGGCCGAGTAACAACTGTCAGGGGATGCTGTGGAGGAGATTACTCCTTTCATTATCTTGAAGGGTAAAATAATGACTTCTCAGGTCCCAGTGTTACTAAGATACAACAATTCTGTTATCCCTGGCTTATTAAGCTTGTGTTTTTTAATTTTTCCTCTTCATTTTTCTCCTCCCCCTAATTCCCTTTATTCACTGCTCTACCAAGTTTGTCGTGAGCGTGCATGTCTGCCCTCCTAAATTTTGGCAGCAGCTGTAATCCATCTCCTGTTAATTCACTGAGAAATGCTGGTGCCTTTCATCTGCTTGCTCCTCTCTCCACCCATTTGTCTTTATCGAATATGCAAATGTGATGGAAACAGCTGTCACTTGCTCTCTGATCTCTTTTTTCTCATAAATGATGGAAGGGAAAGAAATTCCTCCACGTTACTAAACACTATAAACAATCGGATGTCCACTTCAATGAACATCAAAGTTTACCAGTTAGTTCATGTAATCACCCTTTGCTATTTTTTTGTTTGTTTTATCAAGAATTAAAGAAAGAAAAGCAAGATAATTTTACAAACCTACTTGTCAATGCATTAGTTTCCTAGGGCTTAAAACAGAAATTTATATCCTCACAGTTCTGGAGGATACGAGTCTGAAATCAAGGTGTTGACAGGGCCATGGTGCCTCTGAAGGTTCTAAGGGGCTTTCCTTGATTTGTGGCCTCATCACTCCATTTTCTGCCTTCTTGGCCCCATGACCTTCTCCTGTTCTCTATGTCTCTCCTCTGTGTGTCTCTTGTGAGGACATTTGTCATTGGATTTAAGGCCCACTTGTATTTTTTTTTTTTTTTTTTGTATAGTCCAGGATGATCTCCTCAACTTAATTAAATCTGCAAAGACCCTTTTTCTAAACAAGGTCACATTCATAGGCTCTGGGGATTAGGATGTGGACATATCTTTTCGGGATGGGGGTCATCATTCATCTCACTATAATCAGCCAACCAAGAAATCTTGTATAGAGGAAAAAAAAACACCGAGTAAGGTCTCATTCGGATACCCTGAAATGCTATTTTATACTGTTAGTGGCCCCTATAAAGGAAGTTCCCATGGTACTATCATAATATTAATAATAATACAAAACAAAACAAAAAATCCTTTGCCGTGGAGTCAATTCTGACTCATAGCAACCCTATAGGACAGAGTAGAACTGCCTCATAGAACAGCCAAGGAGCGGCTGATGGATTTGAACTGCTGACCTCTTGGTTAACAGCCAAGCTCTTAACCACTGCACCACCAGGGCTCCGATAATAGCAGCTATCGTTTATGGAGTACTTGTTACATGCCAGACATTGTTCTGCCTTTACAAGCATCATCTCATCTAATTCTGTCAACAACTCTGTGCAGAGGCAATTACTATTATCATTGTTTTTATAGGTAAAGAAAATGAGTCTTAGAGGAGTTAAGGAACATGCTTAAGGTCACCTGCCCATAGGCAGAAGGGCCATTTACACTGGTAAGGCTTCAAAGCTTGTATTTATAACCATGACTGTTAAACTCATCATCAAAAATAATGCAGCATCCTCTCTAACCTGTCTAGCCAAAGGCGACACAATCAAGTTGAAGCACAGTGGCGCATATGAGCTGGAGAACAGTCCTGAATCTTGCTTTTGGGTCCTATCTCTGCTAAAGGCTCCCGGTAAACAAAGGAGCCAGACAGCGTCCAGAAAAATTTCCTGCCATTACTGGTCAATGGAAGAAAAGAATGGAAACACCAACAGATTTATCACTACTTTTGGGATAGAAAATATGTCTCATCTTAGGGAGGATTGTAAACCATGTATGGAAGGAGACCTCCACTGATAAGCACACATACACATACACAAACACACACACACCAAGTGTCCATAGGCAGGAATGCTGTTTGCTTCTCAGCCCTACACTAATTTCTAGCTTTCCTTGCTCTGACTAGAAGGAGATGCTAAGAAGAGTTGGGGGATTGGAGGCAGGCTTTCCTCTGTCTGCATTCTCCAGTCCACATGGCCCAATGCACTGACCTTGCATTTGAAGGTCCACGCTAATTTCCAGACCATCGACCAGTCATCAAGGAAGCTAGGTGTGGGTTGCCCATGGACCACTGGACTCCCACATGCTCTCAGTCTTCTTTCCCACCAGCCAGGACTCAGGATCAAGTGACCCAGTGATGGCGCCTGAGATAGTCACCCCAGCTTTGGCTGATTTAGTTCCCACAAATGGCTTCTCTTTTGATTCCTATTAATTTGGTTGATTGTCTTGCTGCCCACCGCACAGTACTTCAAGGAACCATCACATCGTGATCTAAACTCTGAGAAATGGTGGAGATGGTGTTTGATAGTGGAAGGATTTAGATAAGCAGAGAGTTGAGTATATTCAGGCGAAGCAAACAGTTGAACACAGGTGTGGAGCAGGAAATCATTGCCCTGTTCTCCTGAGAGCAAGTAATTTATTAAGTTTGGCTAAATCTGAATATGGAGCCCTGGTGGCACAGAGATTAAGATCTCAGGCTGCTAACTAAGAGGTTGGCAGCTCGAATACACCAGTTCCTCCTTGGAAACCCCATGGGGCAGCTCTATTCTGCCCTATAGGGTCATTATGAGTTGGAATTGACTGCAACGGGCTTGGTTTTTGGTTTGGTTATTGGTTTGGTTAATCTGAATATAAGAGAAAAACCAGAGGAGGGAAAGCTAGGACTTGGAAGGCAGGTTGAGGGATTCCCATTTTGCTCATGAAGGAAGCAGTAGGAGTTCTGAGGATTTTAATGCAGGGACAAGAAAGAGAAGAGACAGTGGAGAAAGGAAAGGAGGGTCCAGGCTCCTAGTGGAGGAAGTGGGCATGAAAGGGGGATGATAGATGGGGGACCTGGAAGAGAGGCAGATATCAGGCAGGGGAGTAAAGAATGGGCAGGGGCCAGTGATGGTTCCCTCTGAGACATCCAGATGGTGCAACACAGGGGATGCCAGGAGGAAGAGGGCTCGTCCACTACCTATTCATTGTTTTTCATTTTTATCATTTATTTATGCCTCAGTTACTTTCAAAAATTAAATCAGCTAATAAAAGGCACACCAGTAATAACATTGAAGCACATTTCCATTTTGAACATGTTTCAAGGAGAAGAGTCCAGTGGAGTTTGGAAGTCCTGGTCTGGAGACCAGGCCAGTGCCTAGTGATCTCTTGGACTGAGGAAGTGAGCGGGCCAGCCCACTGCCCTCTGCTGCGTGCCCACGTTGCCCCTGGCATACTCTTCGGCTGTGAGTTCCACGAGATGGCGAGGTGACCATTACCTCCCCCACAACCAGAGACCTCTGAGGGTCAGGGAACTGCAGAGTCAGCAGCTGCTAGCACATAGCCCTTGGCACATAGTGAGTGCTCAGAAAGGGGTGAACTTTCCCCATGGTGTAGGATGGAGAAGGAAACAAGATCTGAGCGAGAGGAGGAGGAGGGAGAATATAGAGTCATAGAATCTGATTTCAAGGAGTCAGTGCATGGGTAGGTGGGTCAGTGGGGCAGTGAGTGCAGAGTTCTTTCCAGAATTAAAAATGAAGCGCTGAGTATGGAGCATTGCTTACATTCTGCATTATTTGGAAGCTTTGTCATGGCTCTGCAGATCATCACTAGATAAACTCATTTACCAGGGAGCATCTTAAGAGTGAAGAGTCCTGGTTAAAGGCAGAGGGAAGAATCTTTGATATCTGAGGGTCCCTCCCCCTCTGTGAGTCAGGGCACATGCGTGTCTTTGTATATTTCACTCTTGTCTGCTTCAAAACATTCCCATTTTTTGAGAAATGCCATAGGTTCATCTGGCCTGAAGTTCACTTTTAATGTTGAGGGCTTCTTAGTCCCTAAATAATGAAAAAAGGAAATACTGAAGAGATATTTTAGTTTTACACTGGCAGATATTTCAAGTGTGACCGGCGAGCACTGCTTAACTGTTTGTGGTATTTATTTGTACATATATATTTCTCTTGTTCTTTTCCTATGTTTTCCAAAGATCCGTGTGTCCACACTTGGAGAATTGCAAGATGTATTGGTAGCCACTTAAACAAAATTTCCGATTTTGGTACACTCTGAACTGTAGGTCCCTGGGCGGTGTACATAGTTTGTGCTCCACTACTAAACAAAACGTCGGCACTTCAAACCCACCTGTCGGTGCCACGGAAGAAAAGCCTGGAGGTCTGCTTCCATAAAGATTAGAAAACCCATTGCTGTCGAGTTGATTTCTACTCACAGTGACCCTATAGGACAGAGTAGAACTCTCTCATAGGGTTTCCAAGAAACCCGTGGTGGATTCAAACTGCAAACGTTTTGCTTAGGAGCCGTAGCTCTTAATCGCTACGCCGCCAGGGTTTCTACCTTTTAGATCGCAGCCGAATATTTAACCACTGCACCACCAGGCCTTCTCCGTAAAGATTACAGCCATAAAACCCCTTATGGAGCTCAGTTCTACTCTGACTGTAACACGTGGAGTTGCTCTGTGTTGGAACTGGCTGGAAGGCACATAACAACCATGTGAATAAAGCATCTTCTGACATCCAGACCTCTTTCACTCATCAGAGGTTACTTTGATGAGTGAAATAAATTATCACTTAATAAATTAGCCACAAAGGTATAAGAGGTTTATTCTGTGAAGTTTAGGTTACTAGAGTTTTTTTTTTTGTGTGTGTGTGTGTGTGTGTGTGTGCATTTGAAAAGGACACAGCTATCCCACATAGGATATTTTGCTTTTGGGGGGGCTTTTTATCCATGACAGGCTATCAACTCAGCTTAATCATTTAATCTTTTTTAGTAATGGTTTCCCTACCTATCAGTCACGCCAGAAGGTATGAAAACATCCTGTGAGCTTTACATTCAGACAAATAAAGATGAGAGACTGCCTCTCCATTAGAAATTAATAACTTCCTTTATATTTCTAGGTCAATCAATCCTGCCATAAGGTATGGAGACCTGCTATGAACCACTAGTGTATGTGAGGATTCTGGATCCCAAAAGAGATTAAATGGAGACTTCTCTTCCAACTCCTTTTCCATTCACTCATTCAGTTGTTCATTCCCTGTTTATAAACACCAGTATGGTTCAAATGCAGTTGGAGTATGAATCACAAAGTTGAATGGGATCTGGTGAACAAGGTTGACAAGGAATCAGGTGACTTTAATATGATGAGGTAAGTGTTGAGCTAGAAGCCTGTCCAGGATATAACAGTATCTAGTATCTACAGCCCATTGCCACTGAAATGCTAAGCTGCTACCCCAAAGATCAGCAGTTTTTGAACCCACTAACAGCTCCAATAAAAGATCTGGTGGTAATCTGCTCCTGTAAAGATAACAGACTAGGAAACTGTCCTATGGGATAGTCTTACTCTGTCATATAAGGTCACTATGAGTCAGAATCAACTGGACAGCACCTAACAACAGCATCTAGAGAGATTCCTAGGTTCCCATGAGTTTGAATTGACTCAACGGCAAATAACAGCAACAATATCTAGAGGCATCCTTGGGTGGTGCAAATGGTTAACACTTGGCTGCTAACCAAAAGGTTAAAGGTTCGAATCCACCCAAAGGTGCCTTGGAAGAAAGACCTGGTGATCTACTTCCAAAAAATTATCCATATGGAGCACAGTCCTTCTCTGACATACACGGGGTCACCTTGAGTTGGAATTGACTCAACAGCAACTGAAAGAACTATCTAGAAGAAGCACTTAACCTGACTGTAGAGTAGAGATGGATCAGGGAAGGCTGCCTGGAAGAACTGACCCCTGAGACAAATCTTTTATTATTATTGATATTTTTAGAAAAAATGGGGTTTAGTAGCATTAAAAAAAAAAAAAAAGCTTTCATTTTCCAAAAAAATGCTAATAATTATTTTACATGACAGATTAAAAAAAAATACATGACAGATAGTACATTGTATTTCAGGTTATATTGTATACATCATTACAGGTGAGTATAATAGGAATGGTTTGCCTATTAAAGATTAATAGAAATTAAGATAGACGACCACTACAATCATTCTGTTAGTCAAGTGGAAAGGGTTCATTTGAATTATTGATCTTAAAGATGAGTGGGCATTACCAGATGCAGGGGTAGGGGGAGAGGCCAGGAAAACACAGGCAGAGGTAGAGTTGTGGCTTGGCATGGAGTGAGAGGCTAGAGGGATGAAAGCCGTCACTGAGAACTCAGCACAGTCCCATTAGGAAGGCCGTGTGTGGCAGACTGAGTGGTTTAGACCATCCCAGAGGTAGAGGGCTTCCACTGCGCGACTCTGGGCAGGCAAGAGGCATGATCAGAGTAGGGCGTTCCTGAAAGATCCTGTGTGTCAGTGTGATGGAAGAGGAGGGTGTGGTAGGGGACCAGACCATCAGGTTCCGCAAGGACCTGAAAAAAGCCAAACCAGACCCGCTGCTGTGGAGTCGATTCCAACTCATGGCGACCCTATAGGACAGAGTAGAACTGCCCCCATAGGGTTTCCAGGCGTGGCTGCTGGGTTCGAACTGCTGTCCTTTTGGTTAGCAGCCAAGCTCTTAACCACTGAGCCACCAGGGCTCACAAGGACCTGGGAGAACGCTAAAAACAAAAACTGGTTGCCATCAATTTGATTCCAATGCATGGTGACTCCATGACCTCCATGGGGTTTTCCTAGCCGTAATCTTACAGAAACACATTGTTGGGCCTTTCTTCCATGGTGCTGCTGGGTGGATTTGAGCCACCAACCTTTCAGTCAGTAGCTGAGAGCAAGCCATTTATAACACCCAAGGACTCTGGGAGGACATTACAGTGAGAGAAAGAGGAAAGGGAAGGCGTACTCTGGGGGAGGGTGGGGCGGTAGGAAGTTTCAGGAAATGTGTGTTTAGAGAGAATGAGGTGGAAGGATTAAAAAGAAGGAGGAAGGATTATCAAGTGAAAACTTAGCCTTCACAAAATTTGCCTTCTGAATATCTACATTTCCTATCATTTAAGTCCTAGCTCAATCTCCATTTTATCTCATAAAATAAAGGCTAACGTTTATTGACTCTTTACTTTATGCCCCTTTCTATGCTAAGGGTGCTATTGTTGTGTGCCCTTGAGTCGATTTTCACCTCATAGTGACCCCCTGTGACAGGGTAGAACTGCCCCATTAGGTTTCCTAGGTGGTAATCTTTAGGGAAGCAAATCCCCAGGTCTTTCTCCCATGGAGCAGCTGGGTTGCTTCCAACCACCAACCTTTCTGTTAGCAGCTAAACGCTCAACCATTGTACCACCAGGACTCCTTAAAGGTGCTACTAGGATGTTCTAAGATAATAATTCAACAGTCTTAGGAGGCAGGTACTGCTATGATTGCCATCTCCATTTTAAAGATGGAAACACTGAGCCTTGGAGAGGTTAAGTAGCTACGAAATACACGTTGGAGCTAGAACTTGCACCAGACAAACAAACTTCAAAGGCAACAACAATCTTCAAAAGTACACAGATTTCATACCCCATCCACGCCCACTCCCGAGTAAAGTTGTTCATTCTCTCTTTGAACCCCCATGGTATGTGGTCTATAATTCTTTTTTGGTCCTTGTCAATTTCTCACTAGTTTATTTTTATAAATAGATTTGCTATAGTTTTTGAGGGCGGTGTCTGGGCCTGTTTATTTTTTTGCAAAGAGGTCCCCTGCCCCAACACCATCTAGCACCATGAATTACACAATGATCAGTCTCGTGAGTGTTCATTGACTAAAGGAATGATATCATTAGCTCACTTAAACCATAGTTGTACTCCAGCCTGTGGCGGAGATAGACAAGGAAACATATAATTATTAAACAGTATGTCATGTGCTTGGACAGAGGTGAGGGCAGGGGCCTTGGAGACACTTAAGAGTGGCACTTAGCTCAGACTGGAGGGCTCAGAGCAGGGCGGATTCTGGGATATGAGTACCTGAGAGGATGAGTCGGGGTGGCTGGGGGGACCTGCTAGGTGGGGAGAGCAGGCAGACAAGAGAAAGCAAGGTCTGTTGGAGCACCCCAGATAGCTCAGAAGGCCTGAGAGTGCAAAGAGATGGGGAAGGTGACCAGAGATAAGCTTGAGCAATCGGCAGTGGCAAAACCATCAGAAGCTTTTTCGTCATGTTGAGGACTTTTACCTTTGTCCAGAGAAAACAGAAAGACGTTAAAGAGGAGGAGAGTGAGACACTCCAACTCAGGTTTTAGAGAGATCCCTCAGGCAGCCCTGTGGAGGATGGACTATAGGGGCAGAGGGCAGGAGGGTAAGCTGAGAGGGGGCTGTACAACTTAGGAGAACAATGTGAGGGTGGGAAGCGGGCAGAGACCGCCCAGGTGTACAGGAAGGGAGAGAAGGTAGACTCAATAATGAGCAGGTAGAATCAAGAGAATTTGGTGACCCATGGAATATATGGGGGTGGGGGATGGGAGGAGGCAAGGACAACTTCCAATTGTCCCCCTTCAGGGAACAGCTTCTGGAGGGAGAGAAGTTAATGATTGGACCCCAGAATTTGGTGAGTTTATGGCTCCTGCAGGTGTAGATGTCTGTGGGGTGGCTGGATTTTTAGGTCCTGCCTTCTGGACCTGCCCCCATGGGCCCCCTGCATGGTAGAAGCTGTTGGAATAGTAGTGAGACTCTGTTCCAAGAGAGTGAATGTTTAGAGTTGGAGGGAGCCTTGGATATCATCAATTTGGGTAGACCTTCTTAACTAACAAAAGCAATACCTTGAAGGGAAATACTTGGCAAATTTGGCTTCATCAGTATAGAACACTTCTGCATGAAAGAGGACAACATAAACATAAAAGACGAGTGAGGAGCTGGAAGAAACTACTTGCAACACATATAATTGCCCAATACTTTATGTACTAATTGATAGGAAGAAGAGGCACATTTAAGTGCTGGTACAAATGAGCAAAGGAAGTGAACTGGTAGTTCTCAAGGAATAAATATAGTCAATTCACGAATGCAAAGGTACTCAAGTTCACCTGTAATTAGAATACCCACATGAAGATGACACCAGGATATTATTTTTCTCCCAGCAGGTTGTTAAAATCAAAAGTTTAAGGAGGGCAGGAAATTGGTCTGCTTTGTTCACCACAGAAAGATGAACGCCAACTGACAATAAACTAGAGTAGTTACTTCTGAGGACAGAGAGAGGGGTTGGCTCTAGGGGAACTTTACCTTTGTCGGTAATACTTAAAACTTTTTACCAGGAGAATGTATTCATGCATTACTTGTATAATTAAAACTAATAAGTCATGGGATCTTCCCTCATTTTATATTGTTAGGTAATTACAGGGAGTCGTGACATAAAAGTTCTAGTAGCTGTTCCCATCAAAGCAGAGAGACCCATATCTCCCATTACCAATTCTGTCATCTTTTCAGAACACTTTAATAACCAGTGAGCTGCTATTTAGAAGTAAAAGAAATATCAGTTTTGAAGTCAAGTACAGAGTCGAGAGCAGGGCTTATAATGAATGACACTGTTGTTTGGGGCCAGTTCTGTGCACTGTAGGATGTTCTTCAGGATCTGTGGCCTCTGCCTGCTGGCTACCAGTAGCACCAAGCCCCACTTGGGACAACCAAAAATGTTTCCAGACATTGAGAAATGTCCTGTAGAAGACAAAACTGCACCCCCTCCCTACTGAGAACCACTGATCTGGGAAAAGCCCAGAAAAAAAACTTTAACAAAGTTGTATCCTTTCTGGTTATAATAAATGGGCAACTGTAAGTATAGGTAGTCTCTGTGAATCCTGTGACCCATTCCAGTGAATTGATGAACCCACAAAGGGGCAATGAGAACCAGCAAGGGCTGGTGTCTGCCTACTTGGCAGTCTAGACGCTGTGTCCTTTTCCCTTGTGTGCTCTGACTAGGCTCAGAGAGGCTGAGATGAGAGAAGGGCTACATGGACAGCCAGTCTGGAGAGAAGGGGCCTTTGGAAAGAAAGGGGCCGGCAGGTCAGAAGTTGGGGGCTGGGGACCCCCTGAGCTTGCGACCACTACCTCCTGACCTAGCCCTGGGTGGCCTTGGCTTTGGGTGGCCAGAGAGGACAAAGAGTATGCTTAGAGTGGTTGGCGACGAGGATGGAAGTGTGGGAAGATGAAGACTGGATCCATTTCCAGGTGGGAACTGGATGCATGCTGATCCTTATCACGCAGTTAGCAATAAAGGTAAGGTTTGCCCACCTTGCCCCTTGCTTAGCGTTTTGGTACTTATTTTCATCTGCTTACAAACAGTTAACAGGTGGCGGACTATGGGTGGTTGGTGGAAGTGTGCAGTGTAAAAAAACTCATGTATTCGGTATTTGATTCCTCCTTTCCTCAAATTTTAATTTTAATATAAAAACAGAAGAAAATAAGTGTATGATTTTATTAAAAAAAAAAAATTTCCAGATTTTCTTCTGTGGATTGAAGAATACAACTATGATCATGTAGTTCCAGCACTCTTCTGAGTGATGGGAAGTGTAATTCCGTAAATGTTGAGCTTCTCAAAATGACTAAACACACATACACACACACTTAGATGTTTAAATTTCAGCATGTCGTTTTTATAAAATCTAATTTTTCACAGTGTATTTCCCATCTCCTGAGTCTGACCTATTTCTTTAGGTCTCGCTCAAAGTTTTCACGAACACTGAAAAATTCAGGCATCCTGACAGAGACTGGAGAAACCCTGAGAGTATGGCCCCCAGCCACCCTTTCAGCTCAGTAATGAAGTCACTCCTGAGGTTCACCCTTCAGCCAAAGATTAGACAGGCCCATAAAACAAAATGAGACTAAAGGGGCACACCAGCCCAGGGGCAAGGACTAGAAGGCAGGAGGTAACAGGAAAGCTGGTAATAGCGAACCCAAGGTTGAGAAGGGAGAGTGTTGACATGTTGTGTGGTTGTTAACCAATGTCGTAAAACAATACGTATACTAACTGTTTAATGAGAAGCTAGTTTGTTCTATAAACGTTCCTCTAAAGTACAATAAAAAAAAAAAAAATACAGGCATTATGCTTTCAGTAAATCTACCAAGTGCTGGACAGGGCACTTAGGAGCTCTATATGGCCAGCCTGTGGGGTAAAGATAGTCTCATAAAGTAACTAATTTCAGTGCTCTGGGTGTTTCAGCACATATCCTAGAAGAATCTACAAGCCTGGAATTTTGAAGACTTGCCTGTGAATGATAAAGTATCAGACTTGAAAGTGCTTAATATAGAAACTTCTTCAAAGGATCGGGCACTATTCTCCCTTCTCCCCGCTGTCTGCTGCGTCGTAGGAAATCGTTTTCAGTAGGATGACTTGTAGATAATAAAAGTAAAATGTTTTTTGGCTATTTCATCTGACAGCTTTTGAGATTAGTTTCATGTTTACTTGTGGGGTGTGAGCTTCAAGTTCTGATGAGTTGAATCTTCAAGAAGATGCAAAGTTTTTCCAGTCACTGAGTGCTATTTATTTCCATAGTAAGCAAAAACTAAAATAAAAAACAAAACCAAAAACTGCTCTGCAATTCTTAGTATTTTAACCATCAGGCTTTTAGAGACTTCTAGAATTTTTTTAGAATAAATTCTTTCATCTATACTGGTGTTCATACATATACATCATACACGTGTGCACACTTACAGGCAAACTTAAATGGTACTTATGTTTATTAATTTAACTATTATTATATGCATTAAAATATAATGTGTTACTTAAGGGTCATTGTCACTCTTCAGAAATATGCTTTAAGTTGGGGAAAATAAACCATCAAAAGAGACACAAGACATTTAGGGCTCACTCAGCCCTTTCTACCCTATTTCCTTTCACCAGAACTCAGAATCCTCTTAATTGGCACAGATCCCTGTAGGGAACAAATGTGACACTTAGATGCCTGCCCTAATTATAAGAGGCTCACAGGAATACATTGTATTGGGAAAGGCTCATATTTTCTGAATAGCATTATAGGTAATCCTTGGACACAGCATGACCAAGCTCTATAGGAAGCCATTAGAGTATATAAAAGAGGCCTCTTTCTAACTCAGGGTGGGACAGATGGGCAGCAGAAGGGCACAACGAGTCGATTTTATCTCTACCTGGGTTATTTGGTTTGCCCTCCTCTCTTCCTTAACCATGCCTTCAAGCACCCATTGTTTATGATTCCAAACCCTGGTTGCCTCCAAAAGCAACGGTTTTCACATGTGTTCACAGAAGTCTTAGGTTCTGGGGAAGAATCCAGCCACCCCACCCCTTACAACTAGATGTGCTCTGATTATCTGTTTTATCTATTCTGGTTCTGCCTAAAATTTAATCTAAAACTAGGTTTCTCTGAAGAACACGAAGACAACAAACCCCAGCTGCCAGATAAGTAAGAATATAGGTGGCCATCATAAGACTGTCCCAGTCACAGTTGGGCCACCTCGTAATGGTTCTCTGAGCAGTGGCAAATAAGACATAGAGTGGAGGCACCATTTCTAGTGAAGAAGGCAGTACATTTGGGACTCAAGAAGAAGAGGTCAGCTTTATTGTTTCTAGGGGGTGGGTAGGGTGGGGTGAACAGAGGCAGTGGAAGGCTTAGGTTCTAGGATTATATGAACACTATACCGTGATGCAGTGGTTAAGAACTTGGCTGCTAACCAAAAGGTCAGCAGTTTGAATCTATCAGCAGCACCCTGGAAACTCTATGGGGCTGTTCTACTCTATCCTGTAGGATTGCTATGAGTCGGAATCTACGTCAATGGGTTTGGTTTGGTTTCCCTGCATTAAGAAAAGATTATGAAACTTAAAGGGCCACTTTACATGGCTGTGCAGGACAGAAAAATTTTGCAACCTTGTTTCTGCAAAGAAAGAATTGGATTCGGGGCCAGCCATACGTAAAATTTAAAAATGGGTTATCTCTCCCATATAGGGTCGCTATGAGTCAGATTCAACTTGATGGCCCACAACAACAATACTCTTTAAGGAGCCCTGGTGGCACAACATTTAAGCACTCTGCTGCTAACTGAAAGGTTGGCTGTTCAAACCCATCCAGTAGCTCCAAGGGAGAAAGACCTGGCAATCTGCTCCTGTAAAGATTTCAGCCTAGAAAACCCTATGTGGCAGTCGTACTCTGTCACATGGAGTCCCTATGAGCCAGAATCCACTCCATGGCACCCAACAACAATTCTCTTGGTATCCAGTGGTCATATGTTGCCTCTAGTGGATGTTCGCTCCTAACCACGTGTTAGGAAAGCAGCCTGATTAAATTTATTCAGGAAGTGAACTACTCACAGTATACTCACTACCACCCAGAGATGCCTGTTATTTTAAATGAATCCTCACAAGGTGGGATTTCAGGTAGTTTGGGGAAGATGTCATAAATATCCTGCCACAAAGCGAAGGGGTTTGTCCAACAGTACCCAACAAACCCCCCAGTATCTGGAGCATCATACTTGCCACTGGAGGATCTGTGGGTATCTCTTATGAAGGAAGCTAGAACCTTATCAACTTGGGTTTCCCAGGTCATGCATAGGGGGTCTCAGAGCAATGCACTTCTCCCAGCCACCTTCTCAAATGCTCCTATAGGGTTCTTTCCTGGCCTCTGCAACTACTCCTCTTGGAACTGTGTCTTTGTTCTGCTTAGTATTGATGTGATTCAGAAATCTAATTAGCACCCTTGTTCTTTCTCTGCTTCCTCAGTCTTCTCCCAGTGCCAGCCTAGACCAAGAAAGAACTCTCCAGCCCAGCCCTGGCCAGGATCCTTGCCTCTTTGGGGCTAGAATGAGCTCAGAGGAACTACCCCATTACCACATCGAACCCTTCCAATGTCACTAAGGTCTTTCCTTCTCAGTCTTCGTGATTTTTTTAGTTCATGAAGCAAGTGTGTAGCTCACAATAACAAAAACACCTCTAGAGAATTTTGTTCCTGATAAAATTGTAGGATGTACAACATTTTTATTTCAATCAACTCATTGACACATTGAGAAACATTATCACAATGTCATTTCTGTGCTTTTCAAGCATAGTAGGCAAAGAAGAATGACTTAAAATAATTGACATTTTGCTCTGTCCCGAGAACAACTCAAGTGGAATATGCTTAATTACCCAATGACTATCTCAATTTTGTTTTATTTAAAAAATGTGTTTGATAGTATTTGATAAAAAGGAATAGGTACTATATGTAGATGTAAGTGATGGGACGTATTACAAACCCAACTCCCAACGCCGAAATCAGAACAATTGAAACTACCTGTGTGCTCCCCATCCCATTGGCCTTCTTTCCTGATCATTTCCCCAATATTTTATTATAAAAAATTTCAAATGTAATAATTAAAAATAATTTGATTGTGAACATTCATTTTTAAAGTAAGAATACCCTTTGGAATTTTTGAAGACGGAGTTTCAGGAGCGTAATACTCTACCAATGGTGCCTGATTCTTATCCAAGTTGGAAGTTAAGAGTTTCCTTCATTATGTAGGTTGTGAATTTTCAGATGAAAGACTCTTTATAAAGTACAGTGAATCACTGCCCAAAATGCAACTGATTTGAAAGCAAACAGTGTACATCTACGAATATTTGTTCAAGCTTATCTGTCTGTGGATGTAAGACGAAGTATTTTGGGAAGAGCATTAAGCCTTTTATGTAACGAGGAAGTCATGGGGGCTCTGGTGTAGCATTTTACTAACCCCCCCCTTTTTTTTTTCTTTTCCACAAAATGCTCATTTTGATAAAGGTAGGTTTTTTGTGGATGTTGTTGTTAGGTGCCATTGAGTCGATTCCAACTCGTAGCGACCCTATGCACAAAAGAATGAAACACTGCCCTGGTCCTGCGCCATCCTTAAAATCGTTGTTATGCTTGAGCTCATTGTTGCAGCCATTGTGTCCATCTGCCTCGTTGAGGATCTTCCACTGACACTGTACTTTGCCCAGCATAATGTCCTTCTTCAGGGACTGATCCCTCCTGACAACATGTGGATGTTTTTTGATATTCTAGTCACTTTTTCCAGCTCTCAGGCACCTTATTTTAACACTCTTTCAGCTCTGCTACCTTTTCAGTATCTAATTATGTCTCAAGTTTTATTTTTCCCTTGTCCTCCAGAGCATATTCTCTCTCTCTCTCTCTCTTTTTTTTTTTTAACCACGTATCGTCTATTTAGTGATTTTCCACCTCTACCCCTCCCCTCCCTCGTAACCATCAAAGATTGTTTCTTTTTGCGTGTAAACCTTTTCATGAGTTTTTGTAGTAGTGGTCTCATACAATATTTGTCCTTTTGTGATTGACTTATTTCACTCAGCATATGCCCTCCAGATTCATCCATGTTGTGAGATGCTTCACTGATTCATCAGTGTTCTTTATCGTTGTGTAGTACTCCATTGCGTGTATGTACCATAGTTTGTTTATCCATTCATCTGTTGATGGGCATCTAGGTTGTTTCTATCTTTTTGCTATTGTGAACAATACTGCAGTGAACATGGGTGTGCATATGTCTATTCCTGTGATGGCTCTAATTTCTCTAGGATGTATTCCTAGGAGTGAGATTGCTGGATAGTATGGAATTTCTATTTCTAGCTTTCTAAGGAAGCACCATATCATTTTCCAAAATGGTTGTACCATTTTGTATTCCCATCAGCAGTGCATAGGAGTTCCAATCTCCCTGCAGCCTCTGCAGCATTTGTTATTTTCTGTTTTTTTGATTCATGCCAGTAATATCTGAGTGAGATGGTATCTCATTGGGGTTTTGATTTGCATTTCTCTAGTGGCTAGTGATCATGAGCATTTCCTCATGTGTCTGTTAGCTGCTTGAATGTCTTCTTTGGCAAAACGTCTGTTCATTTTCTTTGCCCATTTTTTAATTGAATTATTTGTCTTTTTGTTGTAGAGGTATTGGATTTTCCTGTAGATTTTAGAGATTAGACCTTTATCAGATTTGTCATAGCCAAAATTTTTTTCCCAAACTTTAGGTTCTCTTTTTACTCCTTTGGTGAAGTCTTTTGATGAGCATAAGTGTTTAATTTTTAGAAGATCCCAGTTATCTAGCTTATCTTCTGGAGTTTGTGTGTTGTTAGTTATGGTTTGTATACTGTTAATGCCATGTATTAGGGCCTCTAGCATTGATCCTATTTTTTCTTCTATGATCTTTATATTTTTTTGGTTTTACATTTAGGTCTTTGTTCCATTTTGAATTCGTTTTTGTGTATGGTATGAGGTATGGGTCCCTTTTCTTTTTTTTTTTTTTTTTTTTGAGGATGGACATCCAGTTTGCCAGCACCATTTGTTAAAAAGACTATTTCCTCATTTGATGAACTTTGAGCCCTTATTGAAGATCAGTTGACTGTCGGTGAATGGATTTACATCTGAGTTCTCAATTCTATTCCATTGGTCAATGTACCTGTCATTGTACCAGTACCAAGCTATTTTGATTACCATATCTGTATAGTAGGTTCTAAGGCCTGGTAGTGTGAGTCCTCCTACTTTATTCTTCTTCTTCAATAGTGCTTTACTTATCTGAGGCCTCTTCCCTTTCCATATACAGTTAATGATTATTTTTTACATGTCTTTAAAGAATGCTGTTGATATTTAGATTGGGATTGGATTGTATTTGTAGATTGCTTTGGGTAGAATTGACATTTTCACAATGTTGAGTCTACCTATCCATGAGCAGGGTATGTTTTTCCATTTATATAGATCTCTTTCAGTTTCTTGTAGTAGTGTTTTGTAGCTTCCTTTGTATAGGTATTTTACATCCCTAGTTAGTTTTATTCCTAAGTATTTTATTTTTTTATAAGGACTATTATAAATGGCATTGTTTTCCTGATTTCCTTTTCATTATTCTCTTTAGTGGTGTATAGGAATCCAACTGATTTTTGTATGTTTATCTTGTATCTTGCCACTCTGCTGAATCTTTCAATTAGTTCCAGTAGTTTTTTTGTGAGTCTTTTGGGTTTTCTATGTATAGTATCATGTCATCTGCAAATAGGAACAGGTTAACTTCTTTATTACCAGTTTGGATGCATTTTATTTCTTTTTCTTGTCTCATTGCTCTAGCTGGGACTTCCAGCACAATGTTAAATAGGAGCAGTGATAAAGGGCACCCTTGTCTTGTTCCTGTTCTCCAGGGGAATGTTTTCAGCCTCTCTCTATTAGGAATGATGCTGGCTGTTGGTTTTGTATAGATGCCCTTTATTATATTGAGCAATTTTGTTTCTATACCTATTTTCTTAAGAGTTTTTATCAGAAATGGGTATTGAACTTTGTTGAATTCCTTTTCTGCATCTATTGAGTTGATCACGTGATTCTTTTATTATGTGGTGGATTATACTGGTTGGTTTTCTAATGTTGAACTGTACTTGCATACCTGGTATGAATCCTACTTGGTCATGGTATATTATTTTTTTGATATGATGCCAAATTCTATTGGCTAGAATTTGGTTGAGAAATTTTATATGTATATTCATGAGAGATATTGGTCTGTAATTTTCTTTTTTTGTGGTGGCTTTGCCAGGTTTTGATAGCAGGGTTATGCTGGATTCATAGAATGAATTTGGAAGTTTCCTTTTCTATGGTCTGAAATAGTTTGAGTAGTACTGGTATAAGCTCTTCTTTGAGTGTTTGGAAGGATTCTCCAGTGAAGCCATCTGGGCCAGGGCTTTTTTTGTTGTTGTTGGGAGTTTTATTATTATTATTAATTTTTCAAACTCTTCTCTTATTATGGGTCTGTTCAAATTTTCAACTTCAGTTTGTGTTAGTTTGGGTAGATAGCATGTTTCTAGAAATTTGTCCATTAACTTGAGGCTTTCAAATTTGTTGGAGTATAGTTTTTCATAGTACTCTGTTATGATCCTTTTTATTTCAGTTGAATCTGTGGTAATATCCCCCATTTCATTTCTTATTTAGGTTATTTGCATCTTCTCCTGTTTTTCTTTTGTCAGTTTGGCCAATGGTTTGTCAGGAGTCTTCGTTTTTAACAAGCTCTTCTGAAACTGTTCTTTTACAAACATTGTTATGGATTGAATTGTTACCCCCCAAAGTGTGTTGATATCCTGGTGGCTCGGCGGTTAAGAGGTCGGCTGCTAACCAAAAGGTCAGCAGTTTGGATGCACCAGCTGCTCCTTGGAAACCCTCTGGGGTAGTTTTACTCTGTTCTGTAGGGTTGCTATGAGTTGGAATTGGGTTTGATTTTGTTTTTGGTTTGGAACCTGTAAGTATGACCCTATTTTGCAATAGGGTTTTTCTTTTGTTATAATAATAAGGTTATACCGGAGTAGGGTAGGTCTGAAACCTAATCACTCTGAGTTAGAAAAAGAGCAGAATAGACACAGACAGACACAGAGGAAAGGCAGGTAACATGTGAAGATCATCTACAGACCAAAGGACATCGAGGACTGCCAGGAGACATCAGAAACTAGGAGACTGGCCCCCAGAAGGAATCAACATGGGCAAGACCCTGATCTGGACTTTCAGAAAATAAATTGCTGTTCTGTGGAGCCACTCACTTGTGATTTTTCTGTTATAGCAGCGCCAGTTAACTAAGACACACGGTAAAGTTTGAGAACCACTTTCTTAGAGCTGGAATATCCTGAAATCCCATGCAAAGATTTTTATGAGTGTGCATATGCACGATTTTCTGAGAAGTTCTGAAATTTTCATCAGTTTCTCAAAAGGCTCCATAACAGTTCAAATATTTGGAACTATTGTCTAGAAAATCAAACTCTAGGGCCCTGAAAGAATTAATACAATTCTTTTATAGACCTGGGATTGCATCTCTTGGCTTCCGTAGGAAAAGGTGCCTGTGAGGCTTAGTGGCTGGGAGAACTTTTGTGGAACCAACACCAGCGCTCCCCTCTCTCACCCAGCTGCAGCCAGATGGACTCCACAGTTATTTTACCAGGGCGCAATTTGGTCAGTCACTGCCTCACTCAGAACTCTCAGGTGCATCTCTCTACCTAATGACTCACACCTCAGAGTCTTAGCCGGAGCAGTCTGGGCTGGTGTGACCCGTAACCTAGCTTTTCAATCTATTCTTGCTGCGCTCATTTGGGCACTCTGTCTTCCAGCCAGGGTGAGCCACTCACCGTCTTATTCTCTAGGTACTGTGGTTATGGAATGGAGCACCTAGGTGGTGCAAACAGTTAATTAATGTGCTTGGCTACTAACCAAAAGGTTGGAAGTTTGAGTTTACCCCGAGAAGCCACAGAAAGGAGGCCTGGTGATCTACTTCTGAAAAATCAGCCATTAAAAACCGTGTGTAGCACAGTTCTACTCTGACACACATGGTGTTGCCAAGAGTCAGAGACGACTCCATGACAATTGATTTTTTAATTTTTTATTGTGGTTATAAAAAGCTATGGCCAAGCAGATCAGCTCCAGCCCGGGCCCTACCACTTGTCAGCTGTGTGACTTAAGGCAAGTTGCTTAGTCACTCTGAGCCTTGACTTCTTCCTTAATACTATAAGAATAATAGCACCCACCTCAGTGAGTCTTTGGGAGGATTATGTGAGCCAACGCAAATTGCCTGGCACACAGCGAAGTGCTCAAATACATTTTTTTTTTGAGGCAAACATAGCAATATATACAATACGATGTGACACAAAGTGAAGGTGCTAGCTCTCTGTGTGTTGTGTAAGCCAGGAGGATGCCTCTAAGCTCCAACAAAATTTGCCAAGAAATCTGCAGCATGGGGAGGGAAATCTTTCAGTCTCATTACCTTCCAGGCTTCAAGTGTGTGTCTGAAGAGAGGGTGAGGAGAAGAGTTGAATCGTTCTTGCTTGCTCGGATTGCAAACCTGACAAATCCTCCCCTTTCTTGTAATTATAAGGAAAAAAAGTTGGAGTTGAGACCAGATAGAAGGAGAACTGTTTTTTTGTCAGTTGCTGTCCTGTTGGCTCTGATTCATGGTGCAGCTTTGTACAACAGAGGGAAATGTTGCCCAGTCTTGCGACCTCATCATGATTGCTGGTATGCCTGAGTCCACTGTTATAGCCACTGTGTATTTAGAGTGCCTTCCGTGGTGCAGTGGTTCAGAGCTTGGCTGCTAACCCTATGAGGCCGTTCTACTCAGTCCTATAGGGTAGCTATGAGTTGGAATCGACTCTATGGCACTGGGGTTTTGGGTTTTCCAACCTAGGGGTTTCATCTTCTAGCACTGTATCAGACAATGCTCTGTTGTCATCCATAGCTTTTCATTGGCTAATTTTTGGAAATAGAACACCAGCCCTTTCTTTCCAGTCTGTTTTAGTCTGGAAGGTCACTAAAACTTGTCCACCATAAGTGACTCTCCAGGTATTTGAAATACCAGTGGCATAGCTTCCAGTGTCGTGGCAGCACACAAGCCACCACAGTATGACAAACTGATGGATGGCAGAGAAGGAGAATAAGATGTGAAAAACAAGACAAAAGGAAGAGAAAGACACAAGTGGTCTGAAGTGGAATCAAGGACATCAGAAGTCTGCACATCTCCCCTCGCCTTGCCTTGGTTTCTAATACTGCTGTTTATTAGCGCAAATATATATATACATATATATTTTACTGTACTTTAGATGAAGGTTTGCAGAACAAACTAGCTTCTCATTAAACAATTAGTACAAATATTGTTTTGTGACATTGGTTGCCAACCCCATGACATGTCAATACTCTCGCCATCTCTACCCTGGGTTCCTTATTACCAGCTTTCCTGTCCCGTCCTGCCTTTTCATCCTTGTCCCTGGGCTGGTGTGCCCATTTAGTCTCTTTTTGTTTTAGGGACCTGTCTATCTTTGGCTGAAGGGTGAACCTCAGGTAACTCATATATTTTAGCTGGCACCATTCCCCCTGCCTTCCTCCCTTCTCTACAAGTCCAATTCTGTCCAGCTCCTCCTTGACGTCTTCTCATATCTTCCCCATTACTCCCTTGCAGAAGGCACTCTCTGTTTTCTGAATTTTCATAGCATTTTATTCTTCTCTTTCTTTAGCACTTACCACTCTCAACTTGTGTAGCTTTCTTATCTACGTGTCTTCACTCCCCTGCTCTCTGTGGGCAGAATTCATGTCTGATTATCTGTTGTGCCTGGCCAAAATCCTTCTTGCACATAGAGGGTTCTCAACTGGGGCTTGGTTTTAATGCTGTTCATGACAGAGAATAACTGAGTATGTCTTCCATGATGTCCAGGAATCTACTGGACTAAACAAGCCACTTTGAAAATGGAGGAAGTTATCAACTAGCAAGTGATTCTACAGCTTGGGCTCCAGATAGCTTCTACCAAGCTTTGGCTTTATATAATAACATACAAAACCAGTTGCTGTCGAGTCAGTTCTGACACATGGCAACCCCGCATGTGTCATTGGCTGGTTTTCTGGAAGTGAATTACTAGGACTTTCTTCCAAGGTGTCCTTGGGTGGACTCCAGCCTCCAACCTTTTGATTAGCAATGAACACGTTAACCTTTGCACTACCTGGGGTGTTTTATATAGTAGCTTGCATTTATTGAGCTGTTTGATGTTTATTATGCATTAGATACTGTGCAAGCTCTACCTAATTTAATTCTCACAATAGACTATTGACTTGGGTTCTTTTACATCCCCAAATTAAAAGTAAGAAAACAGACTTAAAGAGATAAAGAAATGTACCTAAGGTCCACAAGTAGAGGTTGTGCAGCCTGAGGTGAGTTTTTGCTTTGACCATTGCACTGCTGTTGTGCTCCTGGCCCCCTCTGAATTTAAGCCTTACTAAGGTCCTCTCATTGTACATTATTCATTTTAGGGAGTACTTGGAGGGAAACAGAAAGCTCAATTGCAAAAGTGGCATTTTCAGAACTTGTCCTGAAAATATGTTTCATATGGTTGATAGTACCTGATTCAAATGAACTGAAACTCTGAAAATAATACTGTCTGGAGGATGAGGCCTTAGAGAGCATGAACCACTTTTTTGGAAGTGCCAGGCCCTTCACAGATATCACCAAAAAAGAAAAGAAAGCATTTTTTCCAGAATAATCCATTCCTTTATTTCCCAGTGAGAAACCATCAAAGTTGCTGACACTCAAAAGCAACTGAGGTTCTTGCTTTCCACAGGAAAAAATTAATGGAAAATAGCCATCCAAGCATGCTGGAAAGAATGACTGGCAGCTCCACCCAAGGGCTACCATTTGATGGGGCTGTATTATCTGTGCAACATCAAAGGTGAAGCTGAAATCTACAGCCGTGAGAGTAAAGGGGATTGTGATATAATGGTCTTACTCCCAAGTCTTAGAACTCTGAGGGTGATGACAATGCCAGCCTTTGCTTGAGTTGTACTGTGGCTCAGCAGAAGTTTGTTGTGTTTACCAGCTTAGGTATGGTATTAAAATTGAACAGTTTTTATATTTTATTGATATTTGAATCTTCTAATGCAGTTATGTTCAAATTATATGGGAGAATTTTCATATATGCTGTATTTTTTGTTGAAAGAGAAAATATATCTAAATGCAAAGATTATACTTCCAGTTTTAAGAATAAAAACCAGTTGCCATGGAGTTGATTCCAACTCAAGGTGTCCCCATGTGTGTCAGAGTTGAATTGTGCTCACAGAATTTTCAACGGCTGATTTTTAGGAAGTAGATCACCAAGACTTTCTTCTTGGGTAAACTTGAACTGCCAACTTTTTGGGTATCGGTCAAGCTCCTTAATCGTTTGCACCACCCAGGCATACTTTAAATTTATTTATCATCACACAAAATTTTGTCTGATATAGTGCTGGAAGATGAGCCCCCTAGGTTGGAAGGCACTCGAAATACACAGCGGCCACAACAATGGACTCGAGCATACCAATACAGACAATAGTCTGTAGTAAGGACTACATCATAGATTATGACTGCAGTAATTTATACCCTAGAGGAGGTTAGGTAACATCTGAATTTTCCCATGGTAATCAGGAGTCCCCATGAAAGGGATTATGTAAAAGATCCTAACCAGGAGTTCACTATCGGATTGTGGTGGCTGAGCTTTATTTATCAGCATCTAAATCAGCCCCCCTCCCAAAAAAAAGAGTTCATTAATTAGCATAAGAGCGTATAATTGAATTTGGGGTTTTCATTTGTATTATAATTTGCTTTTCTATTTTAATTATGATAATCTTTAAATAACTGGATTTACTTCTAAGTCCTTAATGCTTTCCTAATCTGAAACTTTTTACTATTTTGGCTGTTGCAAACTGACCCAACTAGGCCAAACACAGTTATTGGGTTCTTTTGATAATTTTTGGTAGCCTTTGACACTTAGAGGTGGGTGGGAGCCATGTATCTCCTCCCCTACAACCACACAAAATGTGGCACATTACAAGTCTCAGATGAATTTGGGCACATGTACAAGCATGTATTAATAAGCAGACACAAAATAGCTGTAGGTCCCACTGAGCAGCTCAATGGAGACCCCGTCCACTGGCCTTTTTAGCTCTCCAGCAACTTACTTACCACTCCCAGGTGGTGGTGATACTGTTTATCCACATGTCACATGTTAAATAGCAAAATATGAGCCACTTACAAAACTTATTGGAAAATCATTAAAATCTAGCAGGGTATTGTCTCCAGATTGCTTCCATAGTGCTTTATGTTCTTCAAGATCTTGCTCTGATTTAGAGGAGCTAGACCTGGGATCATGGAATTACATTAGAGAGGTGGTTTTGAAGACAAAGACGCTGTGAACTCTGCTCAGTGGAAACATTTTCAAAAAAAGATTTGAACATCTTTTGAAAAATAAATATTTGGAGATAAAAGTAAAAATATATTTTTCATTTATCGTTTTTAAATAACTAATTAAAGAAAAAAACAGTTTTTTCCATTAATTGACCAATCATATCACAGGTTACCAATGGACGTTAATAAGACTCAGAAATTAACCAAACCTTAAGTATATCCATCATACAAAATCTCAGCCAGGGCCACCTCATGGCCCAATTCCAGGGGTGCCTTTTATATAGAATACAATAGCAGACGGCAATATATTTTGAACCTTGGAATTTTTTGTATATTGTTTTATATTATTAAATGCAATAGCTATTCAACACTTCAGAGGTAATCTGGGGAGAGAAGAAGACTTGCTAGTGGATTCAAAGCAAATAAATGATCTTGGCTTCTGACATTCCCTTCGTACACCCATGGTCACAGCTGAGGAAATGTATTTTATGGTTATGGTAGGAAAGGGAGGGGATAATTCTTCATTTTACTAGTAAATCTTGATAAGCTTGAGGGATTTCAATGGAATGACAACACAATAAATTGTATGGGGGAGTCATGGATTGAGAAGTATTTCCCATAAAGTATTCGGTTGATCTGTGATGTATTTAAAACAAAAATAATTTGAATCCTCATTGTCCTGTAATTCTCCCCAAGGATCAGAGAGCTTGGTGTTTCAAAGTCTTGAGAAATAGCCCCTCTTCTAGCCATTCTAAGTGGGGCTGTTCACCTTAAGTTTTACAGACAAACTCATCTGCAAGTAGACCCTCTTCCCACAATGTCTTACCTTCTATATTTCAAACTCCTTTTTTACGTTATTCTTTCATTTATTCAGTGAAATGGAATTCCCTTAAGTCTGAAAACAAACTGATAGATGGGTAGTGGCTTGCATGTTGCTATGATGCTAGGAGCTATGCGCCAGTATTTCAAATACCAGTAGAGTCACACATGGTAGACAGGTTTCAGGGGAGCTTCCAGACTAAAACAGACTAGGAAAAAAGTCTTGGTGATCTACTTCTGAAAATTAGTCAATGAAAACCCCATGGATCACAACAGAATTTTGTCTGATATAGTGCTTGAAGGTGAACCTCCTACGCTGGAAGGCGCTCAAGATACACAGTGGCCACAACAATGGCCTCAAGCGTACCAACTGTCATGAATATGGCACAGGACTGGGCGACACTTCAATCTCTTCTCCATGAGGTCACCATGAGTTGGAGCTGATGTATAGGATATATACGTTTGACTGTCTTTTTCAATATCCTATATGATGTAGGGAGTCCTGGTGGCGCAGTGGTTAAGGGCTGCAGCTACTAACCAAAGGATCGGCAGTTCGAATTCACCAGCTGCTCCTTGGAAACCCTATGGGGCAGTTCTACTCTGTCCTTTAAAGGGTCGCTGTGAGTCAGAATTGACTTAATGGCAACAGATTTTTTTTCTTTCTTCTTTTTTAAACCTTTTTATAAACTCTGAATATCCTTTTACTGATGCATCTACATCTTTTTTAGAGTTTGTAGTTTATCAAACTATGTCCTTTCTTCCCCAGACATGTTGATCAGTTTGGGTTTTCTGTAATGTATGCAATACCATCGCATATTATTTACAGAGGATGGTAGTGGAGTTGGTGGGTGAAAAAGCCTGCATCTTTTGACAACTCTAGAGATAGGTATTTACAAAAAACTTTTCAACAGCGTTGTTGCAATTTATATATCCGTGTAACAGTGTGCATTGAGGATGCTGTTGAATTTTTGTACTTAGCAGTACCAGTTACTGTCACTTCTGGCTCATGGCAGCCCCATGTGTGTCAGAGTAGAACTGTGCTCCACAGGGTTTCCAATGGCTGATTCATCAGAAGTAGATGCCCTGGAAAGGACTTGAACCTCCAACCATTTGGTTAGTAGCTGAGTGCATTAATCGTTTGCACCATCCAGGGACTACAATTTTGGTCGTTAGTGGGCATTTATTCCTGTGTAATAAATGCTGAATTAAAGTGAGATTTTTCTCTCTACCTTAAGAAGCTGAAGTAATCTGGAATTCATTGCTAATCAGATGCAATACATGAAAATCTATAAACCTTAGCACTTGCTACTCCCTGGTGCCTCATTTCCACAAACCTTGCCAAATTCAGACATGACGTGACAACGTTCTTTTCTTAGCTAGGCCTTTTTTTAGTCCCTATTAGGACCAAGCTCTGTGAGCACACCTGGCAAATGCTTCAAAGGAGTATGTGCTGTCAACCTTTGTTACCCTCCCTGAGGCCAAAAAGGTGGGCTGTGGTAACCAGCATGCAATGCTCTGCTTCCTCATTTGAGGCAGGTTCAACGAGAAAGTTTTCTCGAAAGGAGAGTTTCAAAGAACAAGTAAGTCTATTTTTAATGCTAAAGAGATTTTTCACAAGAGTTTAGCAGTCACTGGGTTCCAACTACTTGGTTGAAATATGGATAATTTATTTTCTAGACAGAGTGTCATTCAGGTCTTAAGAACTTAAAAACTGTTTCATTTAGCTAATTCCATTTATTCCTCAAGGAAAATAAAATTATTGACAGCATGGTGATTATTACCAGAGCTTCATGCTTATTCCAAAAAAAAAAAAAAAAATCATTGCCATTGAGTCAGTTCCGACTCATAGCGACCCTAAAGGAGAGATTAGACCTGCCCCATAGGGTTTCCAAGGAGCGGCTGATGGAGTTGAACTACAGACCTTTTGCTTAGCAGCCGAGCTCTTAATGCCTATTAAGGGGAATTTAACTCCCCAAACAACATAGCTCTGTACTGTACTTTATGTGAGAAGGTTACACAGTCCAGGATGCATTGGTTACTTCCTGCCAGGTGTCATAAAGAAGCTCCAAGTGCACATAGCTAGTTGCCTGCAGTGGCCTGGGCGCTGCAGGAACCTGGGCCCATACAGTTCCTGGGTGGCTGATGTGCTTGGTGACTTGAGCTTGGAAAGGTACCTGGGCTGCGTCAAGCCCTTTTCCTCCCCGTCTTTTTGGCCATGAGTCTTAGTTCCCTAGAGCTGCCATAACAAAATACCACAAAGTGGGTGGCTTTAAAGAACAGAAATTTACTGTCTCACAATTCTGGAGGTGGAAGTAGAATTCAGGGTATAGACAAGCCACGCTGTTTCTGCCTGCTCTAGGGGAAGATCATTCCTTATCTCCTTCAGCTCTGGTAGCCCCAAGCATCCCTTGGTGTTCCTTGGCTTGTAGATTTACCTTCATGTAGAGTCTTTCTCCTGTCTTACTTTGTTTCCATGTCTGTTCTCCCCTTTTGTAAGATGCCACGCAGAAAGGATTGGTATCCACCCAATCCCATGTGACCTGTTAACTGATAACATCTTAAAAGAAAGACTATTTCAAAACAAGATCACATTCACAGGCATAAACCCGTTGCCATTGAGTCAACTCGGACTCCTAGCGACCCTGTAGGACCGAATAGAACTGCCCTGTAGGATTTCCAAGGAGCACCTGGTAGATTCGAACTGCTGACCTTTTGGTTAGCAGACATATCTCTTCACCACTCTACCACCAGAGTTTCCTTCACAGGCATAAAAGAATTTAGCATCTGTCTCAATACCATAATTAAAATGCGTCAGTTCTTTTTCAGTCTTTCTTATTCATTGTCCAGTTTTTGCATGCATATGAGGTGATTGAAAAACACCATGGCATGGGTCAGGTGCACCTTAGTCCTCAAAGTGACAGCTTTGCTTTTTAAAATTTTAAAGAAATGTTTTGCCCAATGCAATATGTTGTTTGATTTCCTGACTGCTGCTTCCATGAGTGTTATTGTAGATCCAAGTAAAATGAAATCCTTGACAATGTCAATCTTTTCTCCTTTTATCATGAGGTTGCTCATTGGTCCAGTTGTGAGATTTTTGTTTTCTTTACATTGAGGTGCAATCCATACTGAAGGCTGTAGTCTTTGATCTTCATCAGTAACTGCTTCAAGTCCTCTTTGCTTTTATCACAGACACAATTCAGTCTCTAACACCGTGCTTCACATGTTTCTGTTTCCGAAGGCAAAGCCCATGAGAGTCATCAGTTTCCCAGACCAGCACCTTCAGTACTGGATTTAGTACATATTCTTCCTAATGACAAATGGTTGGCTGTCTTCCCTGTCAATACTAGTAGGAGATACTCTTTTTGTTTTTTAATTAGACAATTTATGGAATTTAACTTTTGCAGTAAAACAAGAAAAAAATTGCTTTTATGGTCATTATTTTCTTTTTTTTTTTTACAGGGCAAATTAGTTTCTCACTCAACAATTTCTACACAAATCGTTTTGTGACATTGGTTGCAATCCCTGTGACATGTCAACACTCTCTGCTTCACCACTCCGAGTTCCCTGTTTCCATTCATCCAGTTTTCCTGTCCCTTCCTGCCTTCTCATCTTTGCTTTTGGGCTAGTGTTGCCCATTTGGACTAATATACAACACTAAACTAAAAAGCACTTTCCTCACCTGTGTTAGTTTGTTTTATAGACCCATCTAATCTTTGGCTGAAGGGTAAACTTCGGGAATGACTTCAGTTCTGAGTTAAAAGGGTGTCCAGGGACCACAGTCTCAGAGGCTCCTCCAGTCTCTGTCAGACCAGTAAGTCCGGTCTTTTTTTGTGAATTTAAATTTTGTTCTACCTGTTCTTTACCCCTCCATTCGGAACCCTCTATTGTGATCCCTGTCAGAGCAGACTGTGGTGGTAGCCAAGCCCCATCCAGTTGTTCTGGGCCCAGGCTGGTGGAGGCCGTGGTAGTTACTGTCCATTTGTCCTTCCGACAAATATTTCCCTTGTGTCTTTGATTTTCTTCATTGTCCTTTGCTCCGGATGGGATGGGCGAGTAGATGTATATTAGATGGCCGCTCACAAGCTTTTTAGGCCACAGGTGCTATTCACCAAGATAGGATGTAGAACATTTTCTTTATGAACTCTGTTATACCAATTGACCTAGATGTTCCCCGAGAACATGGTCCCCAGCCCTCAGCCCCAGTAATTCAGTCCCTCAAGGTGTTTGGATGTTTCTATGAAGCTTCTATGACTTTGCCTTGGTCAAGCTGTGCTGACTTCCCCTATATTGTGTCCTATCCTTCCGTTCACCAAAGTTAACACTTATCTACTGTCTAGTTAGTGATTTCCCCTTCACACTCCTTCTCTCCCTCATAACAATCAAAGAATGTTTCTGCGTATAAACCTTTTCTTGAGTTTTTATAATAGTGGTCTCGTGCAGTATTTGTCTTCTTGTGATTGACTTATTACATCCAGCATAATGCCATCCAGATTTATCCATGTTGTGAGGTGTTTCACGGATACATTATTGTTCTTTATCATTGTGTAGTATTCCATTGTGTGCATGTACCAGAGTTTGTCTATCCGTTCCTCCATGGATGGCACTTAGGTTGTTTCTATCTTTTTGCTACTGTGAATAATGCTGCAATGAACATGGGTGTGCTTTTGTCTATTCGTGTGATGACTCTTATTTTTCTACAATATATTCATAGGAGTGTGATTTCTAGATCATAGGGTATTTCTATTTTTGGCTTTCTGAGGAAGCGCCATATCATTTTCCATAGTGGTTATATCATTTTACATTCCCACGGGGAGTGCATGAGACTTCCAATCTTCTTGAAACCTCTCCAACATTTGTTATATTCTTTTTTTTTTTTTTAATTAATACCAGTAATGTCGGGGTGAGACGGTATCTCATTGTTTGCATTGATTTGCATTTCTCTAATGGCTAGTGATCTCAAGCATTTCCTCAAGTGCCTGTTGGATGCCTGAATGTCTTCTTTGATGAAGTGTCTGTTCATATCCTTTGCCCATTTTTTAATTGGATTATTTGCCTTATTGTTGTTGAGGCATTGAAGTATCTTAAAGATTTTAGAGATTAGACCCTTGTCAGATATGTCATAGCCACAAATTTTTTCCCTGTCTATAGATTCTCTTTTTACTCTTTTGGTGAATTCTTTTGATGAGCAAAAGTGTTTAATTTTCAGGAGATCCCAGTTATGTAGTTTATCTTTTGGTGTTTGGGCATTGTTAGTTATGATTCTTATACTATTTATGCCATATATTAGGGTCTCTAGCATTGTCCCTATTTTTTCTTCCATAATCTTTTGTTGTTGTTGTTGTACTTTAGATGGTTTACAGAACAAACTAGTTTCTCATTAAACAGTTAGTACACATATTGTTTTATGACATTGGTTAAAAAACCCATGACATATCAACACTCTCCCTTCTTGACCTTGGTTTCCCCATTACTAGCTTTCTTTCTTGTCCCCTCCTGCCTTCCAGTCCTTGCCCCTGGGCTAATGTGCCCTCTTTTAGTCTTGTTTTGTTTTATGGGCCTGTCTAATCTTTGGCTGAAGGGTGAACCTCAGGAGTGACTTCCTTACTGAGCTAAAAGAGTGTCAGGGGGCCATACCCTCAGGGTTTCCCCAGTCTCTGTCAGGCCAGTAAATCTGGTCGTTTTTTGAGTTAGAATTTTGTCCTACATTTTTCTCCAGCTCTGTCCAGGACTGTCTGTTGTGATTCCTATCAGAGCAGTCAGTGGTGGTAGCCAGGCACCATCTAGTTGTGCTGTACTCAGTTGGGAGGCCATAGGGGTTGTTGTCCATTAGTCTTTTGAGCTAATCTTTCCCTTATGTCTTTAGTTTTCTTCACCCTCCCTTGCTCCCAAAGGGGTGAGACCTGTGGTGTATCTTAAATGGCTGCTCACAGGCTTTTAAGACCCCAGACGCTACTCACCAAAGTAGAATATGGAACATATTATCTATAAACTATGTTATGACAGTTGAGCTAGATGTTCCCCGAGACCATGGTCCCCACAGCTCTCAGCCCAGTAATTCGGTCCCTCAGGGAGTTTGGATGAGTCTATAGAGCTCCCATGATCTTGCCTGGTACATGTTGTGCTGGTTTCCCCGGTATTCTGTATTATCTTACCCTTCATCAAAGTTACCCACCAAACCAAAACTTTACCCCTTATTTATTGTCTATTTACTGTTTTTCCATCCCCACCCCTCCCCTCCCTCATAACTATCAAAAATTGTTTCTTTTTGTTTGTAAACATTCTCATGAGTTTTCATAGTAGTGGTCTCATACAATATTTGTCCTTTTGTGATTGACGTATTTCACTCAGTATATGCCCTCTAGATTCATCCATGTTGTGAGATGCTTCCCAGATTCATCATTGTTCTTTACTGTTGCATAAAACTTCATTGCGTGTATGTACCATAGTTTGTTTATCCATTTATTGTTGATGGGCATCTAGGTTGTTTCTATCTTTTTGCTATTTTGAACAATACTGCAGTGAGCATGGGTGTGCATATGTCTATTCCTGTGATGGTTCTTATTTCTCTAGGATATATTCCTAGGAGTGAGATTTCTGGATCATATGGTATATCTACTTCTAGCTTTCTAAGGTAGCACCATACTGTTTTCAAAAATGGTTGTACTGTTTTGCATTCCCACCAGCAGAACATAAGAGTTCCAATCTCCCCGCAGTCTCTCCAACATTTGGTATTTTCTGTTTTTTTGATTCGTGCCAGTAATGCCGAGATGAGATGGTATCTCATTGTGGTTTTGATTTGCATTTCTGCAATGGCTAGTGATCACGAGCACTTCCTCATGTGCCTGTTAGCTGCTTGAATGTCTTCTTAGTGAAAGTGTCTGTTCATCTCCTTTGCCCATTTTTGAATTGTATTATTTGTCTTTTTGTTGTAGAGGTGTTGAATTTTCCTGTAGAATTTAGAAATTAGACCTTCGTTGGATTTGCCATAGCCAAAGTTTTTTTCCCAGTCTGTAGGTTCTTTTTTCACTCTTTTAGTGAAGCCTTTTGATGAACATAAGTGTTTAGTTTTTTGAAGATCCCAGTTATCTAGCTTATCTTCTGGAGTTTGTGTGTTGTTAGTTATGGTTTGTATCCTGTTAATATATTAAGGCCTCTAATGTTGATCCTATTTTTTCTTCTATGATCTTTATAGTTTTTTTGTTTCATATTTAGGTCTTTGATCCATTTTGAATTAGTTTTTGCATATGGTGTGAGATATAGGTCCTGTTTCATTTTTTTTGCAGATGGATATCCAGTTTTGCGAGCAGCATTTGTCAAAAAGGCTGTCTTTTCCCCATTTGATGGACTTTGAGCCCTTGCCGAAGACCAGGTGACTGTAGGTGGATGGATTTACATCTGGGTTCTCAATTCTGTTCCTTTGGTCAGTGTATCTGTCATTGTACCAGTACCAGGCTGTTTTGACTACTGTAGCTGTATAGTAGGTTCTGAGGTCAGGTAGTACAAGTCCTCCTGCTTTATTCTTCTTCTTTACTTGTCTCCTTGCTTTATTATATGGAGCAGCTTGAATCTACCAGGTGCTCCTTGGAAACTCTATGGGGCAGTTCTACTCATCCTATAGGGTCACTATAAGTCAGAATTGACTCGATGGTAATTTTTTTTTTTTTCCTTTCCATATGAAGTTAATGATTAGTTTTTCCATCTCTTTAAAGAATGTTGTTTGTATTTGGATCGCTATTGCATTGTATTTGTAAATTGCTTTGGGTAGAATTGAGATTTTGACAATGTTGAGTCGACCTATCTGTGAGCATGGTATGTTTTCCCATTTATGTAGGTCTCTTTTGGTTTCTTGCAGTAGTGTTTTGTAGTTTTCTTTGTATAGGTCTTTTACATCCCTGGTGAGATTTATTCCTAAGTATTTTTTTTTTAAGGGCTATTATAAATGGTATTGTTTTCCTGATTTCCTTTTCATTGTTCTCTTTACTGGTGTATAGGAATCCAACTGATTTTTGTGTTTATCTTGTATCATGCTACTCTGCTGAGCCTTTCTATTAGTTCCAGTAGTTTTCTCATGGAATCTTTTGAGTTTTCTATGTATAGTATTATATCATCCACAAATAGGGACAGTTTTACTTCTTCATTGCCCATTTGAACGCAGTTTATTTCTTTTTCTTGCTTTATTGCTCTAGCTAGGACTTCCAGCATAATGTTAAATAGAAGTGGTGGTAAAGGACATCCTTGTCTTGTTGCTATTCTCAAGGGAAATGTTTTCAGCCTCTCTCCATTAAGAATGATGTCGGCTGTTGGTTTTGTATGCCATAACCAAAACCAAACCCATTGCCATCGCATCGATTCCAACTTATAGTGACCCTGTAGAACTTCCCCATAGGGTTTCTAAGGAGACCCTGGTGGATTCAAACTGTTGACTGTTAACCACCATGCCACCAGGGTTTCCATAGAGATCCTTTATTATGTTGAGGGATTTCCTTTCTATACCTATTTTATTGAGAGTTTTTTTTATCAGGAATTGATGTTGGAGTTTGTCGAATGCCTTTTCTGCATCTATTGAGATGATTATGTGATTCTTTTATTTATGTGTTGGATTATGTTGATTGATTTTCTAGTGTTGAACCATCCTTGCATACCTGGTATGACTCCTACTTGGTCATGATGTACTATTTTTTTTGATATGATGCTGAATTCTGTTAGCTAGAATTTTGTTGAGAATTTTTACATTTTATATTCATGAGAGAGGAAACCCTGGTGCCATAGTGGTTAAGTGCTATGGCTGCTAACCAAAGGGTCAGCAGTTCGAATCCACCAGGCGCTCCTTGGAAACTGTATGGGGCAGTTCTACTCTGTCCTATAGGGTCACTATGAGTTGGAATCGACTCAATGGCACTGGGTTTTGGTTTTTGGTATTCATGAGAGATATCGGTCTGTAATTTTCTTCTTTTGTGGTGTCTTTGCCTGGTTTTTGGTATCAGGATTATGCTAGCTTTATACAATGAATTCAGAATAGCCCTTCCTTTTCTATGTTCTGAAATAATTTGAGTAGTACTGGTATGAGCTCTTCTCTTAATGTTTTGTAGAATTCTCCAGTGAAGCCATTCAGACCAGGGCTTTTTTGTTTTGTTTTGTTTTTTTACCTTTTCAATCTCTTCTCTTGTTATGGGTCTGTTCAGATATTCTACCTCACTTTGTGTTACTTTAGTTAGGTAGTGTTTGTCTAGAAATTTCTCCATTTTCTCTAGGTTTTCAAATTTGTTGGAGTACAGTCTTTCGTAGTACTCTGTTATGATCATTTTCATTTCAGTTTGGTCTGTTGTAATGTCCCCTATCTCACTTCTCATTTGGTTTATTTGCTTCTCTCCTGTTTTGCTTTTGTCAGTTTGGCCAATGGTTTGTCAATTTTGTTGATTTTTTCAAAGAACCAACTTTTAGCCTTGTTGATTCTTCCTGTGTTTTTCTGTTCTCTAGTTCATTTATTTCTGCTCTGATCTTTATTATTTCTTTTCTTCTGGTGACTGTTGGCTTCTTTTGCTGTTCTATTTCTATTTGTTCAAGTTGTCATGCTAACATTTTGATTTTGGTCCTTTCTTCTCTTTGGATGTGTGCGTTTATTGCTATATGTTGACCTCCGAGCACTGCCTTTGTTGTGTTTTCATTCTCATTTAATTCAAGGAATTTTTTAATTCCATCCTTGATTCCTTCTATTACCTATTGGTTTTTAAGCAAGGTGTTATTCAGTTTCCATATTTTTCCCCCTTGCTCTTCCTGTTATTGATTTCTACTTTTACGGTGTTATGATCGGAGAAGATTCTTTTCACTACTTTTTCCTCAAACAAAGTGATGTCTATGGATTTTTCTTCAGTTTTGCTGATTTTGTCTTCCATTTTTTCAAATTTGCTCCCAAAACCTTCTACTGAGTTTTCCATTTCTGAAATTTTGTTATCTTTTGTATTTCTAGTTGCTATTTTAGTATGATTTCTAATTGTTTATTTTGACATTTTGTTTTTGTATTATTTTCCTGAATTCTTTCATTGCTTTGTCTGTTTTCCTTGATTTTGGCTATAATTCCATTAATTTGTCTGTGTTTTCCATTACTTTCTCTATCTTTCCTTAGTTTTATCTGTATTTTCTTTGATCTTTTTCCTAATCTCTTGAGGAACTCTGAATATTAAACTTTTGAATTCCATACCAGTTAGTTCCAATACCTTTTCTTCTACCAGAGGTTATCTGATGCTTTATTTTGATCACTTGCTGGAGCCATCTTGTCTTGCTTTTCATATGTTTTGATATTGTCTGCTGTCTCTGAGGTGTTCAGATATTATTTTCTTTATGTATTGATTGTATGTTTGTTTGGTACTGCTTTTTTTGTTTTCTTTTGTTTTGATATGTCAGGGCAGGTGGACTGGACATGCTGTGTTGCTTGCTTGTCTGTGGTTACAACAGCTCTCACCACCTTGTCTGGGTGAGCAGGGCAATAGCTGGCAGAGCAAGCCCACATTGCTTTACATTGGTTTGGAGAGGTGGCTGAAGGTAGCCTAGGTGGCCACTGTTTGTCTCCTGCTGTTGGTACAGCAGTGTGGGAGCATCCATAGCTCCTCAGCAGATGGGCATGGATGTCAGACACAGAGTGATATGGGCTTGCTTCCCATGGTCCAGCAACTGGTAAAGCGGCAAGAAGAGAAAGGTGGTGCAGGCTTGGTGCAGCAGCAGGCCTGAGCTCCAGGGTGCTGTAGCCACAGTGGCACAGCAGGAGCCAGAGAGAAGGGGTGGGAGGTGGCATATGGGGCAAAAGTGTGAGGGGTGAGAAAGCATGTTTCTCCAGTCGACAGGTGCTCTGTCTTTTGTTGGGACTCTGTGGAGTTGCCTTCCTCTATTTCCTGTGCAGGATCATTGCTGTCTGTTTCAAGGTGGTCACAAAAGGGCAGGACTAGTGGGAGGGGAGGAGTGCAGCCTTGGGTCACTCAGCTATGATGCAGCGGGGCAAGGTCAGCAGGTCGCGGGGGCACAGAGCCAATGGGAAGGGAGTGGCAGTTGGCCAAGTTGCTCAACTGTGGCACAGTGGGGCATAAGCAGTGGGGAGGGGATGGGCACAGGACCTGGTCCCTCAGCTGTAGCACAGAGGGGCAGAGCCAGCAGTGAGGGAAGAGGTCCTAGACCTGGTCACTTGGCTGTGGCTGGGGCAGAGACTGCAGGGAGGGAGGAAGTACAGGGCTGGGTTGCTCCACTGTGACACAGCTGACTGGATGGTGGGGAGGGAGAAGTGTGGAGCCCAGTTGCTCTGCTCCAGCACAGCGGGGCATGGCCACCAGGAAGAAAGAGGCAGGAGGGGGGTAGAGGAGGGGCCAGGTGTGGATAGATTTGGGGGGGAAAGGAGGGGTTCCTACTGCAGTCCTCAGCAGTCAGAGCTGCCAGGATGGGGCAGTTCATGCCACTACTGTCCAGAATGATAGAGGATTTAGTAGTGTGTTCCTCTGGTCACCACATGAGAGCGCCTGGACAATTCCTTGAGCTGCAGCCCACAAACAGGACCTTACTTCCCTCTGGGTGTGTCTGCACCATTCCTCTATCTTCTTTTGGGAATTCCATGAAGATGCCTTTCTGCGCTCCTCATCTGGGGTTGTAGGCTTTATCTCAATATGTGCATGCATGCTGTTCCATGCCGCAGAGCAGTATTGTGTAGTTGTTGTCAGGGAGCCTCCACTCCATGTCTCTACTCATTTCTTTGCTGGTTTTGACCAGTTTCTTCTCAGTGGCTTGCGACGTAATGCTTTAGCCCATCATTCAAAGTTCAGGGTTCCAGGAGCGATATCTGTATCTGTTTTACTTCGTTTTTCAGGTCTTTGTTGCAGAGGGGGGGCTTGGTGTGTCTGATGAGTCCACCATCTTGGCTTAACCTATTTTATGGTTATTTTAGCATAAAAAAGTGGATAGGGTCTCCTTCTTTACCTGATTTTACCTTAATCCAAGAGTGTATAGTTGTTTCTAAGATAATTATTTTATTAAAATATCTAGGACCTGGATAATATTTTTCAATTGTTTGTGCTGCATGGAGTGAATCCTGCCTTGGTAATAGCCAGCCAGCACTTCTATGATGATCTAGGTCAGCATTTAGATCCAAGGTAGATGCCTGCTACATGTCCTGGCCAAATGTTTGGCTCTGGCGCTAAGAGAGTGATTTCATGTGCATTAAATCTCCTGTCTCACTGACCAAACACCCTAGGAGTTGGGCTGTGTGTTCTGTGAGAAAGCATGACCAGGACTACTTGCTCTGCACAGCTCGTGGGCCCGAAGACACCCTGAGCCAAGGAAAGGACTGGGCTCAGCTGAGAGACTCTGGGGATACGTTTTTAATGCTTTTTTTTCACAGTATGGAACTGCTAGGAAGTATCTTCTGCAAGTTTTTTTTTTCTTTTTTTTAAGTTTTAATGACTACGTGTGCACTTTTATTTATTAAATTTGACTACAGTGGTTTTATAACACACGTGAAGAATAATATGTGATATTTCACATTTATGTACATTAGTAAGTGAGGAAAAATTAAACAGCAATTCTTTCTATGTAATAGAAAGAGTTTTATATTTCCTCTCCACTTGAACAAGTTTCTTTTTAAGTATATGCATGTTAGTGAGTGAGTGTGTGTGTATTTATTTTATTGAAAAAAAAATATGCTTGTTGTTAAGATATTGGTGAGCTAGATAGAAGATAGGAGTCTCTGGGTGGCAAAAATAGTTAAACACTCAGGAACAATCTGAAAGGTTGGTAGTTCAAATTCACCCAGAGATGCCTTGGAAGAAAGGCCTGGCAATCTATTTCCAAAAGGTCAACCATTGAAAACACTATGGGGCACAGTTCTACTATGATGACATGGGCTTGCCATGAGTTGGAATCAACTTGACAGCTACTGGATTTTTTTAGTTAGAAGACAGGTTCACCTCTATTGAACCCATTCATATAGTCCAATAAATTAAAAATTTAAATAAAAAGACCCATTCATTGTAAGACAAAAAACACCTTTCCCTGGACCCAGTGCACCTTTCTCTAAGTTGATACAATTACAAGTGGGACTTTTAGGGAAATACCGCTTATTCTAGGTACATTCAAGAAAATTAGGAAAGAACAGAAAAGAAGAAAAAGAAAATCATTTTTAATCATACCACCTAGCCACACCACCACCACAGCAGGCATTCATTAATATTTGTAAAAGTGAGGAGGGAGGAGAACTATCTCTTCACCCCGCTATCCTCCCCAGACACACAGATTTTCTATGTAATGACTTTATGCAATTTAGAAGAAAGGCACTGTTTCCTCAGGACTCCTTCCTGCCATCTGTGGGAAGGCAGTGACAATACCTATTCCAAGCTCCGGTGAACAGCCTCTCCAGCAGGTGTGCACAGCTCCTCTTGCACCTCACCTCTACCCAGCGACCTGCAGAGAGGGGGGAAGGCAATGGCACAAATCCACTGATACATCTTCTATGTAATCTTCTCCAGTTTCCCCAGCCCTGAGCAATTGCTCCCTTTTCTGAGCTTCTGGGTCTGTATAAGGCACCGCTGAGTGAAGAAAAACAGGTGTGACACACTGTAAAAAAGAATCAACAGGACTTCGTGACCAATGAGAGGTGATGGGGTGAGGACGGGTGGGATCATGCCACTGAAGCAGGTGGGAGGATGTGGGGACCCTCTCATCCAGAGTAACACCCTTCCAGGGATGGCTACAAAATTTAAGTGTTGGGCACCTTGTTCAAAAAGTGTGAAGAATTTCAAGACAGTCACAGCAGAGCATTAAACCAAGAGTGAGGTCCTTCTAAGTGTGGGCCCTGTGCCACCGCACAACTTGGACGCCCATGAAGCTGGCCCTGACCCTTCTCCTCCTTTTCAGCAGCATTTTCTAGTCAGTCTGAGAAAGGAAACCCACATCTTGAATGGTTCTGCCCCAACCCCCAAAACACGCACACACACACATACTCACATTCACTCACACACACTCTTAAACATACACACACGTTCACATGCACCCTCACACAGTCACCCAAACACATACATCCACTCACATGCACACTCAACACTTTTACACTCACAGAGCCACACATACTCACACATTCACATGCACACTCACATATCCACAGTCATGTTGACATTCATACACACGTTCACACACTCGAATTCACACACACTCTTCACAACATCACTTTGGTGATCATTTTATTCTCAGAGCCTCAATTTCCTGTTGGTAAAATGGAAACCACACCCACCCAGCATTCTTGCCATGAGGATTAAACTGTATATTACCTCCAGATGATCTAACAGTGTGCTTAGTACCTTGTATTTATTCAATAAATGATAAATCATTTTCCTTCCAGGTTCCAAACCCTCAAATGGCTCAGCAATGCCTACATAACAGAATCCAGGCATTATAGCTCAGAATTCTCTTGAATCCCATTTCGTATTCCCTTTGTCCTCTCCTTTCTCCTCTCTGGGCAAATTTAACTAATTTTCATTCAGAGAACATGATCTGTGCTTCCCTCTGACACTCAAAATGCTCTATGATGATTAGGGTTTGCCTGCCTATCTTTATCCCTCCCTTATCTCGAGTTTCTGCATACCCCACTCTGCATCTTGCTGTCTCTCTAGTCTGTACAACAGTGGTCTTCACACTCTTTTGCATGAGTCCTCCTTAATAGAAGTTTTTTTTTTTTAAATACAAAATGTCCTTCATAAATTTACATAGTTGCAAAGTATGTAATTTCTTACATATTTAAATATTGACAAGTTACTGTAAAACTCTGACATTATTTTAATATAGATACCCAATGGGATCTAAATATACATCACTTTGATAATCATTATTATATATTTATAAAACATGCATGTCTTAGTCATCTAGTGCTGCTACAACAGAAATACCACAAGCAGATGGCTTCAAAAAATAGAAATTTATTCTCTCACAGTCTAGTAGGCTAGAAGTCCAAATTCAGGGTGTCAGCTCCAGGGGAAACCTTTTCTCCCTTTCGGGTCTGGGGAAGGTCCTTGGCATCGACCTTCCCCTGTTGAGGAACTTCTCATGCACAGGTACCCCAGGTCCAAAGGATGCACTCTGGTCCCAGTGCTACTTTCTTGATGCTGTGAAGTCCCTCTTGTGTGTCTCTGCTTGCTTCTCTCTTTTATATCTCAAAAGAGATTGGCTCATGGCATAATCCAATCTTGTAGATTGAGTTCTGCCTCCTTAACAAGACTACTGTTAATCCCATCTTAGCAACATCGTAGAGATAGGATTTACGTAACGGTGGACAATCACACAGTACTGGAAATCATGACCTAGCCAAATTGATACACATATTTTGGGGGGACAATTCAATCCATGACAATGCGTAAAGATTTTCTTTAATAGTTGGACATTCACATTGTTCTTTTTTTCCATTTTACAGCCTCACTGAATTTTATCCTAACGTTATGTGGTTTTATGCTGAGAAATCTTATTGCTCATTATGTCAACGCTTTTCTGCAACAAAAATAGGAACATAAGTGGGAATTATTTTTTTAATTGTTTGTGAATGTAAAATTCTTTTATATTTTAAAAATATCTAAACTGATACATTGTTTTGATTAGTACCAAACTGATGACAACATAAATATGTTATAAACTTTTATAAGTAAAAATGTAAAGTTTTATTAGAAATATATCTCTTAATAAGTGGGATGGGGCTTTTATTTCCCCAAAATTCAGGTACCCATGGATGAATATTACTGCTAGAATGAGACAATTTTCAGCATCAGTTATGTACATTTCTTAACTTTCATATTTGTATGTATGGAGGACAATCTTCAGCTTCAATTCTGCTTATATTTGGGGGTGGGGCTATAATCATAATCAGTGTATAAGAAGATAGGAATGGAAGAAGTCATTCAGTGTCACTCAAACTTTTAAACTCCTTCTAAGGCCTATGCCAAAAATTGCAAAAATTATTTTTAAGGTTCTATCATCAGACAATTTAAGTTTTCCTGAAATTGATTTTTGAAAGAATTGAAAACCATCTGACTTTCATTGGCCTAGTGATTAAAGCAATTCATTTTCTCAGTTTCTAGGATTCATATCAAAAAGGTTTTCCCAATGATTATTAATTATACCTGTTACTCTTAGAGGTACCTTCTTTAACTCAATGAATATAGCAAGCAAAGGTGAATAAGATTGAAATGTTGTTAATTTAGTACACCCTTGCCAAAGTGATGCAATGTTTTTACCGTATATTTTTAAAATGTTTTTGTCAAAAACTTAAGACTTGTAGTATTTAGCTTTTTGTGTCATTCAATTGGTAAAATAACCACCTTTTAACTAAGTTTGCAAAACCAGTCCTCTTTGCCACACTTATCAGTCAAAACAAACTTAGCCTTTGTCAGAAAAGCCTATCTTGTTTTTTTCCTATCCATGTGTTCGTATGTGTTGCTGAGACAGCCATCTTACTTCTGACTTCTCATTCTAAGATAATTACATACATAAGACGTGAGCTTTGCCTGATGAAATATGACTTTTCTGCCACCAGCATTTCTTAGTAGGCTCTTTGCTTTGTTCTTATGGAGTTTCCCTCAGGAGTCATGAATTACTTACCATCAGTTGGGAAATGAAAAAGACAAGGTCTTTAAAAACTATTACAACTTTTGACTAAGACATTCTGTGGTGTCTTATTACTGAACATAGCTCAAACAAGAAACCCTTTGCCAATGAGTCAATTTCGAGTCATAGCAACCTTGTAGGACAGAGTAGAACTGCCCAATAGAGTTTCCATAGAGCACCTGGTAGATTCGAACTGCCGACCTTTTGGTTAGCAGCCATAGCTCTTAACCACTACACCACCAGCGTTTCTACATGGGCCTAAACGTTCATTTCTCACTCTGTGTTTCCATGCTTTGCCCTTAGTAAAAATAGTTATAAGACATGAGAGACAAGAAACCCTACCAAAATGCCTTGAATGAAGGAAGCTTCCCAAAAGAGATTTTCAAGTGAACCCTTTCTTTGGTTTTCAGGAGGTTTTAGATCCAGAGTTAATGAATGTAAGATTCAGGTTTTTTTGGAAGTGGAAAAAGGACAATTCGGAAAGAGGAGGTATGTGCATACTGCAGTTTCAAGACTGGAAACATAAAGTAATAGGTGTACTTAAAGTACTTAAAGTAATCAGCTGGTGCTCAAATCCATCACACATTGGCCTGATGTTCATTTTCATTAAAATCACCCTTGACTGCCTTCTGGAGTAAAAGCATGGTTAGGGAGAGTACAATCCATCTGGAAGAAGCAGCCGCCATCATAAGATGGAAGTTCAGGGAGAATTTGGAAGCTAGAAATGCAGACTTCTGAGCCTTTCTCACAGAGGTGGTAGATGAGGCCAGGGAAGCCCATGAGTCTACAAAGTTGAGGTGTGAGAAGAAGGAACTTTGTGAATCTCTACCACAGAGCACGCTGTGTTCACACCACTGAGGAAGGGCACCTGGAAACTGAACTGAGAATACACATTCTATGTGATGCCAGGGGGTCTTTCTGTAGATCCATAATATTGTTTGGATGATTATTATATTGGCCAACATTAATTGATCTTTATATTTCCTAAGGTAGATATTCAACTCATAATGTGTGATTGGTGAGTTATTATTTGCTTCACAATTATGTTTTCCAAGTCTTCTTCCTGCACTAAGTACCCAAAGAAAATTCAGCAATAGTCCTAGACTCTAGGTGTAAAAATGGAGTGGCAGAGGCGTCTGATCTCCTCTAACTTCAGAAGGGGAAGGAGAATCAAGATCAACAGCCCAAGGCTGATTCCTATGAGATGGAGATCAGACATGCCTCTACCTTCAAAACTTTTTACCAATTCTCATACCAACCACCCCTCTCATGGCACTCTCCACTTCTCTGCTGAGTTTGATAATTCATTGCAATGGCCACACAGAATTTATGGACAATACTCACAATTATGCAATTTATTAGGGAAGTAACAGGTTACAATTCAGGTTCAGGAACACTCCAGGTACAGCTCTTTGATCAGGACAACCTCTTTTCAACCATGCCCACAGGCAAGCCCCTATTTGGCCCCTTGGCTTCTGCCTTGCTCGGGCAAGTGTTACAAACCTCTTTTAGCTCTGCTGATGAGACACCCCACTTCGCCAGTAAGCCTTGGCTTGAAGGCACTCAGCTCTAGCTCTGTGGGTCGGCAAACCTAGCAACACCAAGTGCCCAGAGGCAGCCTACTCCACCAGCAAGCCTCCTACCTGAAGGTTACTCAGTTTTCTTGCTCTGTAGGTTGAACCATCTCCTGCTGCTTTCCTGGTTCTGTTGCTACTGTTTCTCTGCCACTGCTTCTCACCATCTTCGGTGTTATAGCTCTTTCTCTTTTGGTATCCTGGTTCCAGGAACTTCTCAGTGCAGGGATCCTAGGTCCAAAGGATGTGCTCCACTCTTGGCTCTTCTTTCTTGGTGGTGGTGAGATCCTCTCCTCCTGCCTCTAGGATGACTCATGTCAAGCCTATTGGGATGGCAAAGCTGATCGATGCCTTTTTTAGGGTTCCGCAGACCTTATTTACATAGTCCCACTCAATCATTGTGTGTGAGTCACAAAGACTATGGCTAGAAAAGCCATATTAAACAATTCATCACACTACACTAGGCTAGAAGATCTTAGTCAGAGAATTTGGCTGCAATGACTTATGTTCAGAGAATGGTCTCATGTAGAGAGAAATGTCTATGCTATGCCAAATTCTTGTTATTAATCAAAGTATATATATTCATGAAGAATTCATTAAGATTGTTACTTAGACACAGAAAACACTGAAATGTCCAAATGTATATGGGACTAAGTAAGTTATTGTGCACGTGAAGTGAGCGTAACCTCTGACTCTGGGGTAAAATTAAAGTTCATATTATTTATGAAAGTTTCAGAGAAATTTATAAAAAGAGACTTCTGTGTAGAGAGGTTCTCTGTCGTAATAATAAAAATAATACTTAGCTAACATTATACTTTAGATGCTATTTTAAGCACTTACTTAATCCTCACAGTAACACTATAAAGTAGAAATAGTGTTAATATCTCCATTTTACAGATGAAGAGACTGAGGCACAGAGTGGTTAAGTAACTTGCTAAAGTATACCTAGGTGGTCAGTGGCAGGGCCAGGGTTTTAACACTTCGAATTTGATTCTGGAGCCAGTACACTCAACCTTAGCAGGTTTATTACATGTTTTGATGAAAATCTATATCCTATAGCTTTTTCTTTTTATAGGATCAGTCTCTCATCTTTAAAAAATTTTGTGTGTCTGTGTGTGTGTTTTAGGATTTTTTTTTTTTTTTTGCTGTAAAACACTATAGTAATAATAACAATAACTACAGAATTAAAAGGAAAAATATCTTCCCTTCTGTATATTCCTTTCCAGGCCTGTTTGCATATGTGATTATTATAAGATTTTAATAATAAGACAGATAAATTTTGATCCCTGTTTTTTCTACTTATCATTGTATTTCAAACATTTTTATTTTGCTACAATGTCTTTGCAGTTGTAAAATGTTCCAATAAGTTGATGAGACAGTCCTCTTATGGTTTCTTTTTTTTGTGTGATAATACAAATAACATTGCATCCTTACACATTATTTCTTTTCCTTCTTCTGGGTATTTATGTTGTCAGGAGAGATCAGTCCCTGAGGACATCATGCTTGGTAAAGTACAGGGTCAACAGAAAAGAGAAAGACCCTCAATGAGAGGGATTGACACAGTGGCTGCAACAGTGGGCTCAAGCATAACAATGATTGTGGGCATAGTGTAGGACCAGGCAGTGTTTCATTCTGTAGTACGTAGCATCGCTATGAGTTGGAACCAACTTGACAGCACCTAACAACAATGACAACAACCTGTGTACATATGGTATAAAAAAAAAAAATAATAGTATACCACTGACTTTTTCCAGCTCTCAGATTCTTTGGGAGCATACTTCAACTACTGAGAGTGGGGCCTTGCATAACAGAGAAAGGTGAAAGAAATGTTAATTGAAGTAAAATAGCTGGCGTATAAGCCTTGCAAGTGAGGTAGTGCAACCAGGAAGTAAGATTGGGTAAAAATTTTGTCTCTTTTGGCTTTTGTACCCTAGATAAGTCCTGTAATCATATTTATGGTTTCTTTTGTGATAGCTAGGGAACCCTGGTGGGTTTTGTGTGTGTGTGTGTCATATTTGGAAAACTAGAGGTTCTCCATGTAACCTAATGGAAGGTGCCATGAAACACATCAGAAACCAAGATCCAGAGGTACAGACAGGCACCTGCTAACTATGGGATTTTAGAATCTTAAAAGTTCTGTGGTAACCATGTAGTACCAAATAAGATTTCTCAAAATCCATGTTACCAAACAAAAATTTAAACACAGTCCATGACTCAGCATGCTTCCATTAATGAAAACACATAGCGTTAAAAAAAAAAAAAATTCAAAGCAGAAAGTAATTGGGTCTTGAAATGATTAAGGACAAATCTCCAGGATTTACAAGTAACATTGTTGTTACTTGTAAAAGTAAAGTTGCATTATTTTTTGAATAGGTGGTTGTATGTGGTCATCAGTAGCATAATGCGGTACCTATTCATCCACAATCTCACAAGTTTTGGTGTATTTTAATTTTACCAATCCTTTTGCAAATTGTAGCCCCATTATTTTTTAAGTTACATGTATTTAGTATCTAACAAGTCTGGCAATTATGTAATATCTCTTATTCATTATGTGTAAGTATATTTTGCTGAAAAAAAGCAAAATTGAATTATAAATGAACTCTCTTTGTCTTACTCAAGGGATTTATTTTGATGTTGTATTAACAGATGAAATTCCATTTAGTAAGAATGCTGATTGTGGCTATTTATCTCAGGGTATGAATAATTCCTGAATTTCTTGGCAGAATAAGGCTAGAAATCTTTTATCCTTGCACCATGATAAGAAAATATTTTTGTCTTCTTCAACATTAGGTATCAAGGCAGCTAATTTTGTTGCTCCCTTTATCATTTGTGTAAGTTCATGCTTATTGTAAGGAAATCTCAGCAGAACAATTGGTCTTTTTTTTGCATGATTCATGTATAGTTTTTTGAGTAAACAACAACAAATCAAGGCACTGAAATCATTCCATTTCTAAATTTACAATAGATCTTGTTCAAGCCACCCTAAGAGCCATGGTCTTCGTGGATTGGTTTTTTCAGCACTCTGTTTTTTGTTTTTTTTCTCAAGATGAAAATTGAAGGAAGCAACTCAATATCAGAGCTCAAATCAAATAAAAAAAATCTTAAACTCATTTTTTTATTCAACATGTATCTATTGACCACTTTCACTCTACTGGTAACTAATTATACAAGACAGACATGTTTCTGCCCTCCTGGAGCTTCTTGCCCAACTGGGGAGACAGCCAATTAAAACAGGCTCATTGTGTCAATGGAGTGCCCTAGGTACAGTGTGCTGTGGTGCACTGCACACCTGTAGGGGGTGCTGTTGACTTTATTGTCTACGTGAATGACTCTCACTGAACTGTGCTGTGCACAACCTACATGACATGTTGCCAGCTCAATGACCACAGCTGCCTCAGCTGGTAGAAAAATTCCCAGTTGGCTTTCTTCACTTCTATCTTGGTCAGTGGGCAAGGTCTCTTCTATGTTAGCCCCACACAAGATGTATGAATTTTTCGCTCCCAGTTAAGGAGGGTTTATAAGTGCCCAGTACTGTTGGACAGTTTATGGTCCATAGTGTTGAGTGGTTAGGAACCGGAAAAAAAAAAAAAAAATCAAACCCATCTGACTCATAGCTACCCTATAGGACAGAGTAGAACTGCCTCCATAGAGTTTCCAAGGAGGGCCTGGTGGATTTGAACTACTGACCTTTTGGTTAGCAGCTGTAGCACTTAATAACTACACCACTGGGGTTTCCATGGTTAGGAAAGGGAGTCCATATACTGAGAACAGTTCAGCCCCAACTTCCTCCCATCCTCCTGTTCTTATTTATGATCCCTTATTCAGGAACCATGCCCATCTTTCCCCACTCCTTCTTTTCCTTGGATGCTAAAAAGCTCTATAAGCAGACATTTGAATCCGTCCAGCGTCTGAGGCTGTGGCTTTTTCCAGTCTTTGCTTTCCCATTGCAATGAGCTGGGGAGGAAAACCCATGCTTTGGGACAATAAAGCAACACAGGAAGCACACAGATATGAACTTCTAGATAAGTCTCTGCCGTCAGCACTTACAAGGAAGTGTTTTATGGGTGCCGATGGGAAAGTACAGGGAGCTCTGGAAGCAGATACCAGGGATACCTCAGTCTGAGGTGGAGTCCAAGGAGTCTTCCAGAAGACACTGACACCTCTTTAAATCAGGGAGTAGGTAGGCAGAGGAGGGGAAGATAGCGTTCTGAAATGGGGGTTGGGAGGTACTGGTGAGTAGGAAAACTGAAGAGGTGAAATATCTCCCAGGGCTTTTTAGCCTTTGCCTTAGTTTTCTGGTGCTGCTCTAACAGAGATATCACAAGTGGATGGCTTCAGCAAAGAGAAATTTATTTTCTCATAGTCTACATGTCCAAATTCAGGGCATCAGCTTCAGGGGAAAGGCTTTCTCTCTCTGTTGGCCCTGGAGGAAGGTCCTTGTCATCAATCATCCCCTGCTCCAGGAGCTTCCCAGTGCAGGGACCCCAGGTCCAAAGGACGCATTATTCTCCTGGCTATTGTTTTCTTGGTGGTATGAAGTCTGCATATCTCTCTGCTCACTTTTCTCTTTTATTATCTCAAAAGAGATTGGCTTAAGACACAATCTAATCTTGTAGATTGAGCCCTGCTTCATTAACATAACTGCCACTAATGCCATCACATTAACATCATAGTGATAGGATTTCCAACACATAGGAAAATCACAGCAGATGACAAAAGGGTGGACAATCACACAACACTGGGAATCATCACCTAACCAAGTTGATACATATATTTTTGGGGGAGACAATCCACAACAGCCTTTACAATGAGTCTGAACTTTATTCCAAGGCCAAAAGAGTTTTAAGCTGGGGCAAGGCATGATCAGACTACTGTTTTAGAAATCTCTCTCTCACCACAGTGTGGTCAGAGAATGGGGTGAGGTGGGCGTGTTGGAAGAGAAGGCAAGGCCAGAGGTAGAGACAGCAATTAACAGGCTTTTGCAGTAATACCTGAGTGATATAATGGTGGCTTGCTCCAGGGGAGTGTCATGGAGATGGGAAGAAGCAGGTGGATTCAATAATTAATTAGGAAGTAATTGGAAAGTAAGTGGATGTAAGGGTGCAGGGGGGAATTGGTGGTTCGGTGGTAGAATTCTCACCTTTCATACGGGAGAGTCGAGTCCAATACTGGCCGATGCACACCCCGTGCAGCCGCTGCCAGCCTGCTAGTTGGAGGCTTGTATGTTGTTGAGCAGTTTCAGTGGCGCTCTCAGACTAGGATAGACCAGGCAATCTGCTTCCAAAAACTCAGCCAGTGAAAATCCTGTGGAGCACAATGTTTAGATCCACCACCCATCATGGGGATGGCTCAGGACTGGGCACTGGTTCCTTCTGTTGTGTTGGGGCCAACTTGACAGTAGCTAAGGACAACAATAACAAGGGTACAGGAAAGGAGGTTTTGACAATGTCACCCAAGTCTCTGGACTCAGTACCTAGGGGCAAGATGATGCTAGTCACTAAGAATTAGGCATCTGGGAAGAAAGTGGGGCCAGGTTTACAGAGAGATACTGAGTTTAATTCGAGAATTATTGAATTTGGGATGCTGAGTGGAAATGTGAGTATGAGGATTTCGGTTATTAATTTTATTAATTATGCAAACATTTATTGAGCATCTACTGTGTGCCAGGCACAGATCTAGATTGTAGATTAGGAGTCTTGAGTGTATAATGTTGAACACTGTGGAACTGGATGAAATGGCCCAGAGAGAGTATATAGAGATAACAAAGAACAGAGGGAAACATGACTTTGTTAAAAGACCAGCAGTGAGAAGATTAGGAAAGAACAGCCCAGAGAGGAGGGAATTAGGAAGAAGAGGGATAGTGGTGGGAGCTCCAGGAAGAGAGTGTTTGAAGGAAAAAGTGGTCAAATAAGTGTTAAGTCCTACAAAAAAAATCAAGTGACATGAGAAAAAAACACTCAATTTGCTTTTTTGGAACCAATTTTTAAAATATAGAAACATGCAGAGAATAATGTATCAAACACTGTGTACTCGCCACCCATAATTAACAAACTAAGTTAACACTTCATCATCTTTAAAATACTATTTTATTGTGTTTTCAATGAAAGTTTACACAGCAAATTAGATTCCCGTCTGGCAATTTCCACACAAATTGTTCAGAGACATTAGTTACTTTTTCACAATGAGTCAACATTCTCTTGAATTGCATTGTGGTTGTTCCATTTCCAGTAATCTAGTTTCCCTGCCCCTTTATCTTCTCATCTTTGCTTTACAGTAATTGTTGACCCTTTGGTCTCGTACAGATGCTGCCATTTCATCATTTTTGCTTCAGATATTTTTAATAAAAGAAATAGAATGAAAAGAAACTCGATTTGCCTCCCTGTCTCCCAAACAAAACTAAATACATAAGCCAACAATTTCTCTTTTAGTAATTGAGCGTAATCTGTTAACCTTTATTGTAATTATTTGATATTTGGACTCATTTCTACCATTTCATATTTTGATTTGTATTTACCATGTTTTTTTCTGCATTTTTTTTCTCTCTACTGCTTTCTGGTAGATCAAGCATGTTTTCTGTATTAGAATTAAAATAGAACGTGTTACTTCCACCCGTACCCGTGTGGAAGTAACACGTTCTATTTTAATTCTTCTGGTGGTTAACTTTAAACGTTTAAGAGGTGTAGTTAACATCACAAAGAGTAGGAAAGCAAATTAATGTCTATATTGTCCTCTAACCAACAGAAAGGCCTTAAGACATCCAGTTCAGCTTCTCCTCCTCCTTTTCCTGGCACTGCTTTATTTTCTTCCCGTTGTAAACTCCCAAGTTTTGTCCTTTATCATTATTTTTGCAGTCACTTCATATTTAGATGAACCAAAAATGTTCTCCAGTTTCTTTTCTTCATGCAGCTTCTTATATCCAGCTCCTTCCATCTGGGTTCAATATCCTTTGCGTTAAAATAATCTTTAGGCTATTTAGAGCGGAAAAATCTCCCAGTCTTTGTTATATCTCTAAATTAACCCTTACTCTTGAATTACAGATGTGCTAAACATATAATTCTAGACTAAATGTTATATTTTCCCTTGGCACTTTGAAAGTATTATTACATTATCTTCTGGTGTCTTTTGCTGTTTTGGAAAGTGTGCTTTTGCCTAATTGCCATTCCTTTTTAGATAGGCTTCCTTTTCCTTTTGGTAATTTTGAAAGTATTATCACTCTTTCATGTTCTGCAGTTTCACTGTGCTGTGTCTACGCATAAAAAAAAAATAGATTTGTTTAATTTATTCTGATTGGGATTTGCTGTGGGGCTTCAGTCTCAGGAATCACCTTCTTCATCATCATCTTCTTCAAATATTACCCTTCTCTCACTTTCTCCTATAAGTGCCTGGAACTCCTATTACCATATATTGGACATTTTCATTCTTCCTCCACATTATCTAAACTCTCTTTCATAGTTTTCAAATATTTGTCCCTTAGTGCTGCATTCTGGTTGATTTTCTCATATCTTTCTCCCGATAAATGAATTCTCTGAAGTCTGCTCTTCAATCTGTTTATTGATTTCTTTCTCTATTTCAGTCACTACACATATCATTTCTTTTGAAAACTAATTTTTTCTTTTTTTTCCCATGGGGCCCCCTTACTGTCTCATGATTCCATTTCTTTATCTCTTTGAACAATTTCAAGTGATATTCTTATTTTAAAGACACTCTCAGACTGTTTTAATATTTTTATTTGGGGGTCAAAGAAGGAGCTCCGGTGGTGCAGTGGTTAAGCGCTCACCTGCTAACTGAAAGGTTGGCATTTCAAACATAGCAGCTGCTTTGAGGGAGAAAGATGTGGCGGCCTGCTTCCGTAAAGGTTACTGCCTTGGAAACCCAATGGAGCAGTTTTGCTCTGTCCTATAGGGTCTCTATAGTGTCGCTGAGTCAGAAATGACTCAGTGGCAACGGGGTTACAGGGAGTTCAAAGCATTTTTTACCTGCGGACTCTCTATCATACCATGGGTGTGGGCCAGGACAGCAGCCCAAAGGGATAGTTTCATAATTACCTCTTTGGAACCCTGGTAGTGCAGTGGCTAAACTCCTCAGCTGCTAGCCAAAAGGTTGATGGTTCAAACCCAGCAGCTGCTCCACGGGAGGAAGATGTGGCAGTCTGCTTCAGTAAAGATTTCAGCCTTGGAAACCCTATGAGGCAGTTCTGCTTTGTCCTATAGGGTCGCTACCCATCGGAATCAACCCTACGGCAGTGGGTTTTGTTTGGGTTTTAGGGCTTACAGGATTTGCTGGTTTAGGATAATATTTTGTCATATTTAGCTGGGAAGGGAGGGTGTGTGTCTCTTGACCACCTATGCAGTATGAGTTCTGACTCCATTTCTGATTGTTGTTTAGTTCTGGGGTACATTTCTCTTGGTCAGTTTTTATCATTCTTGGCCTCACTAGATCCACCATTTCCCTGGGCTGGCGGGCAGTGTTTGTCTACTCTCCAATGAAGGGACAAGTCAATCCTCCAAGGCTTCTAGCTTCTAGCATGGAACCTGGGGTCTGAATTCATCTCCCTGCCAGAGTATAAAAAGCCAAGCTCCCAGAAGTTAGGGCCTGTGTTCACCTGAAATGTCTGTACCTGGATTTGGCTTCAACTTTGGCTGAAGTCGATCCAGATTTTAGTTTTTAATCCTGGCAACTTTTTTGGTATTTAATATGAATAGACACATATGTATGTGTTCATACAAAATATTATCTTTTATTCAGCATTTTTATGCCCTTGGAACAGTTGGTGTAGAGTTGGGGTGGCAAGTGGGAGGCCTTTCATGGTGGCTCAGTTTGCCATATTGTCTAAGGCCCCAAATTGTCTTCTGAAGCCAGCATAACACTGATATCAAAACCAGTGAGCCTTCCTGATACTACCTCCCATAATGATGCTATAGTGATAAATGGCTCTGAGATGGTGTCAGCACAGTGGGTCACTGCGAACTGATGCTCCCGGCCATTTCTGTGGACTCTGAAGCAGATACAGTCATCACAGGACAGGTGTCCTTGGTCAGCGACCGCAGGCCTGTGATATTGCCCAGAAGCAAGATTCTCCTCTGTGCTTCCTAAGCTGCTCAATCTGGATTCTGGCTTTCTTTTTTCAGAAAGGCTCAGAATTCCCCACCCCAACCCATAGATATCTCAGGGCTCCTGCCTCCTCTATATAACAAACAAACAAAAAACAAACCCGTAGCCATCAAGTTGTTTCCAATGCATAGCGACCCTATAGGACAAAGTAGAACTGCCCTTATAGGGTTTCCAAGGAGTGGCTGGTAGATTTGAACTGCAGACCTTTTGGTTAGGAGCTGAGTTCTTAACCACTGCACCACCAGGGCTCCCTCCTCTATGAAGCATTCGTAATATTTGCAAGGGAACTTCTCTCTCTGTCTCCTGTCCCTTACAGATTGGAATTCACAAGAAGGAAGCCCCCCCTCCTTTTTTCCTCTGTGAGAGGGGTTTCATTTGGAGGGTGAGTTTGTAGCCAGGATGAAACAGGGTAAGATGTGTGTGAGACTTAGGGAAGTGCAGCCAGAAGTACAAGTGTCTTTCTGGAAGTCTACTGAGAAGGGAGAAGATAAATAGGTTATTAGAATGAAAAGAATATGGGGGAGGAGTGAACATATTTGAACACTGATAGGAAGAAGTCAAAAGAAAGTAAGAGGTTGGAGTCCCAGGAGAGAGAAGGGATAATTAATAGAGCAGAGGCACTGAGAAAGGACAGGGCACTGGTGTTCTACCACAAGATTTTCTGACGTACACGGTCCAACAGTGTCTCTATTAAGCTGATAGATTGAATACGTCAGAGGTAGAATACGTCAGAGGCAGAATTTAATCTTTGGCTTCTTCTCCAGAAGCCAGGGCTGGACAGAGATGAGAGGGCTTTGAAGTCAACAGTACTTGGTTTCTTACTTTATGGAACTAGCAGCTTCCTGGCCTGGCTGGAGTCAGCCACCTGTAGGGGCTGAATGAGGGATATACAAGATAGGCCTCCTTCAACAGAAACATTCGTGTAGCTTTCCCTAACTGCCTGGGTGGCAAATTAGTCTTTTGATTGGAGGGGTTTCACAGAAGTTATTGTACCTCAGTGTCTATTGCCATTTCACAAAAAGAACTTGCTGAGGAGATGTGTCCTTGAATAGAAACACTGGGAAGAGGGGAGAATAAGACAATGTTCAGAGATCAAGGCCCTGGTATGGCTGTGGCAGGATCTGACAGAAATCCCAGAAGACGGGATTTGTGCATGGTGGAGGGAGGCTAATAGAGGTCTGGAGAACCGTCAAGTAGAGGAGAGTGTGTGTGTGTGTGTGTGTGTGTGGTGCAGAGGCAGGTAGGTTAAACATCAGGATGAAAAGTTTAGCTTTTACAATTTTATGTAAAACTAACTTCCTTTTGGCTTATTCTAGCAGTTCCCACTTGGTAAGCCCCACCACAAATGCCACCTTTCTCTTCTGTGAATGAATGAACAAATTCACTCACTATTTATTTGTGATTATTTTGGGCCAGGCACCAAGTGAGGACTGATAAGATTGTCTATGTTCTTGGGAACTCACAGTCTCATGGGATGGGGGTCCTCAAACTGGGGTGCATGCTTTCCAGGGGTGAAAGGAGACTTTTCAAGGGAGACTCACACATGGGTGTTTTAAGGGAATCTTTCCTCAAATCCTCAATTTCCATCTCCTCTTTTCTAAACTTGATTTGATAGAATAGAATTGTGTTCACAGTAACTATACCCGCTTCACAAAAGAGAGGCATTCCCCTCACTTACCTCAAACCTTATTATGGTGCATCACCTACAAAGTGGAGCCCTCGTAGTGCAGTGGTTACGAGCAATGGCTGATAAGCAAAAATTTAGCAGTTCCGGTCCACCAGCTTCTCCTTGGAAATCCTATAGAGCAGCTCCACTCTGTCCTATATGTCACTATGAGTCGGAATCGACTTGAGGGCAATAGGTTTGGTTTTGGTTTTGGTAACTACAGAGTGGAAAACTTCCAGGGCATCAAACAAAGAGAAAACTTTTTTTAAAATAGTATATCAAGAGATCATAAACTCTTGAGGCGCCACTCTGTTCATGACTCATATGTTTCCATAAAGAATAAATATGCTGTTGGAAAGGGGATGCTTTGACCTGCATGTCTGGGAGGTTCTGAATCATTCAGCTCTATGGCACGTGGAGTAATGACAGTGTTCATTTTAAATGACTTGGCCTTTTTTGTTCCCTGCCTACTGTCGGAGAAGTTCAAAAGGCAAACTTACTGGAAGCAAAGCAAATACAGCATCTGTAAAAAATATGGAATGCCAAAAACAGCTCCTTCCCCCTTCCCCCATACTTAAATGTAAACAATTCTTTAAACTGACCCTCAGTGCTCGTCTGTAAAATGTGTCATTGGCTGGAAAGGACAGCCCCTTCAAAGAGACAAAACTGTGTAGGTTTTTGCTGCTGTTTCTTGTAAATGCAGTTAGGTCTTCTGGAACTACCAACATTTTCAAGACATGTTCAATAAAATGCATGAATAAAACTTTTACCCCATGCCACTCCGATTAGGAACGTGTGTTTTTTGTTAAATAAGATAGTCAAAACCTAGTTTACCAAATCATTTCATAAAGTGTTCATGCTATTTAGTCATTCTTCATCTTCTAAAAAATTCAGTATTTTCTTCTTACTATCAATAACCCAGTGCCAAGTAAAATTTTATATTAGATGCTAGACTGATTATTTTTAGCAATATATTCTTTTTTAGAATATATGGGACAATTTGATAATTACAAAGTTATTGGAGTTATTTCTGATTTTTGTACATGAACCTCATTTAATTGTCCACCCAAACCAAGTAATAAGCACACAATTACATAAGGAATATCAAGGCTATTATCTCTTCTTAAGTAACTGGCAACTTTAGCTGCAAATTACATTGCAGTATAACAAATGAAGTAATGACCATGATTTATTATCTTGCTTATTTAACATACTTGAACATGGATCAATGCATGAGATCTATAGCATTTTAATCTTGCTTGAATGCTTTTAGTTATCTAACTTACAAATTGCATCTCTTATTTCTAGTCGTGTTTATACTAGTCTTTGAAATGTTCATTAACACATTTATTCGAATTAAAAAATAATGTCAGACTTTTTTAACAAAAAATATGATTCAGCTAGTTGATTTGAAAAAAAGGACTGGCTTCAGCAGTTAGGTTATATGGTAGGTATTTTCCATAAATAAGATGATGAAATCTACAGGGCCAAGATTATTACAAAAATATATTTTTAAAGCATCTATATAAATATTTTTGTCATGGAAAAGTATGATACGTTAATTTATAAAAGAGTTTACAGCATAAAATCTATAACATATTGGATTAAATCCTGTGGCGAATTGGAATGGGAACATGAGTAGAATGAGAAAAAATAAAGGATGTAAAATTTCTGAACATTATTAACATCAGATTATTATGTTGTATAGAGTCTATTGGTAAGAGCAATACAACCATTTTATTTTAAAATATATAAGGAATGACATTCTTTACTGTGCTTTGAATTTATGATGAAAAATTTTCAATTTCAATGTAAAAATATGAGTGATTTCATACTTTTTCAAAAATTCTTTTAGTGGTTGTGGTAGCAGAAATGTTTGAAGAGAACTATAGTAGATCATTCAGAAATAAACAACTATCACAGGGTTCCATAAATGCTATGACAAATATATAGCATGGAGGGCCAAGTGGCTTAGGATTGGCAGGTATCTCAGACAGGTAGACAAATGGAGAACTTCCTGAGGGCACTGATGGCTGAGCTGGGACGATGGAATGAGGCAGGAGGTGGCAAACCTAAGCAGACGGAGTCACCAACCTGTGTGAAGGCGATGAAGCAAAGAGAGTGCGACCCATTTAGCAAGATCTTGAAGTGTCTTATATATCATTTTAATTATGTTATACTTCATACTAAATACAGTGGAGAGTCATTAAAGCTCTTAAAGTGATAGGTGACCTGATGTGATTTCCATGTTAGAAAGGTCAGTCTGACAGCACTTGACTGGAGGATGGATTAGATGGGTCACAACTGGGCTGGCCTGTTATGTGGGTCTGCTGGAAATCCACTAGAGAGTCATAGAAGGCACCTCAGTGGCGTTTTGTTGCATCGTGCATGGGGTTAACTGGACGGCAGCTAACAACAACAGCAAGCTGAAGAAGTTGCTTGGGTATTACTCTCCAGATATTATGAAGGAGCCAAAGGTCTCCTTCTAGAACACACCAGGCTTGCCTTCAGCAGTGACAAACATAGCACAGTCTTGAATAGTCCTTGGACCAGCCCTCAAGGGCACATTGCTCAGGGGCCAGTCATATTGGAAGTAGAGTCCTTTGTGGCACCATTTTCATAGCTCCTTCTCTGAATCTCACAGTGTAGCTTTCACGTCATTCTTGTATCACACTCTCCTGTTTGTGTCTCACTCCTAGACCAGACACCTTTTCTGATGCTGGCACTTAACACCAAATACACTGTCCAATTGACCCTTTATAAAACCTATGAGATTGCTATTATCAAAAAAGAGAAATAAAAACTCTGCTAGGATTTTAGAGACTCATCTACTTTTATTATCTTTGCATATTTTGCTGCCTAGACAATTTTTGCTTGGTTCTAATCCTGAGCCCAGTACTGTAAATTATAATTGAGTATCAGTCCCCCACCCCAACCCAGAATGCAGATAAGAAATAAGAAACACGAGTCTTCCTACTTAAAATGTATGAGTTCTGTTAAATAAGTTAGTTGTTGGATTGTAGTTGAATGTCTATATCAAATCAAATTAATGAGATATATGACAACTTCTTTTAGCTTGTAGATGATCCGGGGTGTCCTAGAAAGGAAGGTGTGTCTTACTTCATCTAGAATCCTTGGTTGCAAGGAAGAGAAACTTATTGAAGTTAATTCAAATGACCGAGAAATGGGGAGGAGAGTGTTGTAAAATTATAGAGAAGGAGCAGTACTGTAAAATTACATTGCAGAGAGATTCACTTGCAGAATTACAAAGGGCTTAGGGTTTTCTCCACTTCTCTTTCTGGACTACATTCCTCTGCTTGCCCATGTCCTTGTGTTGACTGTTGGCCTGAGTTTGCCATGACTTTACAGAACTATTGTCCACCACTCATGTCTCTTAGAATCATCAGGAAAGGAACTCTTTCTGGTCACTGACAAGCCAATGTATTGACTGCTTGGGCACCATGTCCATTTCTGGCAGTCAGCTTTGGCCAGGGCATGATGTCATCTAGTAGAGATATGGTGCCCTTGTGGGGCTGGAAAGTCAAGAATTTCTCAGAAAAGGCAATTCTGGCCTGATAGGACAGGTAGTAAGACTTGTCTGGTGCGTACGAGGGAGTCAGGCAGAGCACCACTTAAGTATTGCTGTTAGTTGCCATTGAGTCAGTTCTAACTCATGGCAGCCACATGTGATACAGAAAGAAACGTTCCCCAGTCCTGCACTATATTCACCATCATTAGTATGCTGAGTCCCTTGTTGAGTGCCTTTCAACCTAGGGGGCTCATATTTCAGCACTGTATTACACAATACAGGTAGTCCCAGGCTTACCATGTATTCGAGTTATGACAAATCACACTTCACGAACATCTGTTTTTTTTGGTTTTTGTACGTCTTATTCTTAGTAATATGTACTACATACAATGTTGCAGCATGTAATTTGCCGATGTTATCATTCTCAGATGTTCACTCATAGATATTCAAAGACAAAGACCAGATTTATAAAGATACTGATAATTAAAGACAACAATAGTGAAAACTAAAAAAACAAAGAGGCATTCAACTTAGGTCAGCACTGACTTATGATGGAGTCATTGGAACAGAGCCCCACTGTAAGTTAGGGACTACCTGTATTCTGTTATGATCCATAGGGTTTTCACTGACTAATTTGCAGAAGTAGATCACTAAGCCCTTCTTGCTTGTCTTAGTCTACAAGCACCACTGAAACCTGTCCATATGGGTTACCCTACTGGTATTTGAAATAAATACCAGTGACATAGCTTCCAGCATGATAGCAACACTCATGCCCACATTATGACAAACTGACAGACAGGTACCTGCTGCTGTCAAGTCAGCTCCGACTCATAGTGACCCTACAGGACAGAGTAGAACTGCCTGATACGGTTTTCAAGCTGGTGGATCTGAACTGCCGACCTTTTGGCTAGCAGCTGTAGCTCCTAACCACTGTACCACCAGGACCTAAACATTAGAATGTGTTTTCTGCTCCCCTTAAAGAAGACCTGTGTGAATGGTCCAGTAGGGTCTGTGTCTTAAAGGATTTTGAAGCTTTAGAAACAGAATTTTGTAGGTGAAAACTGATAGCTCATCTAGTATTTTTAACTTAAAATATCAATATCACAGCACTGGAGACTTCAACATAAGATATATTTAGATCCCTGATTGAATTTGTGCTTCCGAGCAGCAATGCGATCCGAGAGCAGAGGGAAAGGAGTCCAGAGGTCTTGGTTCTTCTTTCTTACACAGTGGCACTGGGTCACCTTGAGAACCCTGATTTTAACCTCTCCAGATCTCAGGCCGTTTTTTCCCAAACAAGGATTTGAAAATAGCAGGTGAAAAATAGTGATTCACAGTATCACTTACCCTAGAGGCAATCAGGACCTGGCCACATGTTTGGTGGGGAAGGAAACAAAGTAGGGAATGGTGTATGGCTGGGCTCTGGGAGTAAGCCTGGTCACAGTGTGCTTGTGACAGCTTGTGCTTGGACGCATGGCAAACCTGGCCTTGGTGAACATTTATATACGCAAGGGCATTTTACTGGTGGGCTGTTGAAGTCATTGGAGTCTTCTGGATTGATGGTGTTTAAAGAGCGAAGTCCAAGAACAAAGACAATGCCACGTTTTAAGAGGTTCATCAGTTTTGATGCAGGTCCAGTCTTGGTAGGTATGTAGAGAAAAGTTCTTTTAGGGGATGAAATAGATCCAGCCTCAGCTGATTGGGCTAGCTGCTCATGGAGTGCCAGTTAGGAAACGAGGAAGACTCCTGATCATATTGTCATGTCAGGGATTATGCTGACATACAGATGCCCAGGTCTGATTCCAGAAAACCCAGATACTAACTTTAGAACCTCAAAACTTGTAAAAATAGTACCTCCCCCGGCCTTCCCAGGAGAAACCAACTCTTTATACATTCTCCATTGTGGTCTGAAAATGGCAGGGCTGGGCCAGAAATTCGGACTTCAGCCTGCATTGCCGAGGGGTGGCCAGTGTCACAGAAGGAAGCCGTTAGAAATGTATATTTATGCTCGAAATTCCTACTGCCAAGGAAGGACCCCTGGGTTCAGTATTTACTGCCCACCTATACGAGACACTTCGGGCTTGCTGAGTGCGTTAAAGATTCTTTTTTCTAAGGACCTAGAAACGCTTGGAGTATCACCTGACAAACTGACAGTACAACCTTATACTTTTGTACTTTTTTTGGTCCCTTATCAAACAGCAAGGCTAGCTGTGAATCACTTTGGCTTTTTTGTTGTTGTTAGCTGCCGCTGGGCCGGCTCTGACTTAGGACAGCCCTGTGTACAGGAGAAGGAAATGCTGTCAGGTCCTGTTCCATCTTCACGATCGCTGGTATGTATGAGTTCATTTGCTGTGGCCATTGTGTCTTTGCTGGCCCTCCACTTTACCAAACATGATATCCTTCTCCAGCAATCAGTCCTCCTGATACCCACCCAAAGGAAGTGAGTCCAAGTCTTAGACGATATCCTCTGATTCATAGGGTTTTCATTTGCTGATTTTTAGACATAGATTGCCAGGCCTTTCTTCCTAGCCTGTGTTAGTCTGGAAGCTCCACTGAAAGCTGTTCACCATGGGTGACTTTGCTGATATTTGAAATACTGGTGTCATAGCTTCCAGCATCCAAGCAACATGCAAGCTACCACGGTATGACAAGCTGACCAGTGGTTGATAGACAGGGGTTTTAAGGCTGAGAAAAATCTCCTTTCAAGAGACTAGTGTTTCTTTAATCCAAACTCCTTAGGGAGTAGCTCCTTCTCTTTCTATTTTGCTATTTAGTAAATAACTCACTTAAGGGAAAAAAAAATCACAGTTTGGAAGAAAAGGAGAGGCTTGGGGGTTTAGATGGACAGCTGTGAGTCTACAGTTGCCAGGGGCCCCATTTTACATGCACTAGGGGAATATAATGCTACTGGTATCACATTAGAGAATTAGGGAGATTCTGTGGTTTTGGGTGCTGAGCTTCAGGGTGGTTGTATATTTTGATCTATTCAGGCCAAAGATGATATATGTACCTGTCAGTCAGAGAGGACACTTGGATTGAAGCCAATTTGCCATTCCTTTTAACCCTAGTTAGCAGCTGAACTCCAAAAGGTCAGCAGTTTGAATCCATCAGGCACTCCTTGGAAACCCTATGGGCAGTTCTACCCTGTCATATAGGGTCACTATGAGTCGGAATCGACTCAACGGCAATGGGTTTGGTTTTGGAAACACTGATGGCCTAATGGTTAAACACTATGGCTCCTAACCAAAAGGTAGGCAGTTCAAATCCACCAGGTACTCCTTGGAAACTGTATGGGGCAGTTCTACTCTCTCCTATAGGGTCTCTATGAGTCAGAATTGACCTGATGCCAATGGATTTTTTTTTTTTTAACTCTAGTTAGAATCGTAACACTTTTTTTTTCCTTATAACCTATGTATCCCTTGAAGCCTCTAATGCTGAGCTTGTGCATAGTAAATGCTCAATAAATGTTTGCTAAATTGAATGTCTGGAGAATTAGCTCTCAAATGGTGAGTTGAATGCATTTCATCATCACAGACAATATTGCCAAGTGGCTTTTGTAGAGAGGATTGCATAGTGTAGTCTTTGCCGCTCAGAATATGGTTCTTGGACCAGAAACAGGCATGCCTGGGAGCTCCATCAACATGATGGATCTCAGGTCCCATCCCAGACCTACTGAACTAGAAGCTGCATTTTAACAAGATCCCAGGGCAGTTCATTTGCACATTAAAGTTCAAGAAACCTGCCGTAGACCTGTATGTCTCAATCCTGGCCACACATGAGAATGCCAGTGGAGATTTAACACCAGATGAATTATGTCAGAATTTCTGTTGGTGAAACTCACAGAATTTGTTTTTTGTTTTTGTTTTTAAGAACTACCCAGTTGTTTATTCATTGCAGTCTAATGCAGAGACGTAACATTTGATGGACATAAGTGTTCCAGTAATTTAAAAAGTCCTCACTTTTCAGTGCAACCCACTCTTGTAAATGCTTCATATAATGAATGCTAAAGATTGTGTTTATACAAGAGCTTATCAGTATGGCCAGCAATGTCCTAAGTGTCCACTATTTCAATAAAAAAAAAAAAAACTCCAATAAACTCGAATTCTAATTAAAAACACTCAAAATTTTGTTGTTAACCTAAATCTGGCATATATGGTCTTCGATGATACCAAGGCTGATACAAATATAACTCTTAGAAAATTCATCCAAGCATATTAATACTGAGATGGGAATAGTCTAGAAAACAAATTTAGTATTCACATATTTGAGCCTCTAGGGAAATACCCTTACATTCCAATAAACTCAGAAGCTTTCTCATTTATACACTGGTCTCTTTTGGTTTTGGTGAATGTATATCATTTTCCAAGAGCTTTAATCATTTTAGGATGACCTAATGCACGTTGACTCTGTCCTGCGTTATACTTCAGCATGCAGTATTTTAAAAAGATCTTCAGGTTATTTACATGTTCAGCTAAGGCTGAAAACCACTGGGGTAGAGCATTGCAAGTCAATGGAGCCATCAAGTCGATTCCGACTCATAGTAACCCCACAGGACAGAGTAGAAACACTCCACAGGGCTTCCAAGGCCTTTATGGAAGCAGACTGTCACATCTTTCTCCCCCGCGGAGAGGCTGGTAGGTTCCAACCACTGACCTTTTGGTTAGCAGCCGAACGCTTAACCACAGCAACACCAGGGCTCCTCAGGGGTAAAGCAGTCATGATGAATTCAGGCAGCCTGTTTTCTTTCTCTGAAAATCAGATGTCAAACAGTAACAGTCAACCAAGTAACTCTTCATTTACAATAAAGCCTGGATCTATCTTTATATCTTGCACATCTTTCAAAGATTATGGGATATCCTATAGCCAGAAAGTATTTTGTATAAGAGAGATTATACTGGGGCCATATTTAATCTGGAATCAGATATTCTCAAAATACTGACTTTGAAGAAGATGATCGAAGTGCCTTGAGGAACAGCACAAGGCATTTTCAGTGCCTCTTTCTGGGTATGGTTTTGGTTGGTTTCTTTCTGGGTGAAATCTTGTGATAAGGGTTCTCTTCTGCTGCTACTGCTGAATTAGAATCTGGAGAAATTGCTTCCCCCATCCATAAAGAGCCAATTTTGGTAGGGTGCAGGTTACTACCACAGAGGCTTCAATTTATGAAATTAATCTGGAAACCTGATCAGTGTGAGATTTGTAACCTTCTGATTATTTTCCGTAGCTGAAGAATTACCTTCACTGTTACTTTGGTTCATGTATTTCCTTTCCATGTTCTTACTCCTTCCCCTGAACTCTTAACATCGGAGTGTCACAGGGCTCAGGCCTTTGGCCTCCTCTCTTGTCTCTAGTCACGGCCCTGGTGATCCCTTCCACTCTTAGGACTTTCAATTTCACCTGCGCACTAATGACTCACAAATTTTTATTTTCATCTCACATCTCTCCCCTAAAGGCCAGACTTGTTTTTCTATCTCCATTTGGATATCCAATAAACATTTCAAACACAAGATGTCCAAAACTGAGTTTCTGTTTTTCCCCCCAAACCTGCTCCCCGCCCCACCCACATCTCTGTTAATGGCAAATCTGCCCTTCCGGTTTGCTCAGGTGAAAAAATGTGAAGCCATCCTTCTCTTTCTCTTGTACCCCACATCCACTCCATCCTTTGACTCTATCTTCAAAGCATAGCTAGACTCCAACAACTTCTCACCCCCATCCTGATCCAAACCACCATTTCTCCCTGGGATTATGGCAGATGCCCCTAACTTGTGTCCCTGCCCCTTCCCTTGGCCACCATCCACCTATTCACAGCACAGCACCCGGAGAGATTCTGTGTGTTAAATTGTGTCACCTCTCTGCTCAAGTCTCCTTAATGGCACTGTATCTCTCTGAAGCAAAATCAAGGTCCGTCCTGTGACTTACAAGGTACTACCAAAGATACCTCCCCTCTTATATCTGTGACTGAAATCTCCTGCCCTGTGCCTTAGTCTCTCTGTTCCAGCCCCTCTGGCCTCCTTGCCTTCCTCAGGCATGCCACGCATGCTCCCACCTCAGGACCTTTTCTCATGGCATTCCTCTACCCAGAAAGCTCTTCCCTAAGACATCTACATGCCACACAATCTCCCCTCCTTCAAATTTGTACAAATGCCACCTCCTATCCTCTTTAATGGGCCCTTAAAGAAGTCCACCGTGGCACAGCATCCCCACCCCACTTTCCTTGTCCCACGTCCATCCTTTATTTTTCCCCATTGCACACATCACTTTCTATGACACCACATAAGTCAGTTATTCATTTTTGTTTAACTTGTCTTCTCACTCTAGGATGTAAGCTCTATGATGTAGAAAAAGGAATTTTGTCTGTCTTGCTCACTACTGTACTGTCAGCCTCTAGAACAAGCATGTAAAATGAATGAGTAGATGTATTGCTGCTCCAAAGAGGACTGAACCCTGTTTAATGTAAAACAGCATGTTTTTATCACTGAGTACTTACTAGGTCCCATGCCAAGGCTGGGTAAGTCAGTAAGACGTTATCTCTGACTCTAAGAGTTCGGGAGGGTCTAGTGTGCAAACAAGCAAAATGCAATACTATTCATGTACTCATAGTTAAATACTGTATGATCTGGAAACTCAGAGGGACATTAACAACCCAGCTGAGTTAGGAGCCATGGCATTTGAACTTGGTGGAGCGTGGAAGTCCCCAAAGAAAGGGAAACCATTTTAGGCAAGGACAACAGTGTGTACAAAGGGGCGCAGGTAAGAGGTGTTTCTGGCATCATGGGACAGCAGGACAGAGTGTAGGTATACAGGAGGGAGGGGCAGGAGACAAGCCCGGAAAGAGAAGGGCTGAGGCCAGGCTATGAGGGTGTGTTTGCCAGGCTGGCAAGACTGGGTTTTATCCTGTAGGCAGTGAGGACTAAGTGTTTTAAGCAAAGAAGTAACATGATTAAATTGATGGCAGATTAAAAACCTCTTGGGGGTGTTTGGAGAAGGACTGGGGAGAATAAAGGCCAGCTGCTGAGGTGGTGGAGGCTATCAAATGAAGAGGATCACAGGAATTGTGGATATGTTAAAAGGGACTCACCTATTTTTGGGGTCCCTGAGTAGCACAAGCAGTGAAGTGTGAGGTTTTTGACTGAAAGGTTGGCAGTTTGAGTCCATCCAGAGTCACCTCTGAAGAAAGGCCTGGTGACCTACTTCTGAAAAATCAGCCATAGAGAATCCTCTGGAGCACAGTCCTACTCTGGCACACATGTGGTTGCCATGAGTTGAAATCAACTCAGTGGCATTCTGGTGGATGGGACATATTTTTAGCAGTTGACGCCATGACTGTAGAATGAGATCATAGGCACTAGTAATAAAAGAAATATAAATTAAACCCACAACAATGCACCACTGCACACCAACAGGCTGAAAACAAAGAGGGAATCAGTAGCAAGGACCAGGAAAAAAAAAACTGTAAAAGTGGGAACTGCAGCGAAAGTGGGGGAGTAGTCTGTTCCGGCCCCTTGGGAGCACCATGGCCCATCTGGCAAAGTGGAGGACGTGGTCACTCACTGTACGTGCAAATCCATGCCTGTGCATATGTAGGAAATCTTTTATACATGACGTAGGTTGGAAAGTAACATGCATGTAGCAGCAAAAAAAAAAAAAAAAAAAAGCCTACTACATGTGTGTAGGAGCAAAAAAAAAAAAAAAAGCCTACTAAATGCTCATCGGTAAGAAAAATGGATAAGAAAAAATTTGGGGATCCACATCAAGTAAATATCACAGAGTGGTTAAACTGGAAATCCAGACCAAAACATACTCATTTTGCTAAATATCCCAGATATAAAAGTGCTATTTCTGGATTGTGAGTAAGGAACTTTTTTTTTAATATTAGAGTAAAACCATTCATACTACTAAAAAGGTTAGTCAAAAACCATGAGTAATAATAGAAAATGCTGCCAATTTTCTATGAGCTTAATGTAGGAATATGTATAGGACATAATGTTTACTAACTGAATAGACCTTTGATTTACATCAATATATTATTTTTAGAAACCTACATGAAAAGTCTAAATGCCACTAGACAGCATGTTTTTCTTTTGTAAACCAATAACATAATCATAACAATATGTTCTATGTGAATTTAGGTAACAGTGGGGTTAAAATAGAAAGAGTTTCAAACAAAAATTCAAAAGATAGAAGCTCTGGCCCTGGTTCTGTTTTTATTACATCTGTAATTCGCTCTTGTCACTTGAACTCTGAGATTTCTACTGTTAGTTGTTCGTTTTAAAGTGGGGACAGAAATACCTGCCCAGATTACCTGACAATGTGATAAAAAAAACCAAACCAAACCCGTTGTCGTCAAGTCGAGTCCAACTCATAGTGACCCAGCAGGGCAGAGTAGAACCGCCCCATTGGATTTCCAAGGAGTGGCTGGTGGATTCAAACTGCTGACCTTTTGGTTAGCAGCTGAGCTCTTAAGCACTGCATCACAGGGCTCCAGTGATGTGAGGGTGAGAATCAAATGAGATGATGTCCAGGAAAGGGTCTTTATGAATGGTATATGCCCTACAAATCCTGCTGCTATTAATCCACTATTCAAATGCTTGACTTTTTTCATCTTATTAAAGTAATCAATTTCCAAATAACATTGTCACTCAACTGTCAAATCTGAGGAGACAATAATACAGCCTGAATTTTCAATCCACAAACCAAGATGGATAGCGTCTGTGTTAGTTTGGGTCTTCTGAGAAGCAGCAGCTGAGATGGGATTAGATGTGCAAAAGAGTTATTAGGAGAAATACTAGTGAAGTGAAATGGAGAAGGAGCTGCCGAGGGCTGGGGGTGATGCGGGGCTGACTCTTGTGAAGGAGAGAGGGAAGGGAGCAAAGTTAGGTGGAAATATCTTAGGCTGTAGTGTACTTCTAATGAAGAAGGAAGACTGAAGAAGAATTGATGCCTTTGAATTATGCTGTTGGTGAAGAATATTGAATATACTATGGACTGCCAGAAGAACAAACAAATCTGTCTTGGAAGAATTATAGCCAGAACACTCCTTAGAAGCAAAGGATGGCCAGATTTCATCTTACATACCTTGGACATTGTTATCAGGAGGGACTGGCCCCCAGAAGAGGACATCATGCTTGGTAAAGTAGAGGGTCAGCAAAAAAAGAGGGAGACCCTCAACAAGATGGATTGACACAGTGGCTGCAACAATGGGTTCAAGCATAACAACAAATGTGGGGATGGTGCAGGACCAAGCAGTGTTTAGTTCTGTTGTACATGGGGTCACTATGAGTCAGAACAAAATTGATGGCACCTAACAGTGGAATTCTAAAAAAAGTGATCTTTCAGAAGAGTCTTAAATCTCCAGGAACAGCTACTTTGGCACCCCTGACAACACATAGACACTGGTAAGAGCTGTCTGTGGGAGCGTGACGTTGGTGTGCTGGTGACAGGTTTCAGAGCACAGTACTGGGGTCTTCTCCAGCAGTCGGAAACCCAAAGCTACATTTTCATGACCACCACCATGTAATAAAAGCTGTCTATAGTGTTTTATGTTTGATGACAATTATTCTTAGCAAAATGACTTATTAAAGAATATATTTGTATAGAGAATATGATTTGGTAATTAATGTCTATTTCAAACTAAGGCTAATGTTCTGCTTTATGTTAAAAACATTCCATCACTGTCAGAAACAATATAAACTGGCCACTATTTCAGTGATTATTTAACATTGATCTTGAAGTTCAGGTTAATGCAATAAATATAAAACAGAAGTTATGAATATAGCTAGTGTAAAGCTGAGAATAAAATAATTGTTTTTAGGAATATGATTGTATACCTGTAAAACACAGAGAAGAAATGATTCGAATTAATAAGACAGTTTACAAAGTTAACAATATTCAAAATATAAAATTACAAAATAATTAAAAGTATCTTATCAACCAACCACTCCTTGGAAAATCAATGGGGAAGTTCTACTCTGTCCTATGGAATCGCTATGAGTCAGAATAGACTCGAGGGCAGGGAGTTTGGTTTTAGTTTGGCATTCACAGTGGTAATGAAAATGTAAAATACCTGTACTTAGCCATGTGTGGGCAGAAGTCACGTAAATAAAACTACAGAACTTTATTAAGAAACATAATCCAGTTGTTGCTGTTGATTCCTACCCTTGGTGACTTCATGTGTGTCAGAGTAGAACTGTGTTCTGTAGGGTTTTCGATGGCTGATTTATTAGAAGTAGAGTGCCAGGCCTTCTTTCCAAGGTGCCTCTGGGTGGACTCAAATCTCCAAACATTTGCAGCACTCAGAGACTCCACTAAGAAACATAAAAAGATTTATATTCTTGTCAGGAATTCCAGGTTTTTGCATGAGAAAAATGAATACTGTGAAGTTGTTAGTATTTTTATGTTTATTTGTATATAGGTTACAGTGTTATAAATAAAAATAGCCTCAACTTTTCTGCCTGGAAATTAATCAAATTATTCTAAAAATATATTGGAAAGAATAAATAGGCCAGAAAAGATACAAACATTTTAAAAGGACAAAAGAAGAGCAAGGCTGTAAGATTAATATTATCATATTTTAAAGCCACAATAATGAATAAAATGTGGTCCTGACTCCAGGACAGAGAATAGACCCATGAAACTGGGTAACTCAAAGTGGATCCTAACACATGAAAGAATTTAATATATGATAACTGGGCAACAGGTATCCGTGAGGAAGAGCTATATTATTCAAATGCGTCCAGATGAATTACAAATGGACTTAAGAGCTGATTTTTTTCAAAATAGTACGTACTTACTAGATGAATGCAGAAGTAGTATTCATCCCTATCTGGTTAACTAACCAAAAGGTCGGTTGTTCGAATCCCCCAGGCACTCCTTGGAAACTCTATGGGGCAGTTCTACTCTGTCCTATAGGGTCGCTATGAGTCGGAATCAACTCTACAGCAATGGATTTGGTTTTTGGTTTATCTAGGGGTGGGGGAGGGCTTTCTGAGATTAAAGTGTTAGAAAGAACCAGAAAGAAATGTTTCTAACAACATAAAATTGAAAACCTTCTGTTAATATTCGAATAAAGTTAAAGGCAGATGACACTGGAAAAATACTTGCTACAAGTCTGATACACAAAAGCTTAATTGTTGAATAAGTGCACAAAACTCATACCCTTAAAGAAGAAATAATACTGAGTTTCACTAAATAAGTGGAAAAAGGGAACACAGATGTCAAAGAGAAATTTGAAAATGTAGAGTCAGGAGATAGGAAGAACCACGAGAACACTCAGTGTTGTTGAGTTTGTGGTGAGACCACTTGCACAGATTGCTATTTTGGGAATAAATTTGGGTATAAATACACACAACTACACACACACATCACACACACAGATGATATAGATATAGATATAGATATAGATATAGATATAGATATAGATATAGATATAGATATAGATATAGATATAGATATAGATATAGATGTAGATGTAGATGTAGATGTAGATATAGATGTAGATGTAGATGTAGATATAGATGTAGATATAGATGTAGATATAGATGTAGATATAGATATATATCACTCATGACCAAAGATCAGATGAGTTGTGGAATAATATCAAGAACATCATACATGAAGAAAGCAAAAGGTCATTAAAAAGACAGGAAAGATAGAAAAGACCAAAATAGTTGTAAGAAGAGACTCTGAAACTTGTTCTTGAATGTTGAGCAGCTAAAGCAAAAGGAAGAAATGATGAAATAAAACAGCTGAACAGAAGATATCAAAGGGCATCTCGAGAAGACAAAATAAAATATTATAATGAAATTTACAAAGATCTGGAGTTAGAAATCCGAAAGGGAAAAAAACATTTGATGTTTCTCAAGCTGAAAGAATTGAAGAAAAAATTCAAGCCTCGACTTAGAATAGTGAAGGATTTTATGGGCAAAATATTAAATGCCGTAGGAAGCATCAAAAGGAATACATAGAGTCACTGTACCAAAAAGAACTGGTCAGCTTTCACCCATTTCAGGGGGTAGTATATGATCAAGAATTGATGGTACCAAAGGAAGAAGTTCAAGCTGCACTGAAGGCATTGGCAAAAACAAGCCTCCAGGAATTGATGGAATACCAATTGAGATGTTTCAACAAATGGATGCAATGCAGGAGGTGCCCACTCATCTATGTCAAGAAATTTGGAAGACAGCTACCCGGGCAACCAACAGAAGAGATTCATATTTGTGCTCATTCCTAAAAAAAAAAAGATGATGCAACAGAATGTGGAAATTATCAAACAATATCATTAATATCACACACAATAAAATTTTACTGAAGATAATTGAAAAGAAATTGTAGCAGTACATCAACAGAGAACTGCGAGAAATTCAAGCTGTATTCAGAAGGGGATGTGGAATGAGGGATATCATTGCTGATGTGAGATAGATCTTGGCTGAAGCAGAGAATACCAGAAATAAGTTCACTTGTGTTTTATTGACTCTGCAAAGGCATTCTACTGTGTGGATTATAACAAATTATGGGTAACATTGTGTAGAATGGGAATTCCAAAAACCTTAATTGTGCTCGATGACCAAGAAGCAGTAGTTGAAACAGAACAAGGGGACAGTGGATGGTTTAAAGTCAGGAAAGAAGTGCATCAGGGTTGTATCCTTTTGCCATACTTATTCAATCTCTATGCTGAAAAAATAACCTGAAAATTTGGACTGTGGGAAGAAGTACATGGTGTTAGAGGAACACTCATTAACAACCTGCGATATGCAGATGACAGAACCTTACTTGCTGAAAGTTAAGAGGACTTCAAACACTTATTAATGAAGATCAAAAACCACAGCCTTCAATATGGATTACCCCTCAACATAAAGAAAACAAGAATCCTCACAACTGGACCAATAAACAACATCATCATTAACTGAGCAAAGATTGAGGTTGTCAAGAGTTTCATATTACTTGGATCCACAGTCAACACCCATGGAGGCAGCAGTCAAGAAATCAAAAGACGTATTGCATTGGGCAGATCTGCTACAAAACACCTCTTTAAAGTGTTAAAAAACAATAACTTTACTTTGAGGACTAAGATGCACCTGACCCAAGCCGTGGTATTTTCTTTCAGTAGCCTCATATGCATGCAAAAACTGGGCAATGAATAAGGCAGCCCAAAGAAGAGCTGATGCCTTTGAATTACGGTGTTGGTGAAGAATATTGAATACACCATGGACTGCCAGAAGAATGAACAAATCTGCCTCGGAAGAAGTACAGCCAGAATGAACCATAAAAGCAAGAATAGTGAGACTCCATCTCATGTACTTTGGACATGTTATCAGGAGGAACCAGTACCTGGAGAAGGACATCATGCTTGTAGAAGGTCAGGGAAAAAGAGGAAGACCCTCAGCAAGATGGATTGACACAGTGGCTGCAACAATGGCCTCAAGCATAACAATGATTGTGAGGATGGCAAAGGACCGGGCAGTGTTTCGTTCTGTTATACATAGGGTGGCTATGAGTTGGAACCTAACAATAACAACAACATGTATGTCATGAAAGGATATATGTATATCTGTTCATGCTTCATGAGATCCATCTCTCTGTCTGTCTGTCTATCTATCTATCTGAGCCCATGTGGCTCAGTAGTTAAGAGCTCAGGCTGCCAACCAAAATGTTGGCAGTTTGAATCCACCAGATACTCCTTGGAAACCCTATGGGGCAGTTCTACTCTGTCCTGCAGGGTTGCTATGAGTCAGAACTGACTTGATGGCAATGAGTTTGGTTTGTGTGTGTGTGTGTGTGTGTGTGTGCGTGTGTGTGTATCCCTTCATGATATGAATTGACACAGTAGCTTCAACAGTGGCCTCAAACATACCAACAACCATCATGAAGATGCTGCAGGACTGGGCAAAGTTTCATTCTGTTACATGTAAGTTTTCCATGAGTCTGAGTCAACTTGATGGTGACTAACAACAACGCATATGAAAATATATGTATATATGTATGTGTGTGTATTTTCTCAACTCAACCTATCAACAGTACTGTAAAAGATAGACAATTATAAACCTTATTTACAAGTAGAAAAACTAACATTTAGAAAGACAAAGTAACTTGCTTAAGCTCTCAGAGCCAGAATGAGCCTTGAACTCTGGCTTCTCTACCTACCTCTGCTCTTCTACATGTTCCACATCTAGGATTCTTTTGGTTCCTCCATCACGACTTCTTGAATATAACTCTTTTTTCTGGATCCTTGCACATGACGTGGATTGATTGAGTGTTGAATTGATTTACATCAGTTTATGCTATCCCACTTTATTCAATGTTGCACTGTTAAAATCGTGCTGTAGTTCAGTCTTAAAAAATCCCTTAAAATATTGGATTCTGGTTAGAGGAAATGAAGCAGTGACCCATTTAATTAAGTCTGTAAATTTGGGACTCTTTAAGTTCTTTCACTTAGTATGAACAATCTCTAACACACTGGCTCTATTTGTCAGAAGCCTCTCCTGGCCCTTATAAATAGTGAGAAGAACCAAGATGCTAACTTTCCTTGGCAGGTCGTGCACCCTCCCCCTCTCTCCCTGTTCTAGCTGCCTTGATGGGAGACTGCTGTTATTTTAAGTGCAAATGCCTCTAGGGGACCCAGTTTAAGTCTGGCAAGCTCCAATGTCATAATTCTGTTAGTGACCTAAAGGGGACTAGATATTTGTCAGTCAAGAGCTTGAAAAAGATACAAGATTGTGGATTCAAGGAGGAGATGTAGCCCTGGGATGGTGCTAGAGACTTATTTCCTCTTGTTTTCTATGCTTTGAGATGAAAACTTAGTAAAGATACTGGATTTTAGCCATGGACTGAAGCCAGAGTAGAGCCTAACTTTCTCTATCAGGGAATCTAGTTCTTGTGGGAATCACTGAGGGAGGACACAGTAAATGTCCTGACATGACAACCATGGGAAGAAATTCAATATGACAGTTGACAGTAACTAAGGAAAAATGATCAGAATGAAAGAGCTTGGGATTCCAGTGAAATACCAAAACCAGCAAATACAGAAAGAAAACTAGAAGACTTGGTTAACTGGGATAGTTTGAATGAATGGGATATGAAAGAGAAGAAAGATGGCCTCTCAGATCAGTGCCACCTTGTGAGTCTATATTTGTGCTGTGCTATATTCCTCCACTTGTGAAATCTAAGTTCCTTCCTTCAAAGTAGGCCAGTTTGGGGAAATATCAAGTGCTGGTTGGCATAGAAGAATCAGAAAATGCCCCCTTTCCCTGAGCAGCGGCGTTCTCTTCAGAAGGAAGCAGAAATGGAGGCTGGGTATGCAACTGTAGTAGTCAGCTTTTGCTAGGTAATAATGCCATGAAACAAATAGCCACACAATCTCAATAGCTTCCACAATAAAGGTTTATTTCTCCCTCACATTAAATGTAGGCTGTAGGTCAGCTGCAACTCTCCTTCATTTTGTGTATTGGGTTCAGATGAGCTGCATACAGGGGTGGACTATCCAATTAGCAAGGTAAGCACAGTTCTTACCTTGCTTACCAGATCACATTTTTTTACCACATCAGAGATTCTGCTTCTAGGTGTTATGACTGGCATCTGTCTCTCCCCCAACCCCACAGTATCTTCCTGCAGAATCAAAGCCTCTTTTCAAATTTGCAATCCCTAACAGGGGGAGATGACCCAGTAAGCAAAGTAAGCACAGGCTTATTTGTGCTTACACATGTGCTTACAGATGATCTGGTAAGCAAAGTAAGCACTGTGCTTACCTTGCCTATTGGATGATCTGCCCCAGCAGGTGTCTTCTTCCTGAGGTGTAAATTGGAGGCACAGCCACAGTCTAGAACTGTTCTTATGGGGATGGGAACAGGAGCAAGAGGGGTGACATAAACTCAAGATACCTATTAAAGCTTCTGTGAGGTTCATAAAGCAATTTGGCCTTTTGTTCTGGGTTCCTGAGAGCTGGACTATGTAGGGGCCAATATTGACTAAGCCTTTACGAGCCATGATGTAAACAATCATGGTCATGTAATGATGCTGATAAAAGCCCCCAGGGCAGAGGTTCTCCTGAGTTACAGTACTAATTAAGCCTCAGGAGCCGTGATGTAATTTACCGTGGCCACGTAGTGAAGCCAATAAAGGCTTTGGAAGACAGGGGCTCAGTAGATCTTCCAGGTTGGAGAGAGCAAACATCTGCTCCCAAGAGGGTAAATACATTCCTGGGGGTATGGAAGCTCTGTGCTGGGACCCTTCCTGGACCTTGCCCTATGTATCTCTTCATTTGGATCCTTTTCCTGCTAAATTGAAGATAGCTCTTTCCCTGCAGTTTGTGAGTCTTTTCAATGAATTGCTGAGCCCACATGGCCAGGGAGAGCCAGCAGGGGTGGGTGTCTGCCTACTGAGCAGTCTGAAGGACTGTGTCCTTCTAACATGTGTGCTCTGAGCTAGCCTATGGTGGTTGGACATGTGAGACAGAAGAGCCAAGCTTGTCTGAAGTTGAACGAATCGTGGATTTCTGAGTCTGTGGCTGATAGCTGGCCCTCGGTGGCTAGAGATGAGAGAAAGGGCTGCTTGGAACAGCTGGGGTCTGAACTGGCCAGGGAAAGGAAATTGAGATTTTTGGACCAGTCTCCTTGGACTGGTTTAGTACAAATTGGTGGCAGCAGAAGGTGTGATCTGCTAGAGAGAAGGACTCCTGACAGTACAGCTTCTTATTTCGAAGCAGTAGGCACCACATTTAATTGGCCAAAGAATATTACATGGCCAAGTCCAAAGTCAATGAGGTGGGGTGTATACTGTTGCCACAGGAAGCATGGTCAAGTGACATGGCAATGGGCATGACTGTAGGATCCTCCTAAAGAGGAGAATGGAACGACTGCTGGTACATCATAATGAAACCTCTCACAGCAACTCCATGCCCACCATGTAAGTCACCATTTTCATAAAGAAAGATCAATTATATTACAGCTTTTCTTCCTTCCTTCTTTCATGTTTGGGGCGGGGGGGGGGGTGGTGGAGAGGAATTTGCCTTTAAATCTTTGATAATATAACAGTGACTGGCATTATTGTCATTCCATTTATTGTTAAGTTTTAATATCTGCTTTTATTTATTCTGACAGGAAACATAAGATTTATGGATCAGAAAACAGTCTGATTATTAGAGTAGTCTTAGCATCATTTCCCCATGCCTAGTTCCCCAGGGGGCAAAGTGATGAGAGCCAGATGCACTTTGTACATTCAGGGGCTTATGCCACAGGAGAAAATTCTTGAAATTATGACTCTTAGAGCTTATATAGGAGCTGCTGGCTCATCTGATCTTCCTCTCTTCCTCCCCTCTGGAGAGAGGGAGAAAGAGCTTTGATCTTAGATGTAAAGAAATCATCTCTGATGGGAGCAGGCAAAGGGCTCTAGGCTTCCAACCCCTGGAATGTAGACAGATGTCTCCGGAGAAGATAAGACTTTATATCTCTCTGGGGGTCTCTGTCTTTAGGGTCATCGTCAATCATCCTTTAACCCAGGTGCCAGAAAGCCCTAACCACATGAACATATTCATGCAGTATTGTTTCCTGACACTTGTGCTTTGAATTATTTTTCTTTCTTTTTTTTTTTTAACAAGCCTGATTTCAGTGAGTTGTGGAAATCAGCACCCCTCTAATTCATTTATCTTAGTAGATAAATATTCTCTTTTGGCTGATACTGGGACTTGATTCAAAGTCCAACACTTCTCTCCCTCTCCCCAGCTGATTGACGTGATTTCCCAGAACCTCCATTTCTGTGTTCGATATTACATCTGAAAACTCTTTGTGTCTTCATTCTGATCAATATGGAAACAATAAAGCTACTAAAAAAAACCCACAATTTGAATATTATAGTGTTTCTTGCCTCATGAGCCCCAACACCTCATTACCAATTAATAGAATGCGTTTGTATTTAATCCGCAGGACTTTTTAGACACTGTCTTAGTTACCTAGTGCTGCTATAACAGAGATACCACAAGTGGGTGGCTTTAACAGAAATTTATTCTCTCATAGGAGGCTAGAAGTCCAAATTCAGGGCTCCAGCTCCAGGGGAAGCCTTTCTCTCTGTGTCAGCTCTGGGGGAATGTCCTTGTCATCAACCTTACCCTGGTCTAGGAGCTTCTCAGCAGAGGGACCCCAAATCCAAAGAATATCCTCCATTCCTGGCACCTCCTACTTGGTGGTATGAGGTACCTCTCTTCTCTCTTTGATTCTGTTTTTCATATCTCAAAAGAGATTGACTCAAGATACAACCTGGTTTTGTAGATTGAGTCCTGCCTCATTAACATAACTGTCTCTAATCCTGCCTCATTAACATCATAGAGGTTAGGATTCATAGCACATGGGATAATCGCATCAGATCACAAAAAGGTGGACAACCACACAATACTGGAAATCATGGCCTAGCCAAGCTGACACATTTTGGGGGGACACAACTCAGTCCATAACAAATGCTATTGTGGAAAAGACAAGAGATGGCCACACACAGTCACGTATATCTGGGTCAGTGTATATCTAGGGATTTTAATGTCTTTAATGCGTTTAGTGTACCAAGAAAAGCTTCTGTTCTTTGTTTGTTTTTCAATGTCTGAGGAACTGTTTTATGTGTCTGTAAAATCTGGCATAGCTCTTAAAATATTATCCAATGGGAAAATTCATAGCTGAAAAGATGGTCGGTGGCCAGTTACCAAGCTGACAGATTGGTAGTGATAGATTTTACTGGATGGCTCTCTTTCTCCCCATAATTTACATGAAAGCTTCCAAAATGATGCAGTGGTAATACTGTTCAGGAATGTAGGAAGAGTGATTGATATATCTGACTCCAGAATGAATATCCAGGATACAAAGTGTAGCTGGCAAGCTGAAGATCAGGGCCAGGCTGGCAGAAGACCAGAGCCCCAGTCCAGAACTACCTGCACAGGTAACCTGCCTTCAGTAGCTCCAGGCCTGCTCTAACCGGGGGCAGTGGGAGGGTGATAACCTCCTCATAACCCCCATTTTTTCCTCTCTTCCTATATCCACCTGGGGTCTTCAACTCCCCCAAATGCAACCAAGTTGGAAGTAGATGTAGAGATACAATGAGCATAATAGGAAATGTGACATCCACCTCAGAAAAGACAGATTCCGAGGGAGACATGGCAATAGATTATAGTTTTTGACAAGGGAAAGATAAGCTTCTTCACATTTTCCAGAAAAAAGCTTCATGGCGGGTAGTCACAGGACCAGGTAAGAAGCAGGAAGTATCCCTCCTCAGTCTGGAAGTTGTTGTTAGTTGCCATCGAGTCATCTCCGACTTGTGGCAACTCTGTGTACAACAGAACAGAACCTTGCCCTGTCCTGCGCCATCTTCATAATCATTGGTACGCATGAGTCCGTTGTAGTCGCTGTGTATTTTGAGTGCCTTCCAACCTAGAAGGCTCAGCTTCATGCACTATACCAGGCAATATTCTGTTCTGATCCATAGGGTTTTCAATGGCTAGTTTTTGGAAGTAGATCACCAGGCTTTCTTCCTAGCCTGTCTTAGTCTGGAAGCTCTGCTGAAACCTGTCCATCATGGGTGGAAATACCAGTAGCATAGCTTCCAGCATCATAGCAACATGCAAGCCATCACAGTATGGTAAACTGACAGGTGGCAGCAGTCTGGAAGAGCTAAATATAAGTGTATGAATGAATGACTGGAAAGACACTTCCAAATGATGCTCTAGAGGGAAATATATGTACAACAAACAAAGAAGTGTTAGGTCACACTTTCTTCCTAGCCAGGGTTTCAGTCACAGACACAATGCAGGAACTCTGTGCAGACCTCCCCCTCCTAATCTCATTGACTTCAATTAGCTACTAATCAACAACTCAGGCCAGTCACCAGCAGACCTGTGGTCCACACCCAACTGTAAGGCCAGACCACAGCACCCCAGCAAAAAGATGCAATGAGAAGATCTGGGGCACTGGAGTTGAGCAGAGCCCTGCCCAGGAGACCCCAGGGCCCTGCCCTTAGAACCTTGCGGGAAGACCCTTGTGTTACTTATCTAGGGGTAAACCACATAGGTTTCTGTCAAATCGACTCCGACTCATGGCAACCTCCTGTGTCAGAGAACTGTGCTCCATAGGATTTTCCACAGCTGATTTTTCAGATGTAGGCAACCAGGCCTTTCTTCTGAGGCACCTCTAGGTGAACTTGAACCTCAAAACTTTTGGTTAGTAGTCAAGCGCATTAACTGCACCAACCAGGGACTCCTATTTGGGGGTAACTCTACAAGAACATCCCCCTTCTCCTTAGGGGTGGCTGCAGGGGGAAGGAAATTTTGGCTCCCCCTAGAGGGTGTGAGGAGCCTTAGTGGCACAGTGGTTAAATGTTCAGCTGCTAACCAAAAGTTCAGCAGTTCGAACCCACCAGCTACTCCACAGGAGAAAGATGTGACAGTCTGCTTCCATAAAGATTTCAGCCTTGGAAACCCTGTGGGGCAGTTCTACTCTATCCTGGTGGGTCAGAATCAATTTAACAGCTATGAATTAGAAGGAGTGTGGGTGGGAATTGCCACCCTGACTGCTGGTGAAGCCAGAATCAGGAATATGTGTGAGGATAATACTTGGGGAAGAACATGGAACATAAAAGGATTCGGAAAAACAAGGAAGGGAGAGACGTGATTCTTTAAAAATGAAGAATAAAAAAATGTCCTTTGGCCCAAAGACTTCTTGTCGGAAACCCATGATAATTTTAGAGAACATTTTGAATTCTTAAGAAAAAGAAAGTAAATATGGACTGCAAAATAGTGAGGACTTTTTGTGACCTACAAGAAGAACCTTATGAGTATTAATTAAAAAAAAAAAAATTGAAACGGGAATTTGGTAAGTGGAGAAGCAGCTCGGGTCCTGGTTGGGATAACAATGTGTAAAATATTACCACATTTGTTAGTTTAATTTAATTCTACTAACAATATCATTAGGCTGTTTTATGTTCTGAAATGTGGCCAGTTAAGTAGTGTTTCTTATTGGGGTTCTCCTGGCATTTCTGGCAAGGCCACCCTTGGTCTGGGTTTTGGTGATGTTCTGCCACACACAGTGAGATGTTTAACCTCCCTGGCCCCCACTCTTTAAATGCCAGGAGCACCTTTCATGCTATTTTGGTTACTAAGTGCTGTTGTAACACAAATACCACAGTAGGTAGCTTTAAAGAAGAGAAATGTATTGTCTTGCAGTTTGGGAGGCTAGAAGTTCAATTCAGGGCATCGATGCTAGGGTAGCTCCAAACATTCCTAGGTATTACTTGGCTTGTAGATGGATCTTCACATAGTCCCTTCTCATTCTCCGTATGCCTCTCTGTGCCTCTTTCCCCTTTTTATGAGACACCACTTGGAAGGGATTAGGTTTAGGACCCCCTGTACTCTGATAGGGAACCCTGGTGGTATAGTGGTTAAGAGTTGCTAGCCAAAAGGCCGGCAGTTCGAATCCTCCAGGCATTCCTTGGAAACTCTGTGACGCAGTTCTACCCTGTCCTGTAGGGTCGTTATGAGTTGGAATTGACCTGAAGGCAGTGGGTTTTTTTTTTTTTTTTTTTTGTACTCTGGTATGACCTCATTAACATAACAAAAGAAACCACCTATTTCCAAACTGGATCACACTCAGTACAGGGGTTAGAACTTCAACATATGTTTTGTGGGGGCACAGTTCCGTCCATAAGGCATGAGTTGTGATAACTACAGTGCTGTCACAGGCATTTTCATACATCTCCCAGGTTCCGGAGGGTTAAAAATGCAAGAGCAGCTAGGAGATCTTTGAAAACTTATTTCAAAAATTAACAAAGGAGATACTTGTGCCACCCAATGTGATGTATGTTGTAAATGTCTTTATGTGTTTTAGCTTGGGTGCACACACACACACGTGCACTTTACGTGTCAGTATAAGAACAGAAAGAATAGGAGGGATTGATAGTCCTGAAATAGACATATTTTAATATAGTAAATGGTTTCTTAACAAACAGCATTTGGAAAAGTATTTCTGGGGTGAAAAAATAAACCTCTAAAATAAACCATACACGAAGATAAATTTCAAAAAGATTAGACAATGAATGTGAAGAGGAAACTATTTTTAAAAAAGGGTGTGAGGGAGTGTCACCAAAACCCACACAAGGGACTGCCCCACCCAAGATGCCAGTAGAGCCCCAATAAAAAACACTACTTAACTCTATTGGCCACATTCCAGAGAAGTGTATTTCCCAGATGGACAGCTAGGGATCCAGAAGTTCTGGGGAGAAGGTAGGTACAGGTTTCCCATTAGTGCTTTAAAGATATTTTTGACCGCACTAAATTTTAAATCACTGAGCAGGAACTGCTTAGAGCCCTCCTCAGCTGTTAAATCCACTGATCTTGCAGCATGTTGTATATTCAGTGTATCTGCTAATTCTGTGTCTCCTGCTAGAGTGCTGTTTCCTTTAAGGCTGGGACCTTGGTTGTGTACTCTGCAGGCTACTGATTATGGGCACAGGTTCTTGAGCAGGTGCCTGGACCTGAATCCTGGTTCTGCCACCTACTGTTTGTGTGACACTGAGCAAGTTACACAGCCTCTCCATGCCTCAAATTCCTCATCTGTTAAATGTAGGTAATAATAACAACTGCCACACAGAGTTGTTGCAAGGATCAAATGAGCTAGTATATGTCAAGCACATAGAATGGAGCCTGGATGTTAGCTGCCATCAAGTCTACTCTGCCTCCTGGCAACCTTATGTACAACACAACTAAATGTGGCCTGGTCCTGTGTCATCCTCACAATCACTAGTGTGTTCAAGTTCATTATTGCAGTTACTGTGCTAATCCATCTCATCAGCCATCTCACATACCCTCATTGGTCCTCTGTTTCACCAAACTTTGTGTCCTTCTCCAGCCATTGATCCCTCCTAATGACATGTCCCTGAGGGAGAAAGACGTGACAGTCTGCTACAGATATACAGGTTTATAGCCTTGGAAACGCTATAGGGTCACAATGAGTCGGAGTTGACTTGACAGCAACAGGTTTTTAATGACCTGTTCAAAGCAAGTGAGTCTCACAGTGGTCTGTTGTGATCCATAAGGTTTTCACTGGCTAATTTTCAGAAGTCGATCTCCAGGCCTTTCTTCCTAGTCTGTCTTAAAACAAAAAAAAGTCTGGAAGTTCCACTAAAACCTGTCCGCTATGAGTGACCCTGCTGATATTTGAAATACCGGTAACACGTTAGCCACTACAGTATGACAAACTGACAGACAGGTGGTGGAGGAAGCCATATAAATGCTAGATATGCGCTTTCACCATTATTGTCCCAATGCCTAAGCGAATGCTAGGCACATTGTAGATGGTCATTGTAGATGATTGAGTGACTGTGAGCCTGCTTTGCTATATGGTGCCTTCCTAACTCCCTAAGGCTACAAGCAAACCCCAACCCTCAAAGAGAACAGATCACAGATTTTGAAAAGAGAGGCAGGGATGCAGACCACTAGGCCTTTTTATACTGAATAGGTTGAAGTCTGTACCCACGTCCATGATGGGAAAGTTAAGTGAGCTACTGAAACCAGGAGAAGTGAAGCCCCAATTGCTGGGGGCAGAGTTAAGCCCGTATGTTTTGCATAATTCTGCCCCATCACATTGCTTATTGTACAAGGAAAATGTTTTGATAGTCTGTCACGGAAATCTGTTTTTAATGAAAACATCCTGGGAAGAGCTATTATTCTTAGAAGACAGCTTTGTAGTGCAGTTATTCAAGTGTAGAGTTCTATTATGAGCGTTTCCCCATCTCAGATGTACTGTGGATGGAACATGAATGCTGGAGAAAAAACAAACAGCCCTGGGCTGAGCAGCAATAAATTCCAGCATTCAGAGGGACGGGAGTGGTAGGGAGAAGACCCCATTCATGAACATTGATGCTGAGCAGAACCAAGTACTCACTGAGAGCTGCCTCCATCCCCCGACCTCACCACTGTTCCAGGACTCTGCATCACTCCACCCCCTCACTGACCTTGTCCCTTTGCTTCTCAGAGTGGGAGCCTGAGGAATAAGGCGCTGGGGAGGAGGATACTCCACCCACAGGTGCTCATATTTATATTGCCTGCTTATGGGCAGGGGTGGTTCAATGGTATAATTCTCGCCTTCCATGCAGGAGACCCAAGTTTGATTCCCAGACAATGCCGCTCATGTGCAGCCTCTGTCTGTCAGTGGAGGCTTGTGTGTTGCTATGATGTTGAGCAGATTTGAGCAGAGCTTCCAGATCGAAATGGTTTAGGAAGAAAGGCCTGGCAATCTACTCCCTATGGATCACAGTGGTACAACACACAACTGATCATGGGCATGGCGCAGGATGGGGCAACATTTCATTCCACTGGGTATGGGGTCACCAAGAGCTGGGGGCCAACTTGACGGTAACTAACAACTCATGGGTGACCACGGAGTTGGAACTGCTTCAAGGGAAAAACTGGTCATCTCAGGAACCAATCTTTCCTAGAACCAAGATGGGTCAATAGAAGATCAGGTTGGGCAGAAAGTGTCAAATGGGAAGACTGGGAACTTGGAAGTTTAAAGTCACGACATCTTTGTTTTCACTTCTTGTATCATTATTAGTAGAACTTTAGCCATAGATATGCTGGAGAAATGGAGAAAGATCACAGCCCACTGGCTACACTGCTAACTCCATGTTCTTCAAGAGAAGCCTAGTCTGTGTGTCAAAGCCCATTTTTTTACTTAAAAGAGATGACATATGAGAGTGGAGGAGCCTGAGAATACGAAAGCATTCATAAGTCCTTCAAGGAAATGATGTTATTGATATTAGATCATGAAGAGATCTCTTCCCAGGAAAATGAGTACAATTATAGTAATATCCCAAGGTCATGTGATAGTAGCTTTCATATTCCCTGAAAATTTAAATTAGATCAAGACCAGGGACTGAAAAAAATTAGCTTGGAACCAAGCAAAATCATTCAGACCCCAGGTAATGTTGATGGAGTCACAGTCACAAAGTTGAAACCAGGATTTCCAACACCAGTACCGTTTGCGCCACCCAGAGACCTTAGAAACGAGAATCTCAGTCCAAATCAGGCTCTCTGACTTTCTCCAAGAAGTGGGGCTATGAGTGATTTTTTTCATTGTATTTTTTATTGTCTGTATGATTTGACTTTTTTTAATTACCAAATGCATGTTGTTTCTGTAATTAGAAAAAAGAGTTTTAAAAAAATCTGTCACCTTTTATATTGCTAGCTTTTATCCATACCTGGCAAGAAGGCATGAATGATCTCAGTCTCTTCCTTACATATCTTTGACTTATCAGACAGCAAATCAAATGGAACAGGAGAATAGCAAAAAAGAAAAAAAAAACTTGTTTAGTGCATGATAAAACAGCATGTGGTCTGAAGGTCAGGGTTGTGGTTTCTATTACTTGTTTTTCATCTTAGTTCTTTTTGGAATAGGGACAGGATCAATATTGGCCCAGGAATAATATCTTATCTGACTTGCTTGATTTTTAAAAACTGTAACTTCTACCCAGATAACCTAATAGTGGCAGTGGAACATCAGGCCATGGAGCTGGAATTACCCCCTTTCAACATTATCTGATAGTAGTGGGCCGTGTCGGAGAGTTAATTAATGTACAGGGCATTTGAGAGGACCATGTTCCTGGGTGGTGCAGTTAATATGATTGGCTACTAACTGAAAAATTGGACATTTGAGTCTACCCAGAGACACTTCAAAAGAAAGGCTTGGCAATCTACTTCCAAAAAATCAGCAATGAAAACCCTATGGAGTACAGTTCTTTCTACTCTGACATACACGGGATCACCATGAGTTGGAACCAACTTGGCAGCATCTGGTTAGAGAGGAGGCCCGGGTTTGGAGAGCTGAAGCTGGGGTGCAACGCCACGACCTATCAAGGAGCCACCTAGCTAAGGGTGGTGCCTTGTGATGCTCCCCCTGCTCTCTTTTGGCACGTGTTAGGGCAGGCCCTGCTCGAAGAGTCTACAGACATCTCCTTTCTCACTTGACTTTCTAGCTCCCTCTGGGCTCCAAGAGTGTTTTCCCAAAGGTCGCATCTACTTGAGTCAAATAGAAGGACTAGATATTGTTGCATAAAAATAACTTGTGCATTTGAAGAAAGAATTGTCTAATCTCAGGTGATTTTCAAAGTAAAACTTTGTTAGTCCCTAATGCCATCATTTCTTGGTGGGTTTTTCTCTACTTGGTTTCTTTGTACTTATTCACTGTTATCATGACGTAGTCCATATGCCAGAAATGAAGAGCAAATGTAGATCTGGAGAGCTGAAATAGGCTGGAAGAAGAGAGTAGAAGCATATATGTGGTTGCTTGCACATAGACAGTTCACTGGGTCCACAACTTCACTCTTTAATGTCCTTGGACTCCAGTTTATTCCTGATGAGAAAGGGTTCCCTCCAGGTCCTCCTTGGTTGGGTGGTGGAGATTTCAGGACCCGGAGCTGAATTCTCCTGTATCTTTGCTCACTTTCTTCATAGCCTGTACTTCTGCTCCTACTCCTTTCTGAAGGTGCCTTTTCTTTTCTAGTGTCATGTTTTGCAGTTAAGTAATCAGTAAACTGTAAAAAACAATTACTTTGTCAAAATGGAAAAAAAAAAAAAAACCAGCATCCACAGTGTTATGCTACAGAAGCTGATAATGTCTAATTTGAATGGCCTTTTTTTTTTCTTCTGCTTGCCCTCCTAATGTGTGTGTTTGTGTATGTATATATATATATATGTGTGTGTGTGTATACATACAGAGAGAGATGTTTTGATTAATTGGATCAACATTTGGCTTAGAATGGGTCAAAAAAGCCTCCCTTTATATCTTCTAAAGTCTAAACTGTGAGTTCTTCAAGGACTGTCTAGTCCCTGATCATTCATTCATTCATCAAATTCTTATTTGTTGTTATTAGTTGTCGTCAAGTCAGCTCCAACTCATGGTGACCTTATGTATAACAAAACAGAACGTTGCCCGGTCCTGCACCACTCTCGTAATGATTGGTATGTTTGAGCCCACAGTTGCAGCAATTGTGTCAATCCATTTCATTAAGGGTTTCCCTCTTTTTTGCTGGCCCTCTACTTTATCTAAAAGGATGTTCTTTTCTAGCGATTGGTCTTTCCTGATGATGTGTCCAAAGTAAGAGAGCCAAAGTCTAGCCATCCTGGCTTTTAAGGAACATTCTGGCTGTAATTCCTCCAAAACTGACAAAATTCTTATTAGACACACTCTTTGTATCACTAACTATGCTAAGTGCTGGGATTCTATACTGAAGATAACAGCCCGCCCCCAGATATCTCTGGGCCGACTTTGAAAGACAGACATTAAATAAATAATTCAATAATAGTTCATTGGAATTATTTTAAAAGCTGCAGAAGTACAGAGTAGTATTCCAGGAGCATCTATCCTGGCCCAGAGGGTGTGGGAGTAAACAGTGAGGCAGAAGACTGAAGGAAGGAGGAGGAAGCCAGAGGATGGGCATAGGGAGGCACGTTTGAGGCAGAGGAAATGCTCTCCAAGGAGTGGAGAAGTGAGTGATTCTAAAGAGCTGTGAATTCCCCAAGTAGAGGAGTATCATGAGTGGGGAGAAGGGATTCAGGCAGGGAGGCCAGAGAGGAAGCAAGGCAAGATCATTTTAGACTCTGCATACATGTTGTGAGTATGATGAAGTAAGTCTCAAGCCAGATAAAATAAGTGCTTGAATTTTAGCCAAAAGGAAGTGTGAGGCTGCTAAAACAAGGAAGTGCAGCAATCAGATTCCTCTTTCTTAAAAAGCATTCTACCCATCGGAGAGAATGTATGTAAGGGAGCAAAGGTGGATATGGGGAGACAAGTCAGGGTTGACTGGAGTTGGGTGGGAGGGGGAAGATGGTGGCTTGAGCCGATGAAAGTAGTAGAAACTGTGAGAAGCAGGTGGAGTCTAAAGCTATTAAGAGGTAGGATCATAAAACTCCGTGCTTGAGTGGATGAAGAGGATGAAGTAGATGAGACAGAGGAGATGAGGTGGATCCCCAAGTTCCTGACAAGGTGATCTTCATGGGTGGAGGAACCATTACTAAGTCAGGGCTTTGGGAAGAGGATCAGGTTTGAGGATGAAGATCCTGATTTCCTTTTGGACCATGTTTGAGGTGGCTCTGAGCTGCTGTAGAATGTTGGGAGTTGTCATTGTTCAGACAGTATCTGAGGATGTGGGTGGGCATATGGGCCCCTAGTGTGAATGTATGAGAATCTAAGGACCACCTGCTCCAACATGGGAATGGCGAGTGAGGAAGAGCTTGCAAACGGAGTAGAGCAGGAACACCTAAGACACAGTTAGGAAACCTGGAGTTATGACAGGGAAAGGCCTCCACCACCAGGAGGAGTCAAGCGGCACCCAGTGTGGTGTTCCACACAGAGCGGGATCTTGAATTCTCTCTCTCTCTCCTTTGCAGATCAGCTTTGGACCAGGGATGAGAACACAGTCTATGCACCCAGAATGCAAGCTTGCTACTTGTTTCTTACACAAACTCATTCCTCAGCAAAGTTTTGGGTTTCACTGGGGTTTGGGAATGCTGACATCATATATTGAACAAGATCATATTGATTATGTTCATGGCAACTTTAATTTCAGAGGTTATAAGATCAGAACTGAGGGCCAAGCGTCAAAGTGATATGGGATTTAAAAGGTCCCTGATAGTATACTACCAGCACCTTTCCTTGGCCCAGCATCTCTAGGTTCAAGGACTTTGTGCTAATCTTGGACCAGTTTCTCTATACTTAATTGTTGGTGGAGAGGGGGCTATGATGCCAAGCGGATCGCCACACAGGGTGATGGAGACCAGACTGGACGTAAATGTCTGAGCCAGTAAAGGCTCTGGGATAGAGTTGGTGATATGTTCAGCAGTTTTAACTGCAGCGCTGGTTGCTATTTGTTTGAGAGATCTTATGAATGGAGCAGATCTGAGGATGGTTTTAGGTAGTTTTTCTCAGAGCACTGGGGAAACAGAATTTACTACCCTCTTAAAAAAATTTTTTTTTTTTTTGTACCCCATTCCCCAGTTTCCTGAAGAGGAAAAAGAAGGTTTTTTTCTAGACTCTTGGTTCAATCTAGCTAAAGTCTACATTTTAAAATCCAAATCAAATTGCCTGTGGCATGAAATAACATTGCTTGCTAGATTTTACCCATTTACCAAAATGAACTCTGATTCTTGTATTTTTGTTGTCGTTGTTGTTCCTTTTTACAAGTAGGCTGGCCATGGCAGGTACCTCGGTGGGGAGGGGGGGAACAATGTTTGTTGTGCGGGTAATGTCACTGATTTTGCTTGCTTGGGATACACGCTGAGTTAACTTCGTTGGACTTTTCCCCAGGAATTGATGCGTGTACACGCGGTGGGCCATTATGCTGCTGCACCTGTGTAGTGTGAAGGTCAGTGTGTTTTTCTGATTATCAGATACCATTCATGTCATTCCATTATAAACCACTCCATTCATAATGGAATGCGCCTCCTCCCAGAGCCTGTGGCAGTCACCCCAACCCAGAAACAATCTCCAGGGTGGCCCTGACATTTGAAATCCATCCACCGACCCTCTCCCACCACCTGCATCCGCCCCGGAATCCGACCGTGCTCCATTTTGAGATGATGTTCTTTGCATGTCGAGTCTCTCTTGTGTGATGTGAATGTACAGTTGTCACAAGTGAATTTGTACTTGGAAACACGATGACGGTTTTTCTAAAATTACAGCCAAGAGCTACACTGGGCCATGGGTAGTTACGTCACAGATAACAAGGACACACGAGACAAAAGCCACAGCTTCTCCCCTGGATCGGCCTGAGATTTCAACCAGGCTGGTCATGTGGAGGGTTTGCCAGTTCATTAGAATGGGTTTCTGCAGTGAGCTGGCTTTCCCTGGGAGGGCTGTCCACCCTGACACTTCCCTCAAAGTCCCTCCTTCCCATATTTCAGTTTTACCGTGTTTGGTGGCAAGCCTGGTTTACATTAATCACAGCTAACATTTACTGATGCTGACTCTGTGTCGTGACTTTTGTGGAACCCTTTTCATGTGTTGAGTTTCTTTCTGCTCACAACGATCTCAAGAGGTAGGTACAACCACTTGTTTTCATTTTCTATATGAGAAAACTGAGTCATAAAGGGTTAGGTGACTGCTCCAAATTCTCGCCATAGGTAAGTGAGGAGCAGGGCTTTCAAGGAGGTGGAGCTGGAGTCCTAATCCTCTGAGCTCTAGAGCTGCTGGGTAATACTCATTTGGCTAATCCTTAAAGGAGCCTTTTGTTTGAAAAGAAATGAAAGCTCACATCTGCATAGCACTTTGCAAATCTGCTAAGCACTCCAAGTACATTGTAAGCTAATGTTTGAAAACAGCCCTGGATAGGGAGATGGAAGCCCAGAGGTGTTAAGTGAGCTTCTCGATGCTCATCAGCTGGCAGGTGAGAGAGGCAGCACTCGAACTCAGGCCTTCTGTTCCATGAGACATTGCTTCCAGCTCAAGCAGAGGATAACCTGCTTAATTAGTAAGTTCTGAGTAAGGCACTTAGAGAATAAGCACAGTATGTATTGTATTCAAACCAAAAAGTCAAACCCGTTGCTGTCGAGTGGATTCCGACACATAGCAACCCTATAGGACAGAGTAGACCTGCCCCATAGAGTTTCTAAGGAACAGCTGGTAGATTTGAACTGCTGACCTGTTGGTTAGCAGCTGAACTCTTAACCACTACGCCACCAGTTTTATTCAGGGAAATGTTAAATTAGCTCTTAATCATGTGTCACCAAATGTCCAGGGACAGTCACTGTACAGTAACTTTAAACTTCCTTTTCTTAGGGAGTATCTGTAGTCTGTAGTGTCTTCAGAGGGCCTCCTCCCCCATAACATTTTCATGTCATCAGAGCTCAGCAGGGGCTTTATTTCTCCAAGTTCGCTCAGCTGCTCCAACCTCTGGTCTTCTCATTTGCAGAAGGTGAAATCCCTGGGTGGCGCAAATGGCTAACAACCTTGGCTGCTAACTGAAAGGTTTGCAACTCAAGTCCACCCAGAGGGCCTTGGAATGAAGGCATGGAGATCTACTTCTGAAAAATCAGCCACTGAAACTCCTGTGGAACATAGTTCTACTTTGACACACATGGGGTTGCCATGAGTTGGAGTCGTGTCCACTGCAACTGGTTTACCTTTTTCTAAGAGAAAGTCACCATTCCCAAAGCACAGCCCTATAGTTTGTTTCCTTTGCTCTTGGAGTTCCGTATTTTTCCTTCTGCTGTAAAGATGGAGAAATCTTTTCAAAATACCAAGTAGTTCTCTTTGGATGCATTTATTGAACATTTGAGGAGAATATACCCCTTCTTCTTTCCAGGACAAGTACCCCTGGGAAGACAGGGCTTTCCTGTCCTAGGGAATCTCAGCTGATATCATCTTCAGATACAAACTTTGCCTTGAAATAAAACTCTTTGCATTTAATAGCAAAGCTAAATGTGTGCACAGATGAACATTGGGGATTTTATTCACTGACCGAGGAAGCACAATGGCCTAATGTTTTCCTTGACATTTGTGCAAATGAGCTCTTCCCAATAACAGGAGAAGTCAGGATCGTAACTGGAGATCCTAAGGACTTTGGCTTGTGAATAAGAGTATAACCACAGCCTCCTACACGACAATTACACTTGAAACCTAAAAGGACAGGTTACAGCAAACCTCCTTACAGTTTCCGTGGAAGGTAAACGCTAAATTATTAGGGGCTAGCCTTTTTATGTTTTTTTTTTTTTTTTTTTAGCCTTTTTATAACATCTTCTACGAAGGCACACCATGCTCCCAAATGAGTTTGCATCATTACTAGCTGAACTTATGAAAGTATCTGGAAATGAGATAGGGATCATTTCATTGATCGTTTAATGACATATACTTTCCAGCTTCTGGAATGTTTCTCGACAAGGTGAATGCTTATCTCCAGAAGAGGCTCAACAAGGGGGAATTTGGTGCTGAAACCAGTCATCCTCAACCAGGGGTCTATCTCAAACCCCCAATTATGCCTTTGCATGTGGAGCCTGGGCATTTGCCTACTGAAAAAGTCTCTGGGGTGGTTCTTACGCATGCCCCTGATTGAGAACCATCAGCTAAAAGCGATGGGAATCAAACCTCTAAGTGTCTGTGACTAAGGCAACGGGAAAGAAATCTATGTGCAAGTCTACATGCCACAAAGGCAAGACTCTTATAGCCTGAAGATAGGCTTCCTGAAGCCTGTCCAAAGTCCTTTTTGGGAAAAAAAAAAAAAAAAAATTAGCGCCAAGGCATTAGAATGACTAGCATCTCTGTTTCTGTATGGTCCTCTGGGAAGCAGATGCTGGGAGTGCAAAAGGAAGCAAAGCCACTGAAAGAAGAAAACAGAAGGAAGTAGAATTGTGCAGGGGATGAGCCTGACAGAATAGCTGCCAGCCTAGTAGGCCCTCGGGAGCGAAGACTGCCTGCTCAGAGGGACCGAGGTGGGTGGGAAAGGCCAGACCCTCTACTCCCACTGTGCTTAGTCAGTGGTTCCACTCTAGCAAGACCATGGCCTCATCTCAAAAGCTGAAGCGGGTCTGAAGGAGTTGACAGCTGGAAGTTACCCACTGGCTGCCTTCTCCCGCTGGGCAATGTGTTCTTTCTGCAAAGGGGCTCTGAACAGCAAGCCCCATGTCTGCCAGTTTCCACAGATTTCTGATCAGTACTTCTGGGCCTTTCAGGGTTTGGTCAGAAGCAGCTGGAGTAGGGGGCAGTGCCACGGTGGGATCCTTTACGGGAATTCACTGCCTTATGTGGAGAAAAGGGGGGAATGACTTCTGGTCCCCTCTTTAGGAAGGTGCTCTTTGGAATACATAATCTGTCTGTTTATCTCAAAGTAAGTGCTTTTATAAAGGACCGGGACTGTACTCTAGACATAATTTTTTCACTTAAGAGGAGGTTTATTTCTAGTCCCTTTTGAACTCAACCCTAGAAAAGGAGACATGGAGAGGAAAAGAGAAAAAACTGGGCTCATTTTAATTTCTTTCTGCATCAGGGCATGTATTAGGTGGTCATACTTGGAAGAATAGGGCATTAATATCTGAGGGGCCTTAAAAATCTTCTTGTGTAGACAGTGAATCCCAGAGAGGTTGGGTTTCTTCCAAGATCACCCAGAGAGGGGCAAAATTGAGCTGCCTGACCACGCATTTTCACGGCTGCTCATGACCGCACACACCTCTCCAGAGACAGAATGTTCCTTGTCAGTCCATTCCCTTTGCTCTTATGGACCCTACCTTTTGTGTTTTTGCTTAAATCTTCAAAACAGAAAATATTCTGAGGTTTCCTACACCTTGCCCCACCCCACCCCACCCCACCTCTGGTAGTGAGCTCTGTGTCTAGAAGGTGTTAGGAGACAGATGTACGCTCCTGCGATGTGTGAAGCCCCCAGCCAGCTTCCCTCACCATACACTTGCTTTTCCATTATAGAGTCATCCAGGCATAAAGTGACAAAGCCATCAGAAGCTTTTAATTCAGTCCCACAATTTGTCGTCCTGACACCAATAAAAAGTCAGCATATCATTCATTCTCTGTGTTGATTGATCTGGGAGGAGCCTGGGTGGTGTAAGCGGTTTGCACTCAACTACTAACCTAAAGGTTGGTGGTTCAAACCCAACCAGCAGCTCTGATGAAGAAATGCCTGGTGAATTGCTTCCACAAAAGGTTACAGGCAAGCAAACCCATGGAACAGTCCTACTCTGTAACACATGGAGTTGTCATGAGACAGGGCCAACTTGATGGCAGCTGACAACAACATTGGGATGGAGCTTAGTGGAATGGCTGACGGCTGCCCTCTTCCCCTGCTTTCTCCTCCGCCTCCTCTGCCTATTCTTCCTCATTCTTGTCCCCCTTCTCCTTGCTTTTGGGTTCCAAAATCCTAAGCCACTGTGTTGCAACAGGTGCTGAAGAGACAGGCAATAGCTCCCCTTGCACATGAAGCCCACCGAGTTAGGAACCACCGTGGCTGTCCCTCCAGCTCATCTCCAGCCACTGCCTGGAATTCAGCCACACTGGACTCTGGGTGGATAAAGCGTGAGGTCCAGCACTGCCCTAGTGTGCTGAGTTATGGCCTTGGCAGGGTCAGGGAACTACTTCAAGGAGACCAGTAACCTTGGGTGAACTCAGAAGGGGTCTGACCTGGGAAGGGCCTCCTCTTTCAGGGACTGCTTGCCCTCTGTCCAGCAGCTGGTGGGTGCCACCCTCTCCCGAATTCCCCCAGAACACCCACCACCTGGGGAGCCTTGGTTGCTGCCTGAGACTTGGTGGTAGCTCCGCCACTGATATCAACCATTAGGAAGCAGCAACCTCAGCACGGACATAAACTCGCCCTGCTCACAGCCTGTCCCAGTAATTGTCCCAGAGCATCATCCTGACGCAGCACCCCTGGAGGACCACACCACACAGGCTGCAACCCCTTCTGTTAACCATGCCCAGCAGGACTAGCCCCAGGGAGCACGAATCAGGCCATGGCCATTGAACAGCTTCTGAGTCCGGTCTTTATGAAGGTGCTCTTTGTTTTGAATACATAATCTGTCGTGTTATTTCAAAGTAAATGTTTTTCTGAAGAGTCTGGACTGTACTTTAAACATATATATACATTTTTTCTTACTTAAAGGGAAATTTATTTTTAGTCCCTTTTTGGACTTAACCTTAGAAAGGGAAACAGGGAAAGGAAAGAGGACTCAAGGGTTGTCCTAAACCAGGGCATGCACCTTGCATAACGATTTGCCTCAGACAGCATGTAGCCAAGAAACATGCGTGTGTAGCTGACAGCTTTGAGCTTTGCTCATTTTATGTACTGTAGACTGTGTGCTTTTGTTGAAGCAAAGTAGTGCCAGCTTTAAATGCAGCCACAGAATACCTCTCTCGCTTGGTACTGTTGGATTTACAGCTCAACATTTTCTTTTTCAGCAAGGACTAGAAGTTCCCCCAGCATTGCTTTTTGTTTTTCCCCCTTGAGCCTGTTTGTGTGGTGCAGGATTCTTGGAGAACGCAGCGCTGCTGATGTTCTCCAGCAGCCTCAGCCGTGCGCTGTGTGTCAGCAGATATGAGAGCCTGGGTCTGTTTGCTCAGCCCTGCTTTCCTAACGACAGCTCTTGCTTTACACAGTTTCAAACAATAAGTCAGAGTCTTCATGATCAGCTAAACCTGTACCAGAGGTGGTTATGTATGTCCTTTCTCTCTCAGAGATCTTTGTTTCTAAAATGAAAGCAAAAGCATGCACAAACAGTAGAAGTAGGATTTGAGAATTTTTATTCTGCTTAGAAATTTTGGAATGAAATTATCCTGGGTCTCTCTGGTCCAAAGCAGCCTTGTGAACTAATAGGATTTAGGCATCAGACCCTGGAATAAGGGCTCTGGTGAGCTGTGGCTACTAACCAAAAGGTCAACAGTTTGAATCCACCAGCTGCTCCTTGGGAACCCTACAGGGCAGTTCTACTCTGTCCCATTGGGTAGCTATGAGCTAGGATCCACTTGACGGCAATGGGATTTTTTTTTTTTTTTTTAATTACACAAGTTCAGCCAGGCTTGGATGTTTTAGATTGAGGTGTGGACCCAATCATTCATTTATTCACTCAGAGAATATTTATTGTGAACCCACTATGTGCTAGACACTGTGCAGGTGTTGAATGTACAGTAGTGAACCAAACAGGCCGGTGCCTGCCTTCCAGGAGTTTCCATTCTAGTTGCGGGGAGAAGTTGTCAGAAAATGAACAATGCAAAGAAGTATATAACATGATGTCAGCAACTGGGAAGTGCCAAGAAGAAACAGAAAGCAGGGTAAAGACAGGTGAAGAAGAGGGAGCCCGGGGACACCCTGCTTCACCTGCTCTGCCATTGCACCCAGGCTCTAGAAACCCACACTGTCCCTGTGAACTTGCACCCACATATAGCCCAAAGGTCACCTCCTTTACACCCTCTAAAGAGGTGATTTCATTTGGGCTATCCGGTGTTTTGAATGTTGTTTTAAGGTTTGATTTTGTTGATGATTTTATAAACAGATCATTTTATAGAAAAACTCAGAGCCCTAGCTTCTCCTGAGGGAAAGAAAAAAAAGCTCTTGCAACACAGGGCCCACATTCTTCTTGGCAGCAGATTGAAGGAGCTAATGAGGGGCCCTTAGTGGATCAGAGGGGACATGACCTCCGTTTTTGCCACAGTCTTCACCTGGCTCACCTCCCAAATGGTCTGTGTAGGAATCTTGGTTCAGCCTGTGTGGTGCCCACCCTCAATCATTCATTCCTCTCCCTGCAGTGATGCCTCCAACATTAGGGACCCTTCCTGACTGGCTCTCTGGGTGGGCAGGTGATGCTTTCTCCTCCTCTTTTCTCTTTTCTGAGCCCTGGTGGCGCAGTGGCTAAGAGTTACAGAGAGCTACAGCTACTAACCAAAAGTCAGCAGTTTGAATCCACAAGCCTCTCCTTGGAAACTCTATGGGGCAGTTCTACACTGTCCTATAGGGTCACTGTAAGTCGGAATCGACTCGACGGCAATGAGTTTTTTTCTCTTCTTGATGTAGGGCTGACTCTCCTTGATGGTTGCAAGAGGCTGCTAAGGTGCCAGGGTCTCCCATCCCAAGCCAAAGCACAGAACCAACAGGTCAGAGAACGAGCTCTATCCTCTTGCATTCTCTTTCCTTTTACACAGCCAGTAGAACCGGGCAGATGACGTGGGCTCACACACATCTAGTTTATCTTCATTCACCGCAGCCACAGCTGAAGTAACTCAGATGCTCTGGGAGCTATGGGTCCATTACACACCTGCCGAATTAAAATTCAAGCCCAGTCTCTGATTATTTCATCTTTCATACTTTATACCACCCAGGCCCCAAATCCTCCCTAGATTGTCCTTTCCCAAAAAATGGGATTGGCCAGAGCACATGTTTTTTCACCCCAATTGCTGTTTACTTCATTTCCATGTGGCTTTTCAGAGTGTAATGCCTCACATGACAAGTGGCATGTCATCTGAGCTGGTCCCATTGCCCATGGGATGCATTTCACTGGGGCTCGCCTTGCAAGAATGTTGACGTCCAGCTGCGTTCTTCTCCTTGTCTTGGCTGGTTCAACCAACATTGGATTAAAAATTCAGGCATTTGATTTAACATACAGATCTTTCCAAACGTACGTAACTGTCACAGCCAGATGTTTACATAGCCCCCTTTTTTTTTAGTCAATGTTCAAGTGTACGTCTTACGTAACGAATAACCTTTCCCTGCTCAATACAGTAGATCAGTGTCCTTGGTCTGTTGCCTGCATCTTTCTTCATTTCAGAAACACACGACTGAGTGCCCTCTGCAAACTCTTGCCCCAATCAGTGTTTCTCCTTAGAAGGAGACAGTCTGATCCTATTACACACTTCCTCCTCACTCACCAGGCCTGGGCTTTTACTTCTGACAGTGGATCTCTTCATCGCTGCCCTGAGGCTGCAGTAGTCACCTAGACCCAAGAACTAGCAGCTTTAGCATCACCCTTGTTGTCAGCTGCTGTCGTCAGCCCCTGACTCTCGGTGACACAACAAAACAAAACACTGCCTGATCCTGCACCATCCCCATGATTGGCTGGGGATTAGACCATCGTGGTCCATAGGGGTTTCACTGGCTGATTTTTGAAAGTAGATTGCCAGACCTTTCTTCCTAGCCCATCTTAGTCTGGAGGCTCTGCTGAAACCTTCAGCATCATAGCAACCCACAAGCCTCTGCTGCATACGGATAGTGGCCGCGCATGAGGTGCATTGGCTGGAATCAAACCCGTGTCTCCTGCATGGAAGGCAAGAATTCTACCACCAAACTACCAGTGTCTCATTTAGCGTCGTGCATGATGTAAGGGCTCAGAAATGTAGACTCTCGGCCCACCCACGAGCCTTTAGATCAATAGCTTCACGTTAATAAGATTTCCAGGAAACTCATATGGGCATTTAGGTTAGAAAAGCACCAACTTAAACCACCCCCAGTCTGTGTACAGGCTTCCACTACTGCCTCTGGCCCTGCCCCTTCCATGTGACCTCACAACCATGCGTGTAAAACTTCCCTCAACAACATGTGGACTTTCTCTCATCATTGGTTATTAGTTCCCACAGTCAAATGTGGACTCACGTATTTTGTGATTTTAATCTTTGGTGGTTTCAGTATTCGGCTGTAGGTAAATACGTGTCACCAGCAGTTGGCCACGGTATAAAATATCCTTGAAAGCTAAGTCGTTCATCATAAACACCTAAATAGTCATTAGGGAGAAAGTACTCTTGCAGTGTAGTTTAGCCATGTCTATAGAACGTGGAAAAAAGTAATTAAAGCACTGAAGGAAAGCTGTTAAATTAAACAGGTGGTTGTCAACAGCCAGGCAAGATAGAAAAGTGGTTAAGGGATGACATGGGAAGTCTGACGGCTAGGCCAGGCTAGAATCCGGCTTTGCTTCCAGCTGTTGTGGCCTTGGGGAAGTTGATTAGCCCAGTAGTTCGCAGGCCTGAATGCCCATTAGAATCATCTGTAGAGCTTGGGAATAACCTGGCAGCTGCCTAGAAACCACCAATAGAGAGCCTGATTCAGTAGCTCTCTGGTGAGGCCCAGGTGTCTACATTTTAGACAACTCTTTGGGTCATTTGATGCACAGCCAAGTTTGGGAACCACTGACAATCTCACTGAGCCTCTAACTCCCTAGTTCTAGTATGGGGATAATAATAGATCAGCTTAAGGGGTTCTTGCGAGAATTAGATGCTAGAATATGGGGAAAGATCCTGACACGTAGTAGTTGCTCAACCAAAAGGTATTGATGGTAATGGTTGTGATGGTGATGGTGATGATGGTGGTGATGGTGCTGATAGTGATGATGATAATCATGGTGATGGTGACAATGTTGATGATGGTGATGATGGTGGTGGTGGTGATGATAATAATGCAGGTTCCGTGTATACACCAATTGGATAAGTTCAAAACTAATCTCCTTTTTTACTTAAATACAGCTTTACTTTATAAATAGGCCTGTTTAGAAGCCCACAAACATACATTGTTAGAATAAATCAGATTATTTTGTGGTAGCTGGTAGCTCTGCAATAGGCTTGATTCTACCCTTTTAATAATTCTGTCTTATGTTTGTTCACCACTTCTTAGTTTTACAAGTGCTTTTACATATCTTGTCCCACTTAACACTCCCCCCAACCCAATCTGAGGAGGAATGCAAGACTATCACGTGACCTTATGCTTATTTTATAACTAAGGAAACAGAGACGTGAGAGGACTTGCTTTAAGCTTCTCACTGAACAATCTGGAATGAAACTCAGGTCTTTGGACTCTGTGTGCACTTACCAGTAGTTTTCTACCAGAGGTTTATATTAAAGGGAGTTTTCCAGGCAAATCTGCTTGACTGACTGTTAATGTGTCCCCCCAGGTTAGATTAACAATTGCTTAAAAAAATCTTTGTTTCTTGGGTCAGGTTCCAATTTAGTCTTATCTTCAGGTCTTTCTCAAATCTGAGGAAATCAAACTCAGAGGATACTTCTCCACCCCCCGCTGCCCCCACCAATGGAGAATCAATGGCCATTGAGGGCAAACTAATAAAGACCCACTTAAGTAAAAAATAACATAATTTAGATAATTGCGTGAGAGGAGAAAATACGACATGGTCCACTAACCCTGTACTGTAGCACTTGTATCTGTAACTTTTTAAATGAATTCCCTCAGGTAATTAGTTTTCTGAAATGTCGCCAAGTAGCACTTTTCCACTTTCCAGGCCCTCCTGGAAATATCTGAAACACTAGGTAAGCACTCTTACTGGCATGTTATGTCAAGGAGTTTAGCAGAATGAACAATAAAACACGCATATCGAACATTAAGTTGTTATACATCTACTGACATCGTACTCACAGGAACCTCTGCAGAAACCATTTTGCCTCACCCATCATTCTTTTGCCTCAGGAGAGCGTTCAGCCTTCCAGCTCCTCTGGAACATGATATTTGATAAAGTTCGTGAGGAGCCAGAAGTTCTCCCTCAGGTCCATCTCAGTTGGATTATCATCTCTCCTTCCTCTCTTCTAGCACTGGTCTTGCCTACCAGAGAGACAGCCACTCTTTACTTTCTTAAACCCCAGAACCAACTCTGTTATCATCTAAACCTGTCCGCACCAGTGTCGCTTACAGCCCTAAAGGCTTTTGGTGCCACTAGGAGGAGGAATATTTAATTACTCTTTCCAACGGTCACCATGTTGGCTCTCTCTTCCCTGTCATGTTTCCTATTGTTGACAAAGGGTCATTTGTATTTTCTCTCTGGGCTGTCCAATAACCTCTCTGTATACTCAGTCCATTAACCCATTCCTCATTTCTTTATTGCGTTCATGTATGAAAAGGTACAATTACAAGTTAGAAAGTGGAAACACAATCTCCTAGTCAATCAATACAATAAATGAAAAATTAGAATTCCAGTTTTATATTATTTAAGAATTAGAGTATCTAAGCCCTCAACAGGTATGCACACTGTAATCCAAGATTCTACCCTGTTTGTATTGATTCCTCACCTGGCATCCTACTTCCAAGCAAAAGAAATAAAAACAATTGCAGTTTCAAGTGCTGTGTTTCAGGAGTCTCTGGGTGCTGCAAATGGTTGAGTGCTGGGCTACTAACTGAAAGGTTGACAGTTCAAGTCCACCCAGAGGCACCTCAGAAGAAAGGCTTGGCAATCTACTTCCAAAATGATCATAGCCATTAAAAATCTATGACACACATGGGGTTATCATGAGTTGGAATTAACTCGATGCAACTGGTAGCTGTAACAGTAAATGAGCTTATTACCTTATTTTGAGAACTTCAGTCAGCATTACATAAAGCAAGATTTATTCAACAAATATGTTATTTAATGTACATTATTCATTCATTAATATTTGTTGAGTGGCACTCTGGCCAGACACTGTGCTAGGTACGGGGGATGAAATGGTGAGCAAAACCATTCCTGATTCTCAACTGTCCAGAATGTACAGTCCAGAGAAGGAGAAAAGTCACTCAAATCATAACTACTGTGGGTATTTTGAAGGAAAAGACCACAACTCTTTGAGCACAAATACGATGGGAACTTTAGCTGGACCGAGTTTGAGGGAGGTGTCCTCAAGGAAGGGATGCTTAACTTGGGAAGTAAAATGTGAATCACAGATAATTAGAAAAAGATTTCTTTCTCCTTTACCTAATTGGAAGCAATATTATCTCCTTCCAAGAAAATATGGCCTCATTAGTTAATATTAAGAGTCGGGAAAACTTAAGCAAGCTAATATTTTTACCTTGTCTTTTCTAGAACTATCCTTTTAAAGTGTACTGCTCATTACTTTTTACACCAGCTTCTATTATTAGACAAGTGAATTTAGACTCTTTTCTTTGGCCAATTGCTCTTAGAGTTACAACACACTCTTGGTCCATAGTAGGTCCATAGTAGACCCTCATAAATATTTGAGAATCTTCAAGGAAAAGAATAATGAGTGGCTGTTTGCCTTCTCATACTACTCTAAATAGTAAACGTGAAAATTTAACATGTTGGTCATAAAGCTATGTTTGGCATAAGAGGTTCTACTGAGCACAGTGAAAAAGGAAGAATTACAGTTCAAGCCAAGTGAAAACAGAGTTAAAAAACGAATGCTAAAGTAATTTCTACTGATTAATAATAACATGGTGAAATACTAGAGTAATTAATAAGTAATACATTAGCCTAATGTGCACCAAGGGAGTGATTAGTTATGTAAAAGCTACTGCACTGAAGCAACATTTCTTTGAGCAGAGCTTTCTTCCCTTTTTTCTTCTTCTCTCCATATGACTCCTCTTCTTCCTGCTTTCCCCCTCTTCCCCGCAAAGAAAGGAAGAAAGAAATGTATGTAGATAATGTATTGCAAATCATTGTTTGGTTCAATTTATGCAAGGTTAATTTCAATCTGAGAGCTAAACATTAATATACATTTAGTATAATTTAGGAAACCCAAAAGAAAAACGTTTACTCTCTTCTCATTCCAGAATTAACAATTTAATGTTATGATGATGATTATTAGGTATTTTCTTATCCTTTCTACATCCATTTATTCTATGAGTCTTATCTGATTACTGTGTTAAGAACTGTGGGGCCCCCTGAAAAGAACAAGACACAAATATGCTATATGTGTTAATATTGCAAGGAGGGATATTAGTAGTAGTTAAGAAAAGGGTTCTGTGGTCATATAAGTTTGGGACACATTGAGTTAAACAATCTAATTCCTTTGTTGAAGGACTGCTCAGAATGTTTAATATGTGACAAAGGGCTCTTTAGAAATTCAACACTGACACCAAAATAACTTTCTTAACTTATCATATACTAACCATGATTTCTTGGGTACACTCTGGAAATTGCTAATCTAAGCAGTATAACAGGATTCTGCCTCCAAGGTATATATAATTTTGTGTGTATGTGCATGTGTGTGTGTGTGTGTGTGCATGTGTGTGTGTTGCCGTTGAGTTGATTCTGACTCATAGTAACACTATAGGACTGAGTAGAACTGCCCTATAGGGTTTCCATCAGGCAGCTGGTAGATTTGAACTTCTTTTTGGTTAGCAGCCAAGCTCTTAACCAGGTAGGGAGGCTGATATTATTAGTAGTGAGAGAGGGGCCCAAAGCATGAGGCATGGGATTCAGGTTGGGGTTCTAACTCTACTGGAGGGCTAGTAGCAAATCTCTAGGGATGAAGAGGTGGAAAACAGATAGTACAATCACATAGACCAAGTAGGCTTGATGGAGATTTATTTTAATTTGCATTGTTAATTTAAATAATATTAGTTATTATTTGTAAATGGATGGTGTTGAGGGCTAGTAAGTGCCAGTAATTTTAGCACAGTGGATAAAGACTGTAAACTCTGACCTAAGATTTCTTAGGTTTATATCCGTATCTTACCACTGCTGACTTATATGACCTATTTACCTCTTTAAGCCTCAATTTATTCATGTGTAAATAGAAACAACAATAATAATGATACTCATCACAAGGAATATTAATGAGAATTAAATTAGATGACATGAGAGAAGCACTTAACACAATACCTGACACATAACATGGTGTCATTAAATACTCACTCTGGGACTAATTATAGACTTTATTTACAGGTGGGTTTTGGTTAGGAATGGCTCCAAACTAGACTAAACTAGATAGTTGAATGGGAATGTAAACAACTAGGACAGACTCAGCTCTTTTTGACATATTGGCACAAGAAAGAATTACTCCACTTGAGCAAAGAGGAGTACGTAGGTCTGGAAATGGCACATTTACTTGCTAAACTATCTGTGCTTATACAGTTGTCATTGACCCTGAAAACCGTTTGGCAAGAAGAGACATATTTTCATGTATCAGAGCTAGTAGAGGCACATTTCTTAAGCTGGGCATCAGTTAAATTGCTGAGGGTGGAGAATGGAGACTGTAGAATAAAAACCTAATATAAAAAATCTCTATATCCAGCAGTAGGAGATGCAGCCTAGTCCTAGACCAAGTCAATACTTGGTAAAATATAATGATCACTCCTCACAATATTTTCCAGACATGTGAAAAAGGTGGCACTCTCCAGGAAAACAAAATGAACAATAGTATACTTTACTCTCCACTGTTAGTCTATAAAAAATGTCAAACATATAATTTAAAAATTTATGATACATACAAAGGAGCAAGAAAATGTGATCTACAATCAATAGAAAAAAATTATCAATGGAAACAGGCCCACAGATGACACAGATATTGGAACTAGCAAAGATTTTAAAACATCTATTGTAATTATGATCAAGAATTTTCAAAAAATATAGCCAGAATGGATGAACAGATAAGTAATCTTGGCAGAGAAGTGAAAAACCATAAAAGGAACCAAATAGGAATTCTAGTCTAAAGATAAAACATCTAAAATTAAAAACAAAAACATTGGCATGGCTTAACAGCAGAACAGAAGCTGCAAAAAAAAAAAAAAAAGACCAATGAATTTGAAGGCTGGTTAATAGAAATTGTTCGAACTAAAACACACACACACACACACACAAAAGTTGAAAAACACTTTAGATTATCAATGACCTGATAAGTGGCCTAACATACATGTAATTGTAATCTGAGAATGAAAGGAGAGAGAAACTGAGCCAGAAAACATATTTAAAGAAATAACGACTGAAATCTTTCAGATTTGAAAGAAAAATACCAATCTTCAGATCCAAAAACTTAGTGAATTCCAGATAGAAATACAAAGAAAATTACACCTATGTACATTACAGTCAAGCCTCTGAAAATCAACGATAAAAAAAAAATTATAAAAGCAGTCATAGGGAAAAAAAAATGAAACATTACATGCAGAGGAATAATGATTAAAAACTGATGGCTGACTTCTTATTATGAATAATCGAAGTCAGAAGACAATGGAAACTAACTTACACCGAGAAAGGTTCTGTGGACAAAGTGCTCTGATGGTATGGCTTAGTCAAGAGGCCAAGAAGGGCTTTCTTATGGAATTACCATCTCATCAGAGATGTTCATGATGAGGTGTTAAGTAGACAGAGAAGGGACTATGTCTAAGGCATGTGCAGAGCCCCTGTGGCAAGAGAAAACATGTCACATGAAAAAACTGAAAGACTTAGGGTAAGTGGAACACAGAGATCAAGGAAAAAGTAGTGGCTAGACTATGTAGTTAGGCCACAATATGGATTTTTGTTTTAATTCTAAGTGGGAAGATTTTCAGGAGTTTTAAGCAGCAAGGATCATTTAGATAAATAGATATGTGGTATATATAAAAAAAAAACTCTTAAAATCTGAATAACATAGAAGGCAACTGGGAGGAGACCAAGAGGCTATAGAACCAGTCCTATAGAACTGGTTCAGGTGAGCAATGATGGTGGCTTGGCCTAGGGGGGTAGCAGTGAATATGGAGAGAGGTGCATAAATTCAGTATCTATTTAATAGATAGTAGTGACAGGACTTGATGATGGGTTTGATATGGGAGATGAAGGAAAAAGAGGTATCAAAATTGATTTGCAGGTTTCTTCCAGTTTTAGTAACTAGGTGGATGAAAGTATTATCTACTGGTGAAGGAAACTCTGAAGGAGAACAAGAATTAGTTATCTGTATTTAACAAGCACTTATATTGTACCTATTGTACCTACTGTGTGCCAAGCACAATTCTAAGATATTTACAAACATTAACTCTTTTTACATCTGTTTTGTTCCAATTTTACAGATGAGGAAACTGAGGCATGGAGAGGTTAAATAACTTTCCTAAGGTCACAGTTGGTAAATGTTGAACTGGGATTTGAATCCCTGCAATCTGGCTCCAGGGAACATACTCTTGACCATTATGCTGAGTTGTCTACAACTCCTTCTCCAGAATTGGTCCCGTGGTCCCTCCTAACCACAAGGGGCCAGAAAGTGCAATCCTACCACGTGCCTGGATAGCAGAGAGCATAAATAGTTGGAGAGCACACATTTTATCACAGATACTAAACACAAAGAATAGAAGCCATAAAGCAAATAGTGTAAGTTTTAGTTTTTGTTGAAACCTGTGAATTTGCTAATATTCTACCATTTTGACCTATAAAAATGGCAATTTCATAAGGATCATCCTAAACAGATTAAAAACACCCCTTACAAAAATAAATACAAACATCCCCATGAACAGAAAATTCTCAAATCAGACCCAATATAAAATTTGTCTATATTCCATTTAAAAGAGACAAATTTAAAGTAAACTACCAAAAGCAAAAAGCTTGATGTAAAAGTAAAAAAAAAAAACAAAATTAAAGTCAGCAGAATATCAAATCAAGCAATATTTGATTGAAAAAAAAAAAGTCCTTAATCAGACAAAGGTGATAATTTGTATTGATAAATTGTAATTCACAGTGAAATGGCCATAAACCCTTATGCTCCTAATAGTGAAGCATTGAAATAAGCAAAGCAAAAGCTCTAGAAATGAGCAAAAATGGACAAGAATGTAATTTTATTGAGAGTTTTAACTATTTACTTGGCATATAAAGAAGAGGTAAATAATATTACATAGAAATCAAATAACATATAAGGCTATAAGTTCTACTGACCACTTTAGCATGAAATAGAATACATCATCGTTGCAAGCATCTATATCTGGAAACCCTGGTGGCGTAGTGGTTAAGTGCTATCTATGATCAGCAGTTTGAATCCACCAGGCTCTCCTTCGAAACTCTATGGGGCAGTTCCACCTTGTCCTGTAGGGTTGCTATGAGTTGAGATTGACTCACCGGCAATGGGTTTGGTTTCGGTTTTCAGTATATTATATCGACGCAAGCTAGCAATATACTACTAGGTCATGATGATTACCTCATTAAATTCTAAAAAGGATAAATTATTGTGGTCACATTTTCTGTTCACAATACAATTACACATTAATTTTTTTTAAAAAATCCCCAATATTTTCAAATTGAAAAATAACTAGGTAACTACTGACCAAAGAAGAAATAATTGTAACTATTTAGGAAATAAGGACAATACAATTCTTATATATTAAAACTTACCAGATGTGGTTATAATTTTTTGTAGAGAAACATTCACTGTCATATGGTTTCATTATTTAAAATCAAAGAAAGGAGAATAACTAAGCATTCACATAAAGAAATGAGAAAACCCTCAACCAAACAAATCTAAAAAAAGTAAGAAAAAATAATTAAACTGTAAGAAGAAATTGATGAACTAAAAACAAAACACAGGAAAACAGTGGCTTGATAAATAAATCTAAAGATGTTTAGTTCAGTTAAAGCTGTGCATATCAGAAAAGGTATATAAAATTACATAGAATTGGAAGAGAAATATTAATAGAAAATTTTATGTTCAGAATTTTAATACTATCTTTTAAAAACACAATGAAGTAATTTCCTTAGAAAAGGAATATTACGTATATAAGAAGTAGAGAATTTCAAAACACCAAAGCTATGAAAGAAATTGTAAAACTTGCCGAAGGATTCCTATTAAAGTTTCCAGAACCACAGGGCTTTACAAATAAATTCATACTATGAACTTTCAAGGAATGCATAATCCACGTGATAATTCTCAGACATGAAGAATTGCTGTTTCATTTTCTGAAGCTCTTATACCAAGTGTGAAAACCTTTGCTACATCACAAAGTAAGAAAACTACAGACCAACATTCATAAATATAGGTGCTAAAATTCCATTAAATTGTTAGTAAATTGATTTCAACAATATATAATTCCTTCCCTTGTTAAAATATATATATATATATATGTTTATGAGTCTCACTGCTGTGCAAGGTGTCTGCTAAGTGCCCTATGTGCAGGGTCTCTGCCCTCAGGGAGCTCACTTTCTAGTGAGGGAATAGACATATACAACTAAGTACAGAATTAAGAACCTAACCAATTTGCGATACATGCTAGAAAGGGACATGACATGCCTCATGACAGTGTGTGACGAGCGGACCCTTCTTCACTGGGCCCAGTGGTTAACAACTGTTGTTTGGAGCCAGATCTCCAGGATTTGACCAAATATTTGCTACTTTATTAACTATGAAACCTTTAATCCAGTGCTTCTCAATAGAGAATGAATTTGCCACTCTAGCAAATGTTTGGCAATGTCAAGAGACATATTTCATTGTCACAACTGGTGGAAGGGGTCTACAGGCATCTGGTTGGAAGAGGCCAGGGATGCTGCTAAGTATCCTACAGTGCACAGAACAGTGGCCCCACAACAATTATCTGGCTCAAAATGTCAATAGTGCTGAGGCTGAGAAACCTTAGTCTATATGATGATGAGTCCTAAGTCTGTTTCTCTAGTGGAAGCTTTCTCCTGAGATCCAGAGAGCCATGTAGCTAACTGTCCACTAGGCTTTTCCCCTTGATATCCTACAGGCATTTCAAACTCAAAAGGTCAATGCAAATGTGTCATCTTCCCCTGATAGTTTCCCCCTCTTGTGTTCATTTTCTCAGTAAATGCACCAGCTTATACAGAACTCTGAGTGCCATCCTTGATTCATCCTTTCCCTCACCCTTAAAACCCTACCTTTAATAAAATTCTGACTAACTACCTCCTTAAATGTCTCTTGAATCTGTCTACCTCTCTCTGTTCTTTGGCTTACTTCTCCAGTTTTCTTGCCATCCATACCCCTTACCACCTCCAGTAACAAACATGCTAGAATGTTCAATATTTCAGTTGTTCTATATGTAGTACAAGGAGCAGTGGTAGAATTCTTGCCTTCCATGCTAAAGACCCTGGTTCAATTCCCAGCCAGTGCACCTCAAGCACAGCCACCATCCCTCTGTCAATAGAGGCTTGCATGTTTCTATGATGCTGATTATGTTTCAGGTACTTCCAGACTAAGATAAGCTAGATATGAAGGCCTGGCAATCTACCTCCAAAAATCACCCAGTGGATCACAGTGGTCCCATCCCATTGCGCATGGCATCACCATGAGTCAGAGTCAATGCAACGACAGCTGAAAGCAGCATTAAGTAGTACAACTGGAATGAGCCGTAATTCTACTGGCCATAGAATCCTCATGGTCTGTTCTTATTGTCTGCAAAAGTTTGAACTTGTCTATGATCCCTTTCCTAGAAAACACATACAGACACACACACACACACACACACACACACATACCTGATCTGAAGAACTCACTCAGGTCTCAGCCATTTCCTCCAGGAGGCTTCTGTGAGACATCAGGCCTGGACACCCTTCTAGTGCTCTTCCATGGCACTGCATCCTTTCCTAATTCCTAATATAGCACATATAAAACAGTTTTAGGTAGGGTACCAGGAAGAAATACACTGGAAAATCAAACCTGAAACCTATTTGAGTTAAGAAGACAACTTCAGTATAGGAGTGAAGGAAACTTGGAGAGCTAAAGGAAATAAATGAACGAAAATGATGACACCACCCATCTGTGAATAGACTACTTCTAAGCCTTAGAGTCGAAGGAATAATCTGGGAATTGAGAACAGAGTGTTTCTGGAGCACTTGTAACTGCTGTCAAATGTCTAGCTTGCCTGATAGCACACAGTTTTTCTAACATATTCAAAGAGACTAACATATCAATGCAGATGGAGGAGAGGGAGGATTTTGCCCCTAAGACAACATTTGGTGATGTCTAGAGACATTTTTGGCTATCACAGCTGGTTGACTGCTACCAGAATCTAGTAAGTTGAGGCCAGGCACACTGCTAAACATCCTACAATGCACAGAACCCCCTCCCCCAACAAAAAAAGTATTTGCCTGGGATGCCATCCTTGGAAGACTTGACTGGGGCTAGAGGATGGACTTCCAAGATGGCTTGCACACATGGCAAGTTGGTGGGGCTGTTACATGGAGGCATGGGCCTCTCCACGGGACTGTGTGTGTGTGTCCTCAGGGCACAACTGCTGCTTTCCCCCTCGAAAACATTATCCAAGAGACCAAGGAAAAAGCTTCAGTGCCTTTCCATCCTAGTCTGAGAAGCCACACACTGTCACTCCTGCTGTATTCTGTTGGTCATACAGACCAGCTCCGATTCAATGTGGAAACCCTGTTGCTGTAGAGTTGATTCCAACTCATAGGGAGCCTATAGGACAGGGTAGAACTGCCTGATAGGGTTTCCAAGGCTGTAAATCTTTACAGAAGCAGATTGCCACATCTTTCTTTCTCCTGCGGAGTGGCAGGTTGGTGCGAACTGCTGACCTTTTGGTTAACAGCGAGTGCTTAACCACTGTGCCACCAGGGTTCCTGATTCAATGTGAGAGGGGACTACATAATAGTGTGAGTACCAGGAGGTGAGGATTGTTGGGCAGCATCTTGGAGGCTGGCTAGAAATCTACCAAAACAAGCCTGGATATTAGAAGCAGTCAATATAACTTGGGCAGATGTCCAATTGTCAAACTAAGAAAGCTGTTACAATTCAAATGAAACATTATTAGAATTAGATGGAGTTAAATAATGTGGCAAGACACTAAACAGATGTAATAGATATCGATAGATTTCATCTAAACCAGTGATATCCAGTTGGAAAATATAAAAAAGTTCCTACTTACAAAATGCCTACAGGTAACTCCAAAAAAAAGTATCTGGAAACTCTCTGAATAAATATATAAAATTTCTCTAAGGGTCATAAGTGATTGGAATAAATTGAGAGGTACATCATATTACTGGATGGAATCACCAAATTTCATGTAACTTCACTTCCTCCCAATTTAACATATAGGTCGAATGTAAATCTAAAATCCCAAGGAGATAGATTTGCATAAATATAATTTTATATATATGTTAAGTGTGTGCGTTTTTCATTAAGCAGATACAGGAATTATCTGGAAGAATAATTGGAAAAGAATAACAAAAAAACTTTGGGAAAGGGGGTATGGATGTTCAATTTAACATTAACATATTTTATTAAAAAATATATATATTTTATAAGGTAATTAAGATGGTATGGTATTAGTATAGCTATGTAAGAAAGATTAAGTGGAACTGTACAAATAGACCAGAAATTGACTGTAATGTAAATTTTGTAGCTCATAATGATGGAATCAAAACCTATGAGTAAAGAATATTTTATAGGATAAATGTTAATGCTACCATTAGCTAACTAATTTGAAAACAAAACTAAGATATATTTTCTCCTTTAGCCATGCATCAGTTCCTGATAGATTTGAGTTAAATATTAAGAAATCAAAAGAAAATATGGATGAATATAATCTTATCTTGAGATGGAGAGATGTTTTAAGAATAAAAAAACAAAATAGTAAAAATGGAAAAGAAATGTACATATTTGACAATATAAAATGTTAAACTTTCTATAAGTTAAAAAAAACACTATAAACAAAATGAAAAGACAAGAAAAAATTGGGAAATGTCCTCATTTTTCCAGAAAAAGGTCTATACCCTTAATATATAAAAGAAACAGTAAAATATGCTTTTATAAGAAAAGACAGTAAAATGCTATTATAAAAATAGAAAAGACGTGAGTCATCGCTCCATTCATTTATTTATTCATTCAGTATTTATTTGAGCACCTATGATGTACTAGTCACTGTGAGAGATGTGAGTCACAGACGAATACATAAAAGGCTCCTGAGTCAATGAAAAGATGTTAGCCTCACTGGAAAACAAAACCCAAGTTCACGAAAAAGACGTATGAGGATAATAATCAGCAGAAATCAAATCCCTATTGTTTTACCTCCCAGTTCATCTGATGCCAGCACTTCCTTCTCTGACTCTAGCCACCCTCAGCTAGGTTAGATCTCACAAGTTAGAAGGGCGCCGTCCTCCAGCCTGCAGATAACAGCTGCGAGCTTGGGAGTCCACCAGAAGTCTGACCTGCTGGCCACAGATTCAGGGTTTTCCCACTACCCCTTCAGGATGCCAGCGGCGAGCTCAAGAGTACCCCCTGGACTCCTTCACTTCTGACCTGCTGGCTCCCACTACTCCTTTGGGTTTGATAATTCACTGGAAAGACTCACAGAACTCAGGGGAAGTGCTATGCTTAAAAACGGCAGATTTATTACAGCCAAAAAGATACAAATCAGGGTCATCACAAAGAAGAGAAACCTAGGATGAAGTCTAGAAGGGTTCCCAATTCAAAGCTTCAGTGTCCCATGGGGATCGCTCCCCTGCCACGTGGCACTGATGCCTTTCACCAGCCAGGAAGTCCATGGGGCTTCTGTGTTCAAAGCCTTTACTGGCTTCATTACATAGGCATGATTGATTGAGTCATGCTCCCCTCTGTCCCTGAGGCCAGCTAATACCAGGCTACCAGGTGTCTTTATGGCCTGGCCAGCCTCCAATTCATTTGTACAAATCCTCAAGTGTTATCTGGAGGTTTTAGCACCTCAACTACTCAGGAAATTCCAAGGATTTATCTCTCAGGAAACAAGGGCAAAGACCGAAAATTAATTCTTTAGCCCACAATACCGTACAATTTTGCCTCTCAGATTAAAAAAACAAACAAACAAATAAATAATTAAGCTACACTACTCCATGCCATCGAAAAGGCACTGAGACAGGTACTGTGAAGCAGTGCAGAGGGACGTGTCAGTTAGTCTAATACTTGTGCTCTGACAAGAAGTTTGGCAATACTCATTGTCATAGATTGAATTGTGTCCCCTCAAAATATGTGTCAACTTGGTTAGGCCATGATTCCCAGTATTGTGTGGTTGTCCTCCATTTAGTGATTATAATTTTATGTTAAAGAGGATATGGTTGGGATTGTAACACCCTTACCCAGGTCACATCCCTGATCCAATGTAAAGGGAGTTTGCCTGGGGTGTGGCCTGCACCACATTTTATCTCTCAAGAGATAAAAGGAGAGGGAAGCAAGCAGAGAATGGAGGACCTCATACCACCAAGAAAGTAGCACCAGGAGCGGAGAGCGTCCTTTGGACATGGGCTCCCTGCGCAGAGAAGCTCCTAGTCTAGGGGAAGATTGATTAGAAGGCCAAGAGAGAGAGAAAGCCTTCCCCTGGAGCTGATGCTCTGAATTTGGACTTCTAGCCTACTTTACTGTGAAGAAATACCTTTCTCTTTGTTAAAGCCACCCACTTGTGGTATATCTGTTACAGCAGCACTAGATGACTAAGACACTCATCGTTTGTTTTACTTAGTTCTTGGGGTCTCAGGGACAAACAACAACAACAAAAATACTCAGAAATTGATCCAAAGAATAAGCTATAAAGATATTTATTTTCAGAATTATATTTACAATAGCGAAACATTAGAAATATAAAATATATATATATATAGAACTCAACAAAAAAATTGCTTAAAATGCTATTTAGTAACACCTTTAATATAAAAAAAATAATAATTTGTAGCCATATAAAACAAATCTCCTAAAAATACTTAAGAACATAAAAATTGCTTATGATCTAATGTTAAATAAGTAAAGCGCAACATTCATGACGTATGCAGCATAATATTTGTTGGCTGAAAAATACATATGCATGTGTAGAAAACAGATTGGAAGGAAATCCTGAAATTTTAATAGTGCTTATCCTGGAGCCATGGGGCTTGAGGTGGATTTTGTTTTTCAAGCTTCTATCATCAACTAGTACTTTCCCTATCAAGGTCCCTGGGTGGCACAGTTTTTGCTCCACTACTGGGTTTTTTTTTTTGGTTGAGTACTAACCTAAAGGTTGGCAGTTCACACCCACCCAGCAGTGCTGTGAAAGAAAAGCCTGGCAACATGAAGACTACACCCAAGAAAACCCTCTGGAGCCTTTCTACTCCATAACACATGGGTTGGAACTGACTTGATGGCAACAGCTTTGTTTATTTTTTTGTTCTTGTCTTTAAAAGCTGTGAATATGGGAGAAATAGTATTAAGTTTTGAAAAAGTCAGAGGAGGAATGACATAGGTGCAGGAAGCATCTCCCAAATTATGGCATTACCTTGTGGCCTGGTTGTTAATTCATCCACGGAGTCTTCCTCCGGGGTTTACACACCAAGGAGACTGTTCACATGCACACAATCACGCACACCTACCACAAACCCAATCATTGTTCTTTTCCAGGATAGGTGGCCTTGGTTTATTAAATCAAATGCTTTACAGGGTTTTTTTTGCCAATATCCTGCTAATTGATCCACTGAGCTATTTCTTATGGTGATTTATGGTTTGTTGTTTTGTTTTGATTTGTTTATGCCATGATAGATTATTATTAATCCTGATAAAATTTACGTTTTGTTTCTTTAATGACACTATTTATTTTTGTATGGTTAAATGCCCTAAGCCAAATGCAGTCTTCCCTGCCCTCTGGAATATTCTATGCTTCAAAAACTTCAGACAGAAGCCAATTAATGTTTTATAGTATGTGTAAAATTAGCTGAGCTCTGCTCTCCTGAGGAGCATTTTCTTTATTTGCCACACTCTCCAGCGTTTCTCTTTTCTCAGTTTTGTTTTTCTAACCCGAAGCCGACTACCTGAATTGCACAGAATGCGCTCTAACCCCCTTTCCCAAAGGAAAGGAAAGTGCACTCAGCAGGAAAGCAAATGCCTCTTATCCCACTTGGCCAGGCTGTATTTGTCACTCAGGAAATATTAGTTGGATCTTCTCGATGTTGGCTGGAAACCTCTTTCAGGTGTTCCTGGATCTTCAGTGTTCAGGGCTCCTCCTTCTCCTTCTACTCTTGCTCCTTCTTCTTCCTCTTCCACATAATATAATAGTTAAGTTGCTCAGCTGCTGACTGAAAGGTTAGAGGTTCAAGTCCACTCAGAAACACCTCGGGAGAAAGGTCTGGCCGTCTACTTCTGAAAAATCAGCCATTGAAAACCCTATGGAGCACGGTTCTACTCTGGCATCCATGGGGTGCCTATAAGCCAGGGTAGATTCAATGGCATCTGGACTCTTTTTTATAACATATATGAAAGAAAATTCAGTCCATTAATTCATCAGACAGAAAGTACCCATCTCCCTACTCAAGTGATGGATGACCCTGCTTCACACTTGGTGGAGAAAACTGAATAGGCAAGAAAAACATGTCCACAAACTCCCACTGCCACATGACCCCGTAGTTCTGTTTTCCTGCCTTTCATGACAGATGAACTATCCATGCTCCTATCTAAAGCCAGCTCTGAACTTGTGCACAAGACCCTCGCTCATCATCTGCTGAGGGCACCACTCCAGCAATCCCCCCTCCCCATCTCAGTTAGATCATTCCCAGATGTGTACAGACATCAGTTACTTTTCTCAAATCTTCCCGTTGCCCCACTTCTCTCTCCATGTGCTACCCCGTTTCCTTCCTCCCCTTACAGCAGAACTTCTCAAAAGAGGTATCTGCATGGTTTCCTTCCATTCTCCCTTAAACCTCCTGTGATCAAGCTTCCCCTACCCCAGTCCTTAACTGCAGTGTTCTTGTTAAAGCCACCAGTGACCTCCACTTTGGAAAACTCACTGGTCAATTGTCAGTTCTTACCTTACTGCACTTGACATAGTTGATGACACCTTCCATATAAGAGTGCTCTCTCTCTATATATAACCCTGGTGGCACAGTGGTTATTGCTCAGACTGCTAACCAAAATGTTGGCAGTTCAAATCCACCAGCTGCTCCTTGGAAACCCTAAAGGGTAGTTCTGCTCTGTCCTGTAGGTTTGCTATGAGTCAGAATCGGCTCTATATACAGAGAGGGAGAAACTGGCAACCTGTTTTTGTCTATATATATATATATACCAGTTGCCATCAAGTAGATTACAACTCATGGTGACCCCATGTGTGTAAGAATAGATCTGTACTCCATAAGGTTTTCAACAGCTATTTTTTTGGAAGTAGTTCTGCAGGCACTTCTGGGTGGACTTGAACCTCCAACCTCTTGGTCGAATGATTAACCATTTGCACCATCCAGCGTTTCCACTTCTGAAAAACGTCTTGTTTTATTTTTTCCCTACATCACTGGATGCTCTTCCTCTAAAAATTTTAACAGTGGGATGCCATAGGGCTCAGACATTGGTCCTCTGTCCCACCTGTGTAAACTCTCTCCCTTGGTGATTTCATCCACTTCTGTGACTTTATATAACGTCTACAGGCTGGTGACTCCCAAACTTTTGTGTGTCCATTCCAGACCTTTCCTTTGAACTCCAAACTTGAATATTCACTTGCCTGTTAGATATTTTCAACTGGAGAGCTAATAAACATCTCAAACTTGAAATGTGCATACTGACCTCCTTATTTACTCTACAACTCCCTCCACTCACCGTCTTCCTCTTGTCAGTTAAGGGCAACTCTACCTTTCCTGTTTCTAAGCCCCAAAACCATGGAGCCACACTTGGTCCATCCCTGCCTCTCACACCCACATCCAAGCCTCTCTTCCCTCAAATGCATCCAGAATCTGATCATTGCACAGCACGTCCATGGCTCCCACCTTAGTTCGAGCATCAGCGTCTCTCCCCTGATTACCACAGCACCCTACTAAGCCCCTTGACAAATACAGCCTGTTTTCAAAATCCCCCCCGCCTCCCCCAGTGTTTGCCATTTCATACCTGAGCTAGATCATGTCACTTCTCTGCTCGGAGCCCTCCTATGGCTCCCAAAGCCTGTTCAATGGCCATGCATGATCTAGTGCCCCTTTCCTCTCTGGCTGCTTTTTCCTGTAACTCTCTTTCTGCTCCCTCTGCTCCAGCTACATGAACTTCCTTGCTGTCCCTCAGACATGCAAGGCGCACCCCTTCTTGGGGATTTTGTGCTTTGTCTTCCCTCTGCTTCCATTACCCTATCCCTGGATGCCCACATGGTCTGCTCCCTCTGTTCCTTGAAATGTCACCTCTGGGAAGTCTTCCTTGATCACCTTACTTAAAATTATAAGGACTCCTACCCCCAGCTCCCTTTCCTATCTCATTTTTCTCCATAGCCCTTTCTAATATAGCCTGTAACTTACTTAAGTACCTTGTTTATGATCTCTTCCCATTAGAACTTGAGCTCTGTGAGAGCAGGGATCTTGTTTATTGTTTGCCTCCATATGTAGAGTATCCAGATTGGTATTGGGGATATAATAGGCACTTAACAAAAATCAGTTGAATGAATGAATAAAGCCAGTTTTCAGTAATTAAAAATGAGGACACATGTATACAGGCATTTTATTATTATTATTATTCCTTTGAGCTGGGTCCAGATTTTATTTCCTACCCATTTATTTCAGATTCAGCATTTAGGGTGGGCTCAGGTTGGGGATACCTGACTTCTAGTATAGGTAAGGGCATTTTTTTTTTTTTCTAGCTGTGGTGACTCTGTGATAATGAATTGAGTTTTACTTATGTGAACTCATTCTGAACACAGCAGACAAAGGAGAATCTTAGGCTTCTCCATGGCTGCTTCTTTTCTTTTTTTCTTTCCTTTTGTTTACTACATAATATATAAGAAGGAAAGTTCTAGAAGAAACATTTTTATAAGTACTTTAGGCAAAATGCTTCTTTGTGTTCTTTTGTGAGCTTCAATTAAATGGAAAGAAGCGTTTAAAATAAAACGTTATTCACGAACCACATGAACCCTGAATTCAGACTTCCAGCCTCCTGAACTGTAAGAAATACATTTCTGTTCTTTAAAATCACCCACTTTGTGGTACTTTTTGTTACCTCGGCACTAAGAAACTAACACATTCATCTTGGATTACCCCGCAATGCCTATTACGGACTTTTGCACTGGATCTCTAGACAAGATGCCTATTGGTAAAACCAGCTGATCTGCAGGCACATTCCGTTGCACACAGAGCAGGGAGGAGCAGTAAAGACAGGCAGTGAGACAAGACATATGCACAGAAGCTGCAGAAAGGAAGCTGCATTGCATTCCTCCTGGCTGACTTCACGAATCAGCTGGCTGAGAGCTCAGCCCTTCCCTGTGGTGAGAGCAAAAGCAATAGGACACTGGCTAAAAGGGTCAGAACTGCCTTCCTTAAAGGTGCCTTCTATCCCCACCGATGTATTTTTTCCTGGTTTTTAGGGTTCGTGGGCAGCCTCAACAAATGGAGGTCCCGATACCATATAATTCCGTATGTGCAAGTTTTAAAGCAAATGTTAAACTGAAAATATTGTTTTGTTTAATCCAAACTGTTAAACAAAATAAAATAAATATCACTAAGTATATGTTTAAAAGCTGTTAAATAAATATGAAATTATAAATCAAAATTATCTGGACAAAGCTGATTATTTTTCCTCATGCAAAAAATGTTTCATTAAATATTGTTATAAAACTATCAGCAGTTGTAGCACTCTGTGGTCATCTAATTGTCAAGGTAAGGAATTCGTCTCACATTTCATGCATGGTATATCTAGACCAGAAATTCTCCGAGTGCTGTCTGGCGATACCTGAGGGTCCCCGAGAAACTCCCGGGGAGTCTGTAGCATCACAACTCTTTCTGTAAAAGTATTCTGACCCTGTTTGCCTTTTTCACTCTCACTCTCTCAAGACTGTGCAGTGAAGTTCTTCAGAAACTACATGACATGTACATGACACAGCAGATAGAAGGCAAAAGCATACACGAGAATCCAGTTGTCTTCTATTAAGCCAGACCTTAGAGAGATTTGCAAAAATGTAAAACAATGCCTCAGTTCTCATTAATTTTGGGGGGAGGGGGAATATAGCTCTTTTGCATAAAATGTTAGCTATATTGATATTGTTATGGATTTATAGTTTTCAAGTGGATGGACTAGGAAGTATATTTTAAAATTTTTTCTCAGTCTTAATTTCTAATATGATAAAAACCAATAGATATAACCCACTTAAATAAAAGTCCTTGCAGGTCCTCAGTAATTTTAGAGTGTAAAGGGGTCCTGAAAGCAGAAAGTTTAAGACCACTGATTTAGACCTACAAGTGTAATAGGTATTGTTCAGTCTTGGAAAATGTTCCCTAGGCTCCATAGCACCAAGACAGGAGCACCTCCAGAATGTGAATTGGAACCGGAAGAGAAGCAAGAGCCTGACACTGCTGAGAAAGGATACCTTTTATGCCACTGGAAAAAAAAAAAAAAAAAGCCTGTTGCCGTCGAGTTGATTCTGACTCATAGCAACCCTGTAGGACAGAGTAGAACTCCCCCATAGAGTTTTCAAGAAGCACCTGGTGAATTCGAACTGCCAAACTTTTGGTCATAGCTCTCAACCACCGAACCACCAGGGTTTCCTTTTATGCCACTGTCTGTCTCATTCATGCTCTGCAAGAGAAGCATTTGACAAGTTAATTACTTTGTCTTTTCTCTTTACCTGAACACTTCTACTGCTCAGATCCTCCCCAAAGCAGAGTCTGTCTCCAGTGGGACAACTGCAAGTCTTCAAGGCAGCCATGGCACTTTGATGCAAGGACAAAAGGAACGGAGGTGGGGAAGCTTGTCTGTGGGGCCTGGCTGATGTTAACAATGAGGTCCCCTGCCACAAGGATCCCCTATATTTGTCACGTGCAACTGCTCCAAAGCCAGGTGCCAGGGCCATATACTTTTTATCTGGATCTACGGCTCTACTAGTTACCCCTCCAAAAAAAAAAGTTGCAGTTACGTCGGTTCCAGGTCATAGTGGCCCCACATGTGCCAGAGTAGAACTACGTTCCATAGGTTTTTCAGTGGCTGATTTTTCAGAAGTAGATCGCCAAGACCTTCTTCTGAGGGGCCTCTCGTAGATTCGCACCTCCAACCTTTCGGTTAGCAGCCCAGGGTGTTAACCGTTTGTACCACCCAGAGAACTTCTACTAGTCACAGGTCATCTTTTTATAAGAAATGGAACAACTAGCTTCCTCGGGGTCTGAAATAACTTTCAATCTATTCGGAATAATTTTATGAGGTATATTCATAGCACTATTTCATTTTTTTCCCACAACAAACGTAAGACATCATAGTATTTACATTTTCATCTTAGAAATGAGGAAATCAAGGTAGAAAGCGGCTCAGACTTGCCCAAGGCTGCAAATCTAGCAAGCTGCAGCACCAAGGACTTTAGCCCAGGTCTTAACAACTTGAAATCTCAAAAATTCGATTTACGCTGATCTGATTCACTTTGTATGTTTTCTATGTGACTTTTTAAATTTTTAACTTTAAGGGTCTAATTTATATTTAAATTTTATTAAACTTAGTCTGATTTTGGTTTAAAATGTGCTAGCTCTTTTTAAGAAGGGCAGGTCTTACCAATAATTGAGAATTTCTGAAAGACTATTTATATACCTAGTGTAATTCTTCTGAACCTTCAGTATAAGAAGCAGCTCTGGACGGAGAAGAAAACCAAAACCTACGTGGAAAACAGAGGTTTGTGAGAGCTTCCTGGGGTTAGGTGTTTAAACAAACTGAATCAGGGTCTCAACCTTTGTTCATTAGAATCGTCTGGGGAACTTTTAAAAACCCCATACCAGGCCACTTCATGGGCCAATTAACTCAGAATCTCTGGGGTAGAGGGGCTAGGACCCAGGCGCTGGCATTTTCTGAAGCTCCCCAAGCAATTCTGATATTCCTCCCACACTGACAACTACCAGACAAGATGCATTAAGATAAAGCCCTGGAAAGATCCAATGAGAACCTATGAAGCTCATGAGGCATTTATCACTTGGATTCTAATTACTTATTAGGAGAGTATAATCAGGATTGAATCTGGACAAAGTCATAAAAAAACACGGAACCCAAGAGTAGACTTAAAAAAACAGTGAAGAGCTCAGGGGACCAGCTCTGTTAGAGGGTCCACAGTGGAGGTGTAGTTACAAGAAAAACTGAAGCCACTAGATAACCAGGGTCACAAGATCAGAGCAGAACAGAAGCAAACTGCTGTTGTCGTTGTTAAGTGCTGTCAAGTCGGTTCCAACTTATAGTGACCCTATGTGCAACAGAACAAAACACTGCCCAGTCCTGCACCATCCTCACAATCGTTATTATGCTTGAGCGCGCTACATCACCCAAAATTCCCCACTAAGGACTAAGCAAAGGGGTGCTTCAGAGCCTGTGAGGGGCAGCCAGGTGAGGAGGGGGTGCGTGGAGTCCAACGGTTAAGTTACCTCCGTCGCTTTTGAAGGACACTATGGCTCTCTCATGTTATCATGCACCTGAGGCCCAGTTCCCCGTGGGGGTCGTGAGTGCTTTGCATTCAGCTCAGCTCCTGTGTGATAGTGCACATGGCAAAATATGTTTGTACCAAATGACACTTCAGTGCTCTTCGCCACACTTTCCGGAAGTCCAGTCCACAGCCTTGGCATCCTGTACGTTAGGACTCTTTGACCCTAAAATGAGTCCTCTGTTGTGGTGGTACATTTTTGTTTTTTCAAACTCAAAACGATATTAGTTTAGTGCATTATATAATCTTTAAGTGGAAAGCTCTCTGTGCCAGCTGGCAGCAACCCCCTGCTTTCCCCGTGTGCTGCTGCTTCCTAAAGAAAAAGAGATGTTGTGTCCTCCACCACCTCCGATAGTCTGAGACCCCCGAAGTGTCCTTTGACTCTTTAAGAGGAGCAACTTGTACAGACACAACACCCAGGGGACCGCAGCAGGGAACACCTTCAAGCCAATGGCAATAGCCCTCCGCCTGATGTTCCCATGAAGAGTGGTGGGAGGGGGGATATTTCTGAGCTAGCACTTTCCTGGCAGGCGGCCAGCAGTGACTCAGCTAGCAGAGCTGCAGAGAAGTCCTGGGGGCAAACTGGCTGCCACTGTTGCTATAAAGCTGGCTCTTCCCAGTCCCACAAGAGCAGCCTTCTGTAAGGCCAAGCATTGGCAGATGATTCACCTCGCTGACACTGCGTCCCCTTAGTCCCATTCCAGTCCAACTCTGTGGCTGTAGCGTCTTCCTGGGAGGCAGTCAGGTCTATTTTACTTGAAGCCACTGAAGTTTGGGGAGGTTCGGGGGTTTTGTCAGGATGACACAGCAGGGACCAGAAACAGCAAAAGCCCGTGTTTGTCTGACCCCAAAGGCTTTTGTGCCACGTTACTGGGAGGGATGCTCCCTTGTTCTGCCGTTCCCAGTGCTGCCACCAGGATGAAGGACTGAGGACCATCAAGGCCCAGGCACCTGGTCCAGCCACTGTTGTGGGGAGGCTTTCCACAGAGTGAGGGCAAGACCAGAGGACACGGAGGGGCCAAGAGGCAAAAGATGGGCGAATACTGAAGGAGGAGGGAGTCTGTGGCAGCAGAGGAGGACACCTGTATTACATACGGCTTTCTCATCCCCTTTAAAGGCTTTCTAACTGATCTTTGCTTGCATCTCTCCATCTCATATCTCTAAGCAGTAGTTCCTACATCATCCTGGTAAGAAACAAGTGATTACAATCCCGTTTATATCAGACAAGCAGAAAGGGATCCAGTACATTGTTTTTAAATATTAGAGGCTTCTGTGACATGGATTTACTGGTTTTATTTTATTTTTTAAGAAAACTGAAATCTATACACGAATGCTGTTTTTGACTTGGAATTTTCACTGGCATATGGTCATGCCAACTTAATTGTCCTGAATTTCACTCACTCATTCATTCATTTGCTAAATATTCATTGTGATCCTATCTCATGCCAGGCCTTGTGCTAAAAAAACCCTTGCCATCGAGTTGACTCGCACTCATGGTGACCCCGCGTGTGTCAGAATAGAACTGTACTCCGTAGGGTTTTTAGTGGCTGATTTTTTGGAAGCAGACTGGCAGGCCTTTCTTCTGAGGTGCCTTTGGGTAGACTTGCACTACTAATGTTTTGGTTAGCAGCCAGCACCTACCCGTTAGCACCACCCAGGGGCTCCAGGCACTGTGCTAGGTACTGGTTATATATGCTTGACTCATGGAGCTCACTGTCTCATGGAGAGACAAACAGGAAGCATGGAAAAATCTGGATTGGACTGAGAAGAGGGCTGAGTAGAGCTGGGTGAGGCCCTGAGGAAGTGACATTTTGGCTGGGCCTCAAGAATATCACCATACAGTGCACATTATACAATGAAATGACACGTGCAACCTCAGATACAAGTAAGAGCATTAGTGTGATGTTATCCTTGACTTGTCACAGTTAGAACAAATTGATGATGCTACAACTCAATTTTCACATTTTGTGGCACTTAACTAGGCCCTTTCCTATCCTTCTGGTTGGCAGAAATTTTATTGAAAACCTTTTGGCTAGATATATATATTAGTATCTTTAAAAAAAAAAAAAAAAAAAAACCTATTTTAGCTAATTATCCTAAGGAGCCATTAAGAAAGGCAGCCCAAATTTTTAATTAAAGATGTTCACATAGCATTACTTATAATGAGAAAAATTGGAACACCCTAAATTTCCAAAAATCGTATTGTGACAATTATTATAAAACATCCATCTGTTAAACAGTGATTGTTGTTGAAATGATTTCTGTCGTATGTTTTGAATAACACGGGGAAACGCTTATGCTCTGCTATTTACACATGTAAAGCTGAATTAAAAAACGCATGGTCTCAACTCTCTAACAGCATGCATAATTAATGAAAAAAATACTCAAAAAATCTTTCAAAATATTCTGGTAGCCTCTGAGTGGCATAGTTATGAGGGCTTGTTTTTCTTTTTTTCCTGTAATTTTCACGTTTTTTAGCATGTATTACTTTTACACTTAAAAGTCCTACCCCGGACTGCAGAGTGTGGCTCCATTTTTCTTAATATCCAGGAAAGGCTATGGCTGTGTTCTCCGTCATGGTGAGAGCCAAGGCCCCTGGTTCATTGTCAGACGTACACTTGTGAACGTTCAACTCTGGAGTCAGCCGTGCAGCCTCACCCATGGACCCTGGGGTGCCTCAGACTGAAGGAGCTTGCTAGGGCATGAGGCTTCTTTCCTCTCTGTCACTGGTGTGTTGATGTCTCACATAGATTTAGCCGCTTCATTTTCACTCGTTCGCAATTCAGGTCGATAGCCCCCTTGCACTGTTCCAGATTGAGAAAGAAGGCCAAATGCAACCTGATGAGAAAAAACAAGGTTGCTGAATCCATTTAGAAATCAGCTGTTCCAAGATTCTTCCTGGCACCTCTCACAACAGGCCAGGTGTTCAAGGTACATCCTGACCTCCAGAGGTCTGCTCACTGTTTTTCTTGCTGAGAACGTTCTCCTCCTTGGTTCTGTGTTTGCCCAAATTTCAGCCATGCCTTCAAGGTACCTTATGCAGTTGTTGAAAGATCTCAGTGGTTCCCTCTTCCCTCCTCCTGGCAGGTTTCTGTGACAACCACCAATTAGAGATAATGATGGCTCAGAGTCAGGCCGAATAGTGTCCTTGTTAAAATATGGCTACCTGAGCCCACCCTGGCTTTCTGAATTAGAATGACCAGCATTGAAGGCCATTTGTTCTATTTTTAGTTTTTTTGTCTCATGCATTCAGCTTTTTCCACCTCCTCTGTACTGATTTGAGGAAAGGAGTCATATCCGGAACAACAACTAGCCCAGAGCTTTGCAAAGAGTAGGTAAGCAATAGATATTTGTTAAATGGAATTGAATTATATACAATCAGAGCAAAGGCACATTTCAGTCCTTGAGTTCAAGTCCTTGCCGGAATGCCACAATCACTTCCGTTTGTTTCTAACGCTTCCTAATCAGCAGACAGGAGCTTGTCAATTAATGAGATTGCCTTTTTCTCATCTTTCAGATTGTTTTTTACTCTGCAAAGAAGGGACTATGTGGAACATGGTTCTCCCATTGACATGTGTGGCCTAGAGTTGAAATGAAATAGCTAACCCAGATTTTCAAGTTTTTCCTTAACTACATGAAATTGCATCTCTATTAGGCTTTTACTCTAAGGATCTTTCTTTGTTGTTACGATTGCGGTTGGCTGCCATTGAGTCAGCCCCCGACTCACAGCAACCCCATATACACAATGGTACAAAACCCTGCCCAGTCCTGCGGGATCCCTGTGGTCAGTTGCCCGCTGGACTGTTGTGATCCATAGGGTTTTCACTGGCTGATTTTCAGAAGTAGGATGCCAGGCCTTTTTTCCTAGTCTGTCCTAGTCTGAAACCAGTTCATCATCATAGCAACATGCAAGCCCCCACTACCAGATAGGCGGTGGCTATGCATGAGGTGTGTTGGCTGGGAAGGCAAGAATTCTATCACTGAACCACTATTGACATTACAAGGGTCTTTCTTTAGTGTGCTGGTGATATATCAATTTAAGCACACATAGAGTGGAGCCACTAGAAAACAGTGATGTAGTAATTTTTCTAAAAACCTTAAACTGGATAGGATTTAAGGTGTGTGTTCTGGTACCCTTTATATCCGTGTTGGGCACGCACCATTCTCCCTTTTGGAAATATCCACACACTCTCTCCCTGCAGCTGGGTATCTAAGACTCCATACATTGCCTTGGGCTGTTATTAGTTTCTCACACATGTGTGTCTTGACTCTCCAGGGCAGATGCCATAGCTTATACTGCATTTCATTTTCCAGTGGGCCCTGCAGTGCTTGGCACGTGCATTTGTCGACTGAATGCATAAATAAATGAAGATTGGTTGAGAAATGCATCCATAGCAGATGTTTAAAGCCATTCTGACATGTGGCTCTAACTACCTTTGAGTAATGTTAATAAAGCAATCGTAAAATGTCAGCTGCAGCACGTGGATGGTCAGGTAGCGCTTTTGTCTTCTGAGGACTGGTCGGGACGATACCCATCCTTTAGGAAGCTAATGTCTTGGAATACCCGTGCACTTAAGACTCATTAGCATGTACCTGTGGCTCGCATTCCTCAGTAGTGTTTCCTCTTGAACAGCCTTTCAAAAACTCAAATTGCTTTCATTTTCTCATTTTCCTTTTAATTCCGCTGTCTCTCGGGCTTTGTGGAAAAAGCCTAATGAGCAGTTTGAATGGCAATCCAGGTACCTCATTGTCCTGAGAAAGTCTGTGTAGCCACCACTTTCTAAGAAGTGACGGCTGTCTGCTTCTCCCGGGTCCCAACCACCCTTTTACAGCCATATTCTCTGAAAGAAGGGGTACCCACCTTAACCTCTGCTGTTTTCTGCATACAAGGTAAAATGAAAAATTAGACATGTTATCTGAATAATTAATTGAAGCCTCAAAAAAAAAAACCTCTCTAAATTATCCAGATTACTGGGACTTCTGAGTTTCCATTTGTCTGGGTGTGGGCGGCTTGTCTCGTAACTAATTGAAATAGCAAGGAGTGCCCTTGAATATATTACCATATCATTGCAACCCACGACTTGCAGGCATCAGCTTAAGAGTGAAAAACGTCTCAGTGAGATGATAATCACCTCGTCTGCCTTCTGATGATTGCCACGTGAGTCAAGGAGCTAGTGCCAATTAAATTGTATTCTCGTTGAATGTAATGTAAACCTGTATTATAGCACTGAGCGAAGATCCCCTTTAGCGGGGAATTGCTAGAAGAAGCACCCAGGCTCGTGAATTCACTGTGGCAGCTGCTGCTTTCATGTATCACAGACAAGCTCAGGTGATGTCCCCGGCACTCAAGCGAAAGAGACCGACATGAGAATCATTCCTTTTCTCTATTCTGTAAAAATGAAAATACCGTCTAAGGTCCCACAGCAGACTGTAGCTTTTGCCCATGAGTTCAAATGTCTCAGATTGTCTCAAATGATTGTCTCTTCCCTGTACATTTGAAAAATAAAAAAGATGAGTGGGTATGAAAAATATCAGAAGGGACTTTCTGCTAAATTCACTAAAGAACCTGGGCACTGGGCTTCTACTCTATTATGAGGGATGGAAAAATCGAGAAATGGATAGTGGTGATGGTTGTACAACGTGATGGACATACTATCACTGAATTATACATGTAAACATGTTGAACATGAAATGGCAGATATTTGTTATATATGTATATACACAAACAAACAAACAAAGCCTGTTGCCATCAAGTCGATTCTGACACATAGTGACCCTGTAGGATATAGTAGAACTGCCCCATAGGGTTTACAAGTAGCAGCTGGTGAATTCAAACTGCCAACCTTTTTGTTAGCAGCCTGAGCTCTGAGCTACTGCACCACCAGGGTTACAGTTATTTATGGGGCCCAAACTCGACAGCGATGAGTTTGGCTTTGGGTTCTTATGGCTTAATGGAGAAGTGTCCAACAGTGGAAAATTCCAATAATATCAAGGAATTCCAGTGGTCAAAACAAGCAAATCAGGTGACCTAGATGGCTCCAAAAAAAAAATCAAACCCATTGCCAGCAAGTCAATTCCAACTCATAGCAACCCTATAATACAGAGTAAAACTACCTCGTAGGGTTTCCAAGGAGTGGCTGGTAGATTCGAACTGTTGGCCTTTTGGTTAGCAGCCATAGCTCTTAACCACTGCACCACCAGGGCTCTGATTAGCCATAGTTCATTTAAAAAGCAGTGCTTTGTCTTTGCTCTTGCGTCATTTCTCACTTCTGTAGATATTAAGATCTCAAAGGAGATGCTGGTGGGTTGATTTTTCTGTCATCTCAACTGTCCCAATCATTTTATCTAAAATCAGTAAAAATAGGCTAAATATTTTCTTTAAAATAGTGCAGTTCTTTCTCATTTCCTCCTTCTTCTAACAGAAATCTCTTGGTTTAAACCATCTCTGCCAGCCCTCATATTACAGCCTGAGATGCTACAACCTGCTGTGGCTACAAGAATAAGCTACAGATAGAACTGGGTAACATGGGCTAGAAATATCACAGGCGTGGGCACAGCAATAAGAGGAAAGCAACTTGTTACCTGCTACTCCATCTGGCCTATGAACTGGCTTTGTTACCTTCATATCCCTACTCACTTCTCAATGAGACAAGAGGGATAGCCATGAAATACAGAAAGAAGGAGACCGAATCATTTATGTTGCCACCTGCTATTTACATTTTACTCTTCATCATTGCCCTAAGTTGCCTTCCCAACGTGGTCTTGGATGTTAACACTGAATATCAGATAGGGATGTGTTCACCCAGGGTACTTTGATAACAAAAGGAAGGCATTGGTGTTGCTACTAGTTCAGGTCTGCTGTGTACTGATGGTGTGCCCTTATGGTTCACATTCTAATGATTGGCACCTTTGTTAGAGCCACTGCCCAAGATGATGCCCTCGTCTGGCTAGGGAGGTGGTCCAAAAGAGCTGGTGCTGACAACTTGGCCAGTAGCACCCTCCTGGTACTTCTGTAGAAACTTCTGCCAAGTTGTCCCTAAAGGAAGATGTTCAGCAACACAGCATTTGTGAAAACACAATGTAAATGCACACTTCTACACTAAGTCTTTCCCCACCTTTAAAATGTCTCAGTCCCCCCAAATACAACCCCCTCTCTTTACCCGGGCAAACTTGGCCCTTTACATTTGGTCTTGTTTCTGTTCCAGCCTAGTCCGTCCCTACCACTGCTGGCCCATGCACCGTCTGCGTCAGACATACTGGCCAACATGCTGTCCTAAGAACATACATGGCCTTCACAACCACATGTCTGTGTATATGTTCCTTCTGCCTGGAATATGCTTTCTCCATTTCTTCCTAAAGTCTTATTTCCTTTCCCATCACAGCAGTTACCTCACTCCATGTTGTAATTATTTGTTCATGTATCTTTGTCACTCACTAGATAGTATCTGGAGTCCTGGTGGCTTGGTGGTTAAGAGCTCGTCTGCTAACCAAAAGGTCAGCAGTTCAAATTCACCAGCCACTCCTTGGAAAGCCCGTGGGGCACTTCTACTATGTCCTACAGGTCACTATGAGTCAGAACTGACTTGACGGTACCTGACAGCAACAACAACAGATAGTGTCCATCCAGCTTGTTAGCGTATAGCCTTCTCACCTACAGTACAGACCATGAAATATGTGCACATAGTGATTAATTTGTAGATTAACTAACTTTAGTACACAATTGGTGATATTAATTTGCTATATAACCACGAAGGGTAGCCTTGGTACCACCATCCGTTGGCAAGATAAGATTACAAATGTAATATATTCCAGAAAGGCAGTCCAATTCAGTCCATAATGATGTCAATGTGGCCAAGCTTTGCAAATGAAGGACATAAAAATGCTGAAATTTACATATCCTGATTATTTTGCAAAATATTCTGAAGCACATGCTATTAAATCATGCAAAGTCTCCTAACAATACAAGGTAATGATTCAGTGCTAGAATTCTTGCCTTGCATGCCAAAGAGCCAGTTCAATTCCTGGCCAGTGCATCTCATACATAGCCACCGCCTGTCTGGCAGTGAAGGCTTGCATGTTGCTTTGATGCTGAACAGGTTTCAGCAGAGCTTCAGAGTAAGACAGACCAAGAAGAAAAGCCTGGTGATCTACTTATGAAAATCAGCCACTGAGAACTCTATGGATCACAGCAGTCTGATCTGCAACCAATCATGGGGATGGCACAAGACAGGGCAGCATTTTGTTCTGTTGTGCGTGGGGTCACTGTGAGTCAGGGGCCCACTCAATGGCAACTAACAACAATGACAACAACGACGTTTGCCTTAGGATGCATCAAGTGGTTCATGACTCATTGCCACATTGCTGGATGAATGAGGCAGTCACAAGAGCCATGTGGTAACATCTGCAGTGCTCCATGATTGCACTTTCGGACTGTTTCTTCAGGGCCCCAGTCCATGCCTGGTTACTTTGCCTCTCCTCCTTCCACAATGAAACTCAGCAACTGGGTTGCAGATGGAGATGTTCGTTAGACTGATTGGACCATCTGATGGATGAAACTTCTCACTGTATGTAGATCTTGACTTTCAGAAGAACTGTAACATGGGCTCTCCAAGACATAGAAGGCTCTTGGCTGCTTGTTCTTCTCCCCATTGCTGCAATGTGATGTTTCTAAAGTAAAATGGATTGTATCACTTCCCAAATGAAAAATCTCCTGTGCACTTCTTGCCCCTCAAAGGGGAAGAACCTATTTCTTGGTGTGACTTGGGATACCCTCTTCCCATGTCTTCAACCACCCATCCTGACACTCTCTGGAAGGCAGCTGAGAGGAGCTCTCCTGCATCGGGAAGCATGCCATGACTTCTTATAAAGCTGTGTCTTTGCACATGGAGTTCCTTCTGCTTAGACTGGATATCCCTCTGCCCTTGCCTAGATAGTGACCTTTTCACTCTTTTCTTCTAAATACGACATCAATGTTTCCCATCTGGGAAGGTGTTCCCGAGCATGTCCTTCCCTCCCGTGGGGGGTCCTTGCCCACCACTTCTGTCATTACATTGTCATTGTGCTGGAGTTGACTGCTTAAATGTTTGCCTCTTGCCAAAGACTCTTTGGAGATAGGAGCTCTGTTTAATTCATCCCTTGTCCACACTCAATACCTAGCACAATGTCTAGCACGTACCAAAGACTCAATAAACATTTGCTAATTGAAAAAACTAAAGGAAGGAAGAAGAAAACAACAGCAGAGTATACTCAAAAATCCACCCAAGCTATGACAGGTCCAACCTCCTAAAAAAAAAAAAAAACTCTCCTAGGGTATAAAAATTAAAAAAAGAGCATTTATACAGCACCCTGAACCTCTATAACAAATAGTAACACACTTTTGAGTATTAACTTGAATATATATGCAAACTTAGCACCTCATCTGAAGTGCTAGTACATTAGGCCACATTCTCTATTAGCTATCAGGCAAATTGGACATGATTATGAATAGAGGAGGAAAACACACTGTGTCTCGAATTCTTAACAAGCCTGATGCTTGCCTCCTAAGCCAGGTGGATGCAGCATTGGAAAAGGCAGCTAACAAGCTGCAAGGAAGCTCGGCCACTCACTTGCTGCATGGCCAGGGGCAGGTTACTGAACCTACCAGGGCCTCGGTTTCCTTATGAGTAACAGGAAGGGGCTGGAACAGGACCCTCCCATGTCTCTCGCTCTGTGATTTCATGGTTTTATGAGTTGATTTGGGGGGATTGGATTGTAGCCAAGCGTATGGTGGTGCCATGGTTGTGGGAAGAGACTTAGTTACCCTCCTCAGCACAGCACACCGCTGCTAAGCTGGACGAGGAATGGGAGCTGAGGTGATCATGGGTACCTCACAAACACTCCAAAGCTGAGGCAGCCCTGGAGGAGAATGTAGGGAACACACAGCCAGCTCCGCTCCTCTGCACTGTCACCAGGCAGCTCCTGAGCAGTCAGCAGGGTCCCCTGGAGCTCGGGCACTGAGAGCTCAGCTGTCACTATGGTTCTCTGAGATGAAAGCATGTCTTTTCTCCTGAGGTCAATAGATGAAGAAGGAACTTTTTCACTTTCCATCAGGAGAAAGAAATGGATCTAATATCAAACGGAAAACGGTGTTTTTTCACCTCTCGTACACCATTATTCTGTCTCTCTCTCACTCAAACGTGCGCACACACACACACAAACAGCAGTGCTACTTCTAGTGACCTTTCCTTTCTGTGTAGATCAGAAGGAGGTCCCAGGTTATAGGGAATTTCCCACAAAAAACAGGAGGAGGCCCGCCTGCCTCCCAGCTTCTCTCTCCTCTATACTCACAGCTCCTTGTCCATTGCTCTGGCAGTACAAACCACCAGATTTCCAAACCTCATTGTTAAAGACCTCCCAGCATAAACTTCCCAAGGGACCCAGAAATGCACTGCAAAATTTCAGATTTGACAAAAGCAGTGAAAAGTACGTATCCAGCCTTCGAAGCCCAGGCATCCTGCTCATTTCTCTTAACTCTAACAAGCAGGAATGACGCCCAACGGTCTCCCCTCTGTTACCATCATCATCAGCTCTAGAGCAGACACGGGGGCGGGGGGTGGGGGTGGCTGCTGTTCAAGTCCCTGAAACCTATCTTTGGATTCCTTTTTTCCTGAGTGATAAGGCTTTGTGTGTTCCTAAAATAATGTTTGACTGTCATTTTAACAAGTCTCTTTTCTTTTGAATCGTGACTTCCCCTGTGGATATTTTTTGGCTTGGTTTGATTTGCTTATTAAAATTTTCTCTGCCTGAGGGGGACAGGAGCTGGTTGAATGGACACAGGGAATACAGTATGGAGAGGAAGAGTGTGCTATCTCATTAAGGGGAGAGCAGCTAGGAGTACATAACAAGGTATATATAAATTTTTGTATAAGAGACTGACTTGATTTGTAAACTTTCACTTAAAGCACAATAAAAAAAAAAAAATTCTGGGCCTAATATTCCCTTTCGGAATCCCTGGTGGCATGGTGGTTAAGAGCTACAGCTGCTAACCAAAAGTTTGGCAGTTCAAATCCACCATGTACTCCTTGGAATCTCTATGGGGCAGTTCTACTCTGTCCTACAGGGTCTCTATGAGTAGGAATCGACTCAACTGCAACGGGTTTGGTTTGTTTTTTTGGTTTAATGTTCCCTTTCAGTCAGCAACGTGTGAAATTTTATTTCTTCTGCAAAGAAAAGGAGCCCACACAATTTAGTTTATGTAATTTTGAGATATTTCTCTGCACAACGGCCGGCACGAAAGAGCTGTCTTGACACGTGGCTTTGAGGCTGAAAACACAGTTTTGAGACGGAAGTTTTGGGGACGGGTGGGTGTCCTGGAGCAACACAGCCTCCGCAGAAGAGCTGCTCCCATCTGACAAGAGGGTGACAGCTGTGGGATCAGGGCCACCTCAGAGCCCTCACACCATCTCCGTCCTGTGACTTCATTCATACACAGCACATTCTGAGCATTCTTACGAACGTAAGGACTCAAATCTCATGAGGCTATGTTTAATCCCGTCCCCAACACTCCCTTCTTATTTGACAGATGATTTGAAGGCCTTTCTTTTCAGCCTAACAAACTGTTTCCCTTAATAACGGTGAAACAGAGGAAATGTGTGGGCAATGTGATTTTTTTTCTTAAATTTTTTGTGGTAAAATATATATAACAAAACGTTTGCCGCTTTAACAGTTAGTGTCCAATCCAGTGACATTAATTACATTCACCATGTTGTACAACCATCTCCACCATCCATTTCCAAATGTTCTTCATCACCCCAAATGGAGACCCAGAACCCCTAAAGCAGTAGATCCCCAATACACTCCTACCCCACAGCATCTGGTAACTGCTAATAAACTTCTGTCTCTACCTGTTTGCCTATTCTAGATATTTCATATTAGTGGAATCATACCATATTTTTCTTTTTGCAACTAATTTCACTCAGCATAATGTCAATTTATGCACCATGGCACCTCGTACCCAGCCACTACCCATCTGTCTGCAGAGGTTTGTATGTTGCCATGATGCTGAATAGGTTTCAACAGAGCTTCCAGACTAAAACAGACTAGGAAGAAGTGCCTGGGTACAGCTATGTGATAGCGTGTGTCAGAGCTTTAGTTCTCTTTATGCCTGAGTAATAGTTCGGTGTATGTGTATATCACATTTTGTTTATCCATTCATCTGTTGATCAATACTTGGGTTATTTCTGCCTTTGGTTATTGTGAATAAAGCTGCAATGAACATTGGTGTACAGGTATGTGTTTGAGTTCTTGCTTTTAAGTCTCTTGAGTATAGAGCTAGGAGTGGATTTACTGGGCCATGTGGTAATTCTACTTTTAACTTTGAGAGGAACTGGCCCACTGTCTTCCATAGCAGCTGCACCATTTTACAACCCCACCGGCAATTGATAAGGGCCCCACTTTTTCCACATCTTCACTAACAAACACTAGGTACCATTTTTTTCTGATAACAGCCATCTTAGTGGGTGTGAGGTAGCATCTCAATGGGGTTTTGATTTGCATTTCCTTAACGATTAATGACACTGAGCATCTTTTCATGTGCTTATTGGCCATTTATATATAATCTCTGGCGAAATGCCTATTCAAGTCCTTGACTGTTTTTTAATCGGGTTGTGTTTTTGTTGTGAGATGTAGGAGTTCTTCATATATTCTGTCTACTAAGCCCCTGTCAGATATATAGTTCCCCCAAATTTTCTCCCATTCCGTAGGCTGTCTCTTCACTTTGTTGGTAAAATCCTTTGGTGACCAAAAACTTTGAATTTTGATGAAGGACAACTTATCTATGTTGTCTCGTGCTAGGGCTTGTTAGTGCCAATGCTAGTGTTGCTGGTGACTTTTGGTGTCATATCTAAAAATCCCTGTCAAAAACTAGGTCCAAAGCTTTGCACTTATGTTTTCTTCTAAGAGTTTTATTGTTTTAGGTCTCATATTTAGGTCACTGATCCATCTGAGTGAAATTTTATATGTGGTGTAAGCAATAAGTCCAACTTAATTCTTTTGAATGTAGAGATCTAGTTGTCCTAGCACCATTTATTGAAGAGCCTATTCTTTCTCCATTGAATGGGCCTGGCACTTTTGTAGAAAATCAGTTGACCATAGATGTATCAGGAGGGACCAATCCCTGGAGAAGGACATCATGCTTGGTAAAGTAGAGGGTCAGAGAAAAAGAGAAGACCCTCAATGAGATGGATTGACATAGTAGCTCAAGCATAACAACGATGGGCTCAAGCATAACAACGATTGTGAAGATGGCACAGGACTGACCAGTGTTTCGTTTTGTTGTATATAGGGTTGCCATGAATTGGAACCGATTGCAGCACCTCACATCAAACAATAACATAGATGTATGGATTTACGTATAGACTTTCAATTCTACTCCATTGGTTTATATATCTTTACTTATATCAATACCACACCATTTTGATTACTGTTGCTTTATAGTATGTTTTGAACTTGAAAAATGTGACCTTTCCTATTTTTTTCATCTTTTTCAAGATTGTTTTGGCTATTTGGGGCCATTGGCAAGTCCATATGAATTTAAGGAGTGGCTTTTCCATTTCTACAAAAAATGCTCTTGGAATTTTGACAAGGATTGCATTGAATCTATAGATTGCTTTAAGTAGTATTGACATCTTAACAATATTAAATCTTTCAATCCATGACCACAGGATGTCTTTCTGTTTACCTATGTCTTCTCTAATTTCTTTAAGCAAAATTTTGTAGTTTTCCATGTACAGGTCTTTCACCTCCCTGGTTAAATTTATCCTAGATATTTTATTCTTTTAGACATTGTTCTAAATGGAATTGTTTTCTTAATTTTCTTTTCATATTGCTCCTTGCTGGTAAACAAAGACACACTGATTTTTGTGTACTGATCTTGTACCCTGCAACTTAGCTGAATTCATGTATCATCACTATTAGCTATCATGTGAGTTTTGGGATTTTCTGTGTATAAGATCATGTCACCTGTACATAAAGATAGTTTTACTTCTTCCTTTATGATCTGGGTGTTGTTTATTTCCTTTTCTTGGCTAATTGCTCTGTCTAGAATTTCCAGTACAATGGCTAGTAGCAATAGTAGAAAGAGACATTCCAATCTCCATTGAGTATGATGTTAGCTGTGGGTTTTACATAAATGTCCTTTATCATGTTGTGGAATTTCCTTTCTATTCCTATTGGAAAGGGTGTTAGATTTTGTCAAATGCCTTTTCTGCATCAATTTAGATGATAATGAGGTCCTTTGTCTTCATTCTATAAATGAGGTGTATTACATTAATTGATTTTCTTATGTTCAGCCATCTTTGCATTCCTGGGATAAATCCCACTTGATCATGGTGTAAATATTTCATTATGCTTTTGGATTTGGTTTGCTAGTATTTTGTTGCATCTTTTATCATAAGGGATATTGGTCTGTACTCTTCTTGTGGTGACTTTATCTGGCTTTGGGATCAGGATAATGCTGGACTCATAGATTTAGTTAAGAAGTCTTCTCTCCTCTTCTATTTTTTGGAAGAGCGTGAGAAGGACTGGTGTAATTTCTTCCAGGAAAGCCATCTGGTCTTTGTTGGGAGGTTTTTGATTACTGATTCAATATTGTCACTTGTTTTGAGTCTGTTGAAATTTTCTATTTCTTCTTGCATCAATGTAGGAAGCTTATGTATGTCTAGAAATGTTTGTATTTCGTCTAGGTTAGCTAATATGTTGGCATACAATTGTTCATAATATTATCTTAAAATTCTTTTTATTTTTTTATGGTTAGTACTAATGTTTCCACTTACATTTCTGGTTATAGTTTTTTGCATCTTCCCTCTTTTTTGTCAGTCTAGCTAAAGGTCTGCTGATTTTGTAATATTTTCAAAAAAACAACTTCTGGTTTCATTGATTCTATTGTTTTCCTATTCCATTTCATTTATCTCTGCTCTGATCTTTGTTATTTCTCTTTTTCTGGTAACTTTGGGCATAGTTTGATCTTCTTTTTCTAATTCCTCAAGTTGTAGAGTTAGGTTATTAATTTTAGATCTTCTTTTTTTACATAGGCATTTACCACTGTGAATTTAACTCTAAGCCCTACCTTCACTGCACCCATAAATTTTGATGTTTTGTGACTTAATTTTCATTCGACTAAGTATTTTCCAATTTCTCTCTTGATGTCTTTCCTGACCCATTGCTTGTTTAATAGTCCATTGTTTCATTTCCACATATTTGTGTTTTTCTGGTTTTCCTTCAATTTCTCCCTTCGATTCTGTCAGTATTTTCTTTATATATTTTGTGGCTCTGAAGTTGGGTATATGTATAACTGTTATATATTCTTGATGAATTGACCCTTTTATCATTATATAAAGCCCTTCTTTTTCTCTTGTAACAGGTTTTGACTTAAATTCTGTTTTGTCTGATATTAATATAGCCATCCCAGCTCTCTTTTGGTTATTATTGGCATGGAATATTTTTTTCTATCCTTTCACTTTCAAACTATTGTGCCTTTGGGTCTAAGGTTTGTCTCTTGTAGACAGCATATAGATGAATCAGTTTTTGTTTTGTTTTGTTTTTTTAATCCATTTGGCCAGTCTCTGCCTTTTGATTAGAGTGTTTAATCCACTTGCATTTAAAGTAATCAATGATATGGAAAGGCTTAACTTTGTCATTTTGCTATTTTTTTTTTTTTTGCATGTCTTATACCTTTTTTTGCCCTTATATTTCTAAAATTGCCTTCTTTTGTGTTTAGTCGATTTTTTTGTAATGAACCATTCATTTTGATTTCCTTCTTGTTTCCTTTTCTTTTGTGTGCGTTTTGTTTGGTGGGGGAGGGTTGTTTGTTTTTAGTGTCTGGTTACAATGGGAATTACATTTCGTGGCAGAAATTTTAACAACTTAGTTTAAATTGCTACCAGCTTAACTTCAATAACATAGAAAAGTTGTAATCCTGTACCACTCCTTGACTCTTGATATTGTTATCACAGATTCCCAATGTATTATATATCATGTGCCCAATAACATAAATTTACAAATATTTTTATGTAGTTGCCATTTTAACTCATGTAGAACACAGCAACTAGAGTTAAAAACCAAAATACCTTAAAACTAGATACATTTGCCCATAAAATTAGCTTAACTGAAGATCTTTTTTTCTTTCTATGGATTTGAGTTACTCTTTTAGTGCCTTTTAGCATTTCTTTTAGGGAAGGTCTAGTGTAACAAACTCTCTCAGCTTTTGTTTATTCTGGAATGTTACAATTTCACCCTCAATTTTTGAAGAACTGTTTTGATGAGTATACAATTCTTGGTTGACAGTTTTGTTTTTTGTTTTCTGTTTTCCAGCATTTTAAATATGTCATCCTGTCTTTTTGCCTCTTTGATTTTTCAGGAAAAATTACCACTTAATCAGCACTGGGTTCTGGGTTGTATGTGGTGGTTCACTTCTCTCTTGTTTTTTTCAGGATTCTCTCTTGATCTTTGGTTTTTGAGTGTCTGATAATATGTCTCAGTGTGAGTTTCTTTGGGTTTATCTTACTTGGAGTTTGTTATTCTTAGATGTATAGATTCATGTCATTCTTCAAATTTAGGAAGTTTTCTGACATTATTTCTTCAAATATTCTTTCTGTTCCTTTTTCTCTTCTTTTTCTGGGGTGCCCAATAATGTGTATGTTGGTTTGTTTGATGGCATCCCATAAGTCCCCTCGATTCTATTCACTTTTCTTTATTCTTTTTGCTCCTTAGACTCAGATCTGCTCCAGTGAACTTGTCATTTAAGTTATTGTATTTTTCAGCTCCAGTAGTTCCTTCTTGTAGTTTCTTTTTATTGATAGTCTCGGGTTTTTTTTTTTTTTTTTTTAATGTATTATTTTCTTGATTTCCTTTAGTTCTTTTCCATGCTTCTCTTAGTTCTTTGAGCATATTAAATACTATTGTTAGAGTCTTCTAGTCTGCCTGTTATTTGGGCTTCCACCAGGATGGTTTCTGTCACTTCATTTTGTTCTTTTGAATGGATCACCTTTTTCTTTGTATGGCATGGGATTTTTCTTGTCAAAACTGGGGCATTTGAACATTATAATGTGTTAGCTCTGGAACTCAGATTATTCCTTTCCCCAGAGTTTGGATTTTTTTTTTCCTTTAATTGTTGAGTTCTGTAGTAGTGCATCCACAAGCTTCTCTAACTATTTTTCAAAGACTGCCCTCCTGAACATACATGGACACCAAGAACTCTCTTCCTCATCCTGTGCCCATCTAGTATTTCAAAAGAGATTTGTTGTTGTTGTTCTACAGGAAAAATAAAACAAAACAAAACACCTCTCCCACTCTTTGCAAATTGTCTCTATGAGGATCTTTCTTCAGTGCTGAGGCTGCCTTGCAGTATGCTTAGGGATCAGCCTGAGGTCAAAGTGTAGGGTCTTCTTAGGTATTTTCTGGGTATGTATTTTTCCCTGAGCATGTGTGTGTCTTTGCCAATTACCCCATATACTTGGTACTTTTGCGAACCCTAATTCTCCAAAGATTCTATCACTCTGGTTCTCCAGCCCTTAGGGATTAATTATATGTTCTAATCACAATATTATGCTGCAGTTGGCTACAGGTGGTCACAGCCTTCAGGCATTCCTCACCACTCCTCCCCTGCCTTGTGTGAGCTCCAAGGCAGGCCAAACACTCCACTGCAGTCCTTCGGGTAGTCTGCAGATGGATCAGAACAGGCACTCACAATAAACTACTAGTAAAGTCTGCTCTGCAGACTGCTCATTCCAGAGAGTGCTCATTCCAGAGCCAGAGATCAGGCCCTGTTACTGACAGTGTGGTCTGCAACCATCCAACTGCTCTTTGGAATTCTTACAAAGTTGAGTCTACCGATTTCTGGTTATTTTTCTTGGTGATCCTGTGGGAGGATGGGAGCATAGAACTGTCCATGCCACCATCCTCCAGGAACTCAGAAACGTAAGTTTCATGTCATCTAACAACTCTGCACCAAAGGACAGGTCATGGGAATGGGTAAGAAGTTTTTGCTTTTGAGCTGACAGGGCTGCAGCATCTGACACCAAGTGTGGCTTTGGATAAAAATTATCCTGGCATTGATACTTACCACCAGCCCATGTCGTCCTCACTTTTCTCTCCTGTACTGCTTCTTGGAGTTTCCTGAGATTTCTGCTGGCCCTGCATGCAGAAACCTGATCCTCAGCAATGTAGTTAAGGAAACGGCTAGGTACACAATCAGTAACTTGAGGTTCTGGGCACTAAGTCTTCTGCATACAGAAAAATAAGCACTTAGCAGGATTCCTAAACTGAACGGGCAGAGCACGATATCATGGTTCTGAGATCCAGAAGGCAGATGCACCCACACGGTTCCCACATGTTCATTCATTCATTTACTTATTCATTCAAAAAATGTTTCTGAGTACCCATTCCATTTTTGTCAGTCACTATTTTCACTAGAATTGCAGACCGAAGGGCTCTAGACAAGGACCCTGTTCTCTTGGCACCTGCCTTCTAGTAAAGGGACACTGCTAAGAGGTAAGTTAACAAGTAAGACTATTTTAGATAGAACGTGTCTTTCAGACTCTGGTTGTATCAGTATCAGGGTCAGAGATGAGTATATAGAGTTGAGAATAGGCACTGAACTGAGAGTGGGGACACTGGAAGCATGAAGGATGGAATAACAGAAGTGGACTTTTGAACTTGGTCAGAAGGCGACAGAGTTTAAACCATGTTTAGTTCAGCCCCTAATAAACTCTGTTCATATTATTTATCATCTTGATTTTTATCAACAGCTGCTACAAAAAATTTTTCCATTGTTTGTATGCTTTAAAAAAATATATTTTAAAATATTGTCTTCCACATTGCCTGGTGTTTCCCACCTAAAGCCAAAAAAGCATTTTATTAAGAATGGGGATGGAGAAAAATATTGTAATATTCTGATCATGAGAATTAAGCTTTCCTTTATCTTCTTGGCTATATTCTTAGTCATCTAGTGCTGCTATAACAGAAACACCACAAATGGATTGCTTTAACTTAGAGAGGTTTATTCTCTCACAGCCCAGTAGGCTAGAAGTCCGAATTCAGGTGCCAGCTCTAGGGGAAGGCTTTCTCTCTCTGTCGGCTCTGGAGGAAGATCCCTGTCATCAGTCTTCCCTTGGTCTGGGAGCTTCTCAGCGAAGGGAACCTTAGGTTCAAAGGACACGCTCTGCTCCTGGTGCTGATTTCTTGGTGGTATGAGGTTCCCCTGTGTCTGCTTGCATCTCTCTTTTATATCTCAAAAGAGATTGGCTTAAAACACTACCTAATCTTGTAAACCTCATCACTATATTTGCTGCTAATCCATCTCATTATATCATAGTGATAGGATTTACAATACATAGGGAAATCACATCAGAAGATAAAATGGTAGATAGTCACATAATCATACAAGGGAATCATGACCTAGCCAAGTTGGCAGATATTTTGGGGGGACACAATTCAATTCATGACAGCTGCCAAAGCAGCTCGGCGTTTCTGAATCTCAGTTAACTGTAACTATTATCAGCCAGCGTTATAACTTGGAGGGAGTACTTAAGAGTGGTTACAAATGCCCACTGATAACATATCATAGCTACCCCATGAGACAGAATAGAACTGCCCCATAAGGTTTTCTATGCTGTAATCTTTATGAGAGCAGATCACCAGGTTTTCCTTCCTCACAGCTACTGTGTGTGTTCCAATCACCAAATTTTTGTTGTGCCACCAGGGCTCCTTAGGACGACTACTAGGCTCTCAAAACCTAAAGTGTGATCTGCCTGTCAGCTTCACACTGCAAATGGTCAAAGTGGTGTATAAGTAAACTGAGCAATTGTTAGCTCAGTTGGTCAACACAGCAGCACCTAACAACAACAACAACACTTGGTAGCATCGGCTCAAATTCCCATATTCTGCTGCAAGATGTGTGGCCTTGTTGTTGTATGTGCCATTGAGTCAGTTCCAACTAACAGCAACCCTCTGCACAACAGAACGTGTGGCCTTGGAAATGTTTATTAAGCCTGATGAACCAGCTTTCTCACCAATATGGGAAAAGTAATACTTGCTAGCATTTTAATGAGATCATATACAAAGTCCCGTGTATAGAGTAAATGCTCAGAAATTATGATGATCTTCTTTCTTATTGCATTTTCCTGATTTCTGTTTTTCACTTCCCTATTCCATTGTACATTTCTTTTGTTATACATTCTCTCAAATCCTTTGTGTAAAGAGACAAGTTACAGGTAAATTTTAAAAAAAGATCTATTACTCCCAGGAGCATAACCAGTTGAGTGTGGGATAAAAAAGCTTCAGGCATCTATTTGCTCAAAATAAAATCTGCTCATGAACTCAAAAGCTATTATGCTGCTTCTCCTGACTAAATAATGCCAGCTTCTGTAACCTCAATTCACATACTTCAATGAAGTTTCCTTTGGGGCCTATACTTTTCGCTTACATTTTTGATTTCTCATTGCAGAGGCAAATTTTAAGAATCATGTTCTCTATTTTTTTTATTATAGATTTGCCTGTGTTTCTTTTCATTTCTGAGATGACACTCACTCATTGCTTTATATTTCAAAACAGAAAAGCTATTAATGACTTTGTCAGAAATTGACACAGCAGAATCTTTTGTCTCTCTGTTCTTAGGAAAAAAAAAATAATGCAGAATAATATGTTCCCTCCCTAGAAGTGATAATTTTCTGCGTTTAAGATTCTATCTCCTCTCAGAAGAAGGTTTTGTTTTTGCTAATCTGCTATAATGCATAACAGTATCTTCAAACATTAAACATGCAAGGCTTGTTCTGAGATTTTTTTTTTTTTTAATTCCGAGAACATATCACTTAATTAACAAAACATTTCAACAATTATGATGCTATTTAAGCTGGAAAGCAAAACAAATAAGCAAAACATCATGATGGATGCTCTGCTACAAATGGGGAAAAAACCAACAGATGGAAACTTTCTCACTGCACGGCGGGGTTATTTTCACAATGTGATTGCATTGTTTTCAGTGATTCCCTCATTGGACCCTCTTTTTCAACAGTCCATTAAAATCTATACTAGCAGAAACTATCGAATAATATCATTCATGTCACACGCAAGTAAAATTTTGCTGAAGATAACTCGAAAATGGTTGCAGCAGTACATCAACGGGGAGCTGCCAGAAATTCAAGCCAGATTCAGAAGATTTAGATATAGAGATATTATTGCCGATGTCAGATGGATCCTAGCTGAAAGCAGAGAATACCAGAAGGATGTTTACCTGTGTTTTATGGGTCATGCACAGGCATTCAACTGTGTGGATCATAACAAATTATGGATAAAATTGCAAAGAATGGGGATTCCAGAACACTTAATTGTACTGATGTAGAACCTGTACATAGACCAAGAGGCAGTCGTTTAAACAGAACAAGGGGATACTGCATGGTTTAAAGTCAGGAAAGGTGTGTGTCACGCTTGTATCCTTTCACCATATTTATTTAGTTTGTATGCTGAACAAATAATCTGAGAAGCTGGACTATATGAAGAAGAACAGGGCATTAGGATTGGAGGAAGACTCATTAACAACCTGAATTATGCAGACCACACAACCTTCCTTGCTGAAAGTGAAGGGTATTTGAAACACTTACTAATGAAGATCAAAGACCACAGCCTTCAGTATGGATTACACTTCAACACAAAGAAAACAAAAATCCTCACAACTGGACCAATAAGCAACATTATGATAGACGGAGAGTATATTGAAGTTGTCAAGGTTTTCATTTTACTTGGATCCACAATCAACAGCCATGGAAGCAGCAGCCAAGAAACCAAATGACGTATTGCATTGGGCAAATCTGACGCAAAAGACCTCTTCAAAGTGTTGAAAAGCAAAGATGTCATTTTGGGAACTAAGTTGTACCTGACCCAAGCCATGGTATTTTCAATCTCTTCATATGCATGTGAAAGCTGGACAATGAATAAGGAAGACCGAAGAAAAACTGACACCTTTGAATTATGGTGTTGGCGAAGAATCTTAAATATATCCTAGACTGCCAAAGGAACAAACACATCTGTCTTGGCAGAAGTACAGCCAGAATGCTCCTTAGAAATGAATATTGCAAGACTTCACCTCACGTACTTTCAACATGTTATCAGAAGGGACCAGTCCCTGGAGAAGGACATTATGCTAGGTAAAGTAGAAGGTCAGTGAAAAAGAGGAAGTCCCTCAGCGAGATGGATTGACACAGTGACTGCAACAATGGGCTCAAACATTGCAACAATTGTGGGGATGGTGCAGGACCAGGCAGTGTTTCATTCTGTTGTACATAGGGTCGCTATGAGTTGGAACTGATTCGATGGCACCTAACAACAACAATAACATGACTATAAACCCTTGTTTACAAGCAATAATTTTAAAATTACAACATGACTGAAACATTTGCTGATACCCTTGCAATCCTCTTACCAGTGTCATGTTGCTTTTAACTGAAGGTGTGGTTGTTGTTAGCTGCCATCAGGTAGACCCCAGCTCATGGTGACTTCATGGACAACAGAACAAAACGCTGCCCAGGCCTGTGTCATGCCCATGATCGATTGTGGATCAGACCATTGTGATCGGTTTTCAGTGGCTCATTTTTGGAAGTAGATCATCAGGCCTTTCTTCCTGGTCTGTCTTAATCTGGAAGCTTTGCTGAAAACCTCTCAGCATCATACTACACGCAAGCCTCAACACACAGAGAGGTGGTGGCTGGGCGTGAGGTGCATTAGCCAGGAATAAAATAAAAAACAGAAATTTATTTTCTCACAGTTCTGGAGGCTAAATGTTCGAATCAGTGTCTCAGCCGTGTCGATGCCTTCCTCGTAGGTAGTCCCAGGCATTCCTTGGTTCCTTGGCTTGTCCATGATCCTCACATAGTATCTGTATTCCCCTGGGGTGTGTGCCTCTGTGTCTGCTCCCCCTTAGAACACAGAAGTGATTAGGTTTAGAACCCACCCTACTCGGTCATGATCTAATTAGCTTAAAAAATACCCTATTTCCAAATTGGATCATATCCACAGGTATAAGGACTAGGATCCCAACACATATTTTGGGTGTGGGGGAACACAGCTCAATCCGTAACAGCCCCCTCAAGGATGTTCAGCTTCCGGAGATCCTTCCCAGCCCTCCCAGAATCACGGTGATGCCTGTGAGGGGACGGGCTGTCCTTGGGCTCAGCACTTAGCCTGCCTTGCTGAGAAGAGGGCTGGTTTCCAGGCAACACTCGGTCCATCTATTTTCATACCGTCATAGTGACAAGCATTTTTTAAAAAAATAAGACATATGGCACCAATAGTGTAAGGAGATGCTTTCCTAAGTGTGGCTTTTCTGCACATAGTAATACCATGGTTACCATCGGCAGAGCTAAAAAAATTCCTAACAAGAGACACAAATAATGAATGAAAATGTCTGCCACATGGCCATGAAGGACTGAGATTCAGGATGCCAACGCTGTGTTTTATCAGATTAATGGACTTTTCACAAGTGCCCTGGTCTTGGAAGATAGGAATAGTGTAGGCCTAAATTACTGCTGAGTCCAAATTAGTGCTGAGTAGGTTTATATAATTTAAAGAGTAGACTCGTGCTGTGGTCTGGTCCTCATGGCTGGTAAACAAGAAGTCAATAATTTGCACTGATTGGTGTGTACATCCCTGGGATCTAAACTGTATGATTAAATACTTTTTTAGCCTTAATTTTCTCTTCTTGAAAACCCAAGTGGTATTAGTTGTAGAATAGCAAGTACATTTATAGCCAGGAAGCCTAAAGGTGTACATTTAAACCTCAGTTTTAATAGACTTTGATAAAGCAGAATTGCCTTGCTTGTGCAGACCCATTCCCTGTACAAATTTATGTGATGTTCTTCCTTTCATGGTTTAAAGGTAATCTGTACCCAAAACAATCAAGTTATTGCTCTGCATCAACTCAGCTAACGCTCAGTGCTCAATATTGTAAATGTGTTTTTTTCTCGTAAAGTGCGATGTTTTCTAAAATAATATTGGGTCTGAGGGAGAAACAGTCCTTTGAGATTGAATTGCATTGAAAATTGTGGTGTTTGGGAAAGATTACTAGGTTGTCTGAATTCTTAATAGAAATTTCAGACACCCTGGAGACATTCTATAAGCAAAAGGGTTCTAAATGGAGAAAAACGGGCCCCTCACCCAGCAGGGACCACCTCTTATTCTGGGCTGTGGTGCAGGGACTTGAATGCTGCAGGGATGACTAAAATGTTCAGTGATAATAGCCATCATTTACCCTGAAGGAGGATACAACTGGATCCAGCTGAATTTATTTGGGGGAACTCAAAAGATGGCACTTTGTGGGCACTCACTTCTTCGGGGCCATTCTACACACATTCTAGCCCTTCTAATCTCAGGTAGATTAGAGGGGGCTAGGAGAGACAGAGACCACAGCCCATACCCATTGCCGTGGAGTCAATTCCGACTCATAGCAACCTCATAGAACAGAGTAGACCTGCCCCTTAGGGTTTCCAAGGAGCAGCTGGTGGATTCAAATTGCCGATCTTATGGTTAGCAGCCGTAGCTCTTAACCATTGCACCACCAGGGCTCCAAGAGTGTAGAAATAAATGACCCCTTGGTGAACCCAATTTTTGTTCTCATCTTCCCAGTGTGAACCTAGAGCTACAGAATTTGCCATGAGGAGAATATTCATTGTCGTGCCTAGGAGGGAAGCTCAGTAACAACTGGTTTCTTCAAGAACAGCTTTCGTCATTGGCATCTCCTGACCTACTGGTTGTCTGTTTGCCCCCACAGAATCTCTATCAGAACAGGTTTTTGGGCCTGGCCGCCATGGCGTCTCCATCTAGGAACTCACAGAGCCGGCGCCGGTGCAAGGAGCCGCTTCGCTACAGCTACAACCCTGACCAGTTCCACAATGTGGACGTCAGGAACGGCCCCCACAACCCCGTCACCATCCCCCGCTCCACAAGTGACACGGACTTGGTCACCTCAGACAGTCGCTCCACACTCATGGTCAGCAGCTCCTACTACTCCATAGGGCACTCGCAGGATCTGGTGATCCACTGGGACATAAAGGAGGAAGTGGATGCTGGAGACTGGATCGGCATGTACCTCATTGGTAAGTACAGTGTCATCTGACTGGGCCACTGACTTAGACCAGCTAACGGTGTTCCACAGAACTTCGGTCTTATGGCTGTGGTGTGAGAGTTCAACAAGTACCTTATTCATATTTCACTTTTACATGTTGTATTAGTCAGGGTTCTCCAGAGAAACGGGATCAATAAATTATATAGAGAGAGATTTATTTTAAGGAATTGGCTCATGCAATTGTGGGGGGGCTGGAAAGTCTCAAGTCCGTAGGACAGTGGCAGGTGGAAGCTCCAGCAGGATGTCTTGAGGCAGAATCCTTCTGCTTGGGAAACCAGTTTTTGTTCTTAAGGCTTTCAATGGTTTGTTTGAGGCCCACTCACATTATGGAAGGTAATCTACTTAAGCACAAATGATTCAAATGTTAATCACATGTACATATCTTCACAGCAATATCTACACTAATGTGTGACCAAACAGCTGGGCACTATAGCCTAGCCAAGTTGACACAAAAAATTAACCATCACACATATGCTTTAATATTGTAATTAACTTAATCAGAATGCACCATCAGATGTGTTAAACACCAGATTTTAACACACTGAAGGCCGCCCCGCCCCCATGCATTACCTTGCTTTTCTGCAGACCACAGGATAAAGCTTCTCCTGCCATCCCTATCCAGTGGAAGAAAATCATGAGCTAGCAGCATGAGGTGTGTTTAAAGACAAGTGTCATTACCATTCGCAGCTACACAAGCTCTTCTGCTGGTAAATAAATTAGTATCGAAGGCTTGTTTTTAAATCCATGTGTTTATGAGACCAAAGCAACACCAAATAGACAATCAATGTATGCACATCTATGTGGGGGTAATTTCACTTTTGTTTCTGACATAATCATTGGCCTCTTTTCAACCAGCTCTTTCAATATTCTTGTGCTGTTGCTGGCTGCCATCAAGTTGGTTTCCAACTCATGGTGACCCCATGAACAATGGGATAAAATGTTGCTTGGTCATGCGTCATTCCCATGATTGACTGGAGATTAGACTGTTGTGATCCATAGGATTTTCATAGGCTGATTTTTCAGAAGTAGATAGCCAGGCCTTTCTTCCTAATCTGTCTTAGTCAGGAAGCCCCGCTAAACCTGTTCAGTATCATAGCAACACGCAAGATACCACTGACAGGCTGGTGGTGGCTGCACATGAGGTACATTGGCTGGGAATCAAACCTGGGTCTCCCACATGGAAAGTGAGAATTCTGCCACCGAACCACCACTGCTCCCATTCAACGTTTTTACTGTTCTTGTATTCAGAAGACATGATGGAATTAAACATATCGTCAGAGCAATACACCACAGACGAAGGAACAGTGTGATGGTGGGAAGGGAAGTGACTGTGCAAACCCATGGTGGTGAAGAAAGGTGACTTGCTTTATCTTATGCACAGCTTTATTCAAAATTATGAAAGTTCCAAAGTTGAAAGTTCATTAGAAGAGACTTTACCTGATTTTTCTCCAGTCTGTGCAAACGAACCAAACTGTGCAAATAAATTGGATGCTAATGCAACTTTTTGTAAAGGTTTTACCATTCTCATTCATTGGTTTTGAAAATAAATTTTACAAATTTGAAATTGTGAGAATAAATTTACATTCAATTGAATTTCATCTATTTGACATGTTAAAATCAGGTGTCGTGGAAATGGATTCATTCACCCCAATAGTAAATCAGCAAGCAAAGGTGTAATTGTTGGGGAGAATCACATAAGCCCAGAGAGTCACCCACCAAATAACTGAGACCAGGCCTTCTGCTACGAGTCCATGCAATGCATGGTTTACAAACACTCGGACACACAGTGTCAGATTTAACACCATCCAGTATCAAAAGAGGTAATGCTTTGTTATGAGTATTTTATAACCCAGACCATTTTTTTCTTATAAAATGAATGACTTTTTGTTTTGGCTAACTAGCTGTCAGGCAAATATGTGTGGGTCTGGGTTGTACCATCAGCTTAGCCAGCATATTTACATATTATTGTGAAGATGGAAAAACATGTTTTTTGAAATTTTTTACACAAGGAGTTGTTATTCTCTACACTGAACTTCCAAACAGGGAGAATTCAATTTGCTTGAAAAATAGTTCTTGAACAAAAGTGTTTGAAAACCATCGACCTAGAATGGAGATAGAGAAATAACAGCCCACCCACCACATTTTATTTAGTCCACGTGGTTGTGTTTTAAATTTAATTATCAGCTTTTAAAAATGTAGCAATTTCATACAGAAATTCGGATTTCTAGCTTCTTTCTGAAAAGTTTCCAGTTTGGTAAACCAAGCCTGTAACTCCGTTTGGCTATCATCAACTGGAGTTGAGCAGTTGCCGCCCCCTTTAGACTGGCCCGCATCCTTCAGCTTTGCCACAGCCCTCCTCTCCCCCCCAACTTTAATTATGAATATTAACCTATTTAGCATCTTAGATAATTAGGTTTTTGACCCCACATCTATTTTTTTAATGTAATTTATTTTATTTTTGTTATTGTTGAGAATATACACAGCAGAATATATACCAATTCAACAGTTTCTACATGTACAATTCAGTGATGTCGATTACATCTTGCCCCACATGTAGTTTTGAATCTACACTTTATGGCTATACTTCCACAGCTGATGGGTGTTGGTGCCATTCCCCGAGTTAGGGAACGGTAGAAACAGAAGCGTGTTTGGGGAGGAGGCAATGAGTTGGATGTGGAATATACTGAGCCTGAGGCACCTGAAGGCTATTCATCCATGCTAAAGGAATGGATGAGCCTGAAGCTCTGCCATAGATCTGTGCTGTGGGGTGTATATTTGGGCTCGTTGGCGTCCTGGCTGTGGAACTTGTTTACCTGTGGATTGTGCATAGAAAAGAGTAACAGGAAGTCCCTGCCAAAGAAAAAGGCAGAGGAGGAGGAACTCAAAGAGGAGATGTAAGAGTGAGGAAGATGTATGACAAAAGCTAGGAGACCACGTCATAGAAGACAAGAGAAGAAGCTGTTAGAAAAAGGAAGGGACGGTCAGTAATATCAGACATCAGAAGGCTCCCCTAATGCATGAAGAAGTCTGATGTTCATGTGACATTTTGACTGAGACAAAAGTAAACACAGCCCACCGTCTTAGCATCTTAATTGGGGAGTTTGTTACTCTCATAGTATTTGCAGATATATAACTGTGAAGATATTTAATGCAAATGCCAACACTTTCAGCAGTGTAGCATTTCACGATTTCCGAATCCAGAATTAACCGTGGATCTTAAATGTTCATGATTTGTAAGGCATTAGTAACTTGTCTTCCAGATTTGCAGTGCCTTGGCAAAGATCAAATCGTATAGATCCAGCCCAAGAATTTTAAAGGTGGCAATTACATCTAATCTGTCATTTCAAAAATGAAAGGACTGCCAATTTAGGGACTCCCAAGGCCATAGAGCGGTGTGGCCCGGTGGCAGAACCTACATTGACTTAGGAATACCTCAGGCTCATTCCGGTGCAGGGTCAAGTATGGGCCATCCCACGTCAGTGGACCATGTACATGTCCAAGTGTGGCCAGGGTGGTGATGTCTTTGGCATCATATGACCTCTAGAGCTGTCAAGGCGAACATGTCTTTTCTTCTGCCACAGCAGAATGCAATGTTTGGATGTCACCAGTGCTGTCCTTAAACAGGAACCGAGCGTTGGGACAATAGCAGTAACATTACTGTTAGTATAAAAATGAAATAGCATTTGGTTGCCATCATTTATGGAGCAGTTCATGATCCACTAGATGAGAATGAAGAATGATTTTCTCCCCTGGTGGCATAGGGTGGGGACAGTCATGAGGTTTTGGTGACCAATAGACCTGGTATAGAATCATACTCAGCCGCTGGCCAGATATATGGCCTCAGCCAGTTACAGACTCCTGAGCTTCAGGCCCTTTATCTCCTAAATGGAGAAAAAAAATGCAGCTTTCTTCTCAGGATCATTGAGAGGAATTGATGAGATAATGCGTTTACTGCCTGGCGATCAATACATGGTAGATTTGTGACTTACCTTGTCAGGTAGCGGCGTTCTTTGGATGCATCATAGCAAATTACCCTAATTTCTAGGCTTCTTTCAGTCTAGTCTGGGCCCTTAGATGTGTACTCAACTGCTTAAGTGTATGTTATAGACAAAAGCTTCTTACCAAACGAACAGGGACCTGGAAAATGTTTTGTAATGTCAGTAAATGGACAGAAACTCCTGATATGGTCAAAAGCAAGTACTTGAGTCAGTTTGGTTAGAAATTAGTGTATCCAATAAAAGATTTTGCAGTCATTCATTCAGTAATGCCTACTTGGAGCCCTGGTGGTGCAGTGGTTAAAAGATCAGCTGCTAACCAAAACGGCGGCAGTTGCGCTAAAGTTGAGATACTCTGCCCTACACTCATACTCCTATTTATTTGTTACTATTGGTTCTTAATGGGAAAATTGGTGGTTCAGTGATAGCATTCTCTCCTCGCATGAAGGAGACCCAGGCTCGATTCCCAGCCAATGCACCTCGTGAGTAGCCACCGTCCGTCTGTCAGTGGAGGCCTGCATGTTGCTAAGATTGATGCTGAACAGGTTTCGGTGGAGCTTCCAGGCCAAGACAAACTAGGAAGAAAAGCCTGGCAATCTCCTTCTAAAAATCAGCAGATGAAAACTCTGTGGATCACAACAGTCCAGCTCAATCTGCAAGTGATTATGAGGTTGACACAGGACCAGGCAGCATTTTGTTCCATTGTACATGGGGTTGCCATGAATCAGGGACCAATTTGACAGCAGCTAGCAACAGCAACAAATAAATGAGGAAGCCCCTAAAAGCACAGAGGAGGTCCTCTTCACCAGCATATCCCTAGGGTTTAACACAATGCCTGGACTGGAATGAAGTGCTCAATACACATTTATCAGGTGCATTAATGAGCATCTGCCTTCTCAGAGTTATTGTATATGGGCACCTAACCATGACTACTAAAGTGAATATTCTGGTGATTGGAGTGGATAAATTCAGGTAAATACCACCTTTTAGAGAGTTGCCATACCGAGGCAAATTTCTCTCTGGGCGAGACTGGTTGTATCTGTACTGAAGACCCAGGGAGCTAGGAGGATATTATGACTTTCTGCAGAAATGGGTCAATCACTGTAAAAGACATATTATGCAATCATCTCAGTAACCCAAACAGGGCTGTGCACACACACTGTGAACATAAAGACAGGCAAATTTTACAAACAAGTGATTTTCCAAGGGATACAAACAGTTCTTACCGTTAATGAGGCAGAGATGGTGTTGCTGTGCTCGATCATCTTGCCAAAGAGCGGGGGCCTCCAGGAATGTAAGATCAACACAGCAGATTACAAGCACATTTATCAGTGATCTCATTTAATTCCCCCCTGTGAGGGCAGAGCTATTGCTGCCTCCCACTTTGCAGATGAGGAATCTGAGGCTATAGAAGTGACACACCTGGTAAGCGGTACAAAAAGACCTTGCAAATCGAGACTTCTTTGCACCTTATCACCGCCTGCTTCTTTAGCCTGACACAGGACGTGAACCTCAGGGTGTCTAAGAGGTAAAAAGGACAACCATGGCCTGTCCCTTCCTGCCCTCAGAAACCCCGTGTCTGGTTGTCCCTCAGCCCCTGAGGTGGATTGGGATGGTGAAACATGGTTTTCCTCACAGCCCCAGATTCATCTAGCTCCAGTGGTTATTTTCTAGTGAAGTAGAAAGTGCAAGGGCCCTGTAATGGATTGAATTGTGTCCCCCCACAGTTACAATGAAATCCTAACCCCTCTACCTGTGAATGTGACTGTTGGGAAATAGTGTCTTTAAAGATGTTATCAGTGAGGTTAACATGAGGTCATATCAGAATAGGGTGGGTCGTAATTCAATCTGAGTGGTGTCCTATAAAAAAGAAGAGACACAGAAAAGGGAAACAGAGGAAGGACTCGTGATGCTGCAGCTCCAAGCCAAGGAACACCTGCATCTGCCAGAAGCTGGAAGGGAGAATGGAACAGATTCCTCCTCAGAGCCTCAGAAGGAATCAACACGGCTGACATCCTGATCTCAGACTCCCAAGCTCCGCAACTGTGAGACAATAAATTTCTGTTCTTATAAACCAACCCCCCACCCCAGCGCTGTCGTGTCCATTCAGACTCATAGTGACCCTATAGGACAGAGTAGAACTGCCCCATAGAGTTTCCAAGGAGTGCCTGGTGGATTTGAACTGCCAACCCTTTGGTTAGCAGACGTAGCACTTAACCACTACGCCACCAGGGTTTCCAATATAAACCACTCGTCTTGTGGTATTTTGTTACAGCAGTCCTAGGAAATTCATGCAGGTCCCATAGAAGATGGAGTTACAAGTCATATCCCTGTCTTAGTCTGCACTGAAAGCGTGGTGTCTGGGACCAAGGAGGTGATCACCGGCTGGGTCTTCATGGATCTTTCTCTCCAAGAAGGCTGCAGTCCATTCTGGGCACCAGCTTTAAGAAGGAGATTGATGGGTTGAAATGTGATGAACAGGGAAAGAGCAGGAGAGGGATATGCATGCAGTCACCCACTAGCTTCTCTTGGTGTCTCCATGCAGTAGGCTCTACGGGCTTTGAATACCACGTCTGGATGCCTGCCCTGACCCGCATTCTCCAGTCCTGTGCTCCCTTCCTCCCTCAGGGCCTCCCTGGCACCCTGTTGGCCTCTCCCTTGCTACTTTGCCAGAGCACCTGTTCTTTTCCTTCATATACTTTATCACAATTTATAATAATATACAAATATTTTGTTTACTGCTTATTTATCTGTCGCCACAGTAGTTCGTAAGCTTTAGGTAAGAAGGGACCATATGGATCTTGCCCAACACAATGTTCTGCACCTTCCCCAGCATCTGGCAGAGAATGGAATCTTTTCAAACATCTATTGAATGAACAGATGAATGTGTGAGTCCATGAAGGCATGGATGGGTACATGAATGAGTCTTATACAGAGGATGATGATGGAACAGACTGTTCAGGCTGGAGAAAAGGCAATATGGGGTGGGGTCCATGAGAACTGTCTTCAGATGGAAAGCATAATTGGATGCTTTCATTATGCCTTGTACTCAATTCTGAATGGGGATCAGTTAGTAGAAGGTTTAGGAGGAAGACTTTAACACTGAGATTTCACGTATGTAAAAGCTGACACAAGTGGTTTGTACTTAGCTACTAATCTAAAGGTTGGCAATTCAAACTCACCAGATAGTTCCACTGAACAAAGCCCCGGCAATTTTCCATAAAGGTTAGAGCCAAGAGAGCCCTGTGAGCAGTAACACATGGCGTTGCCATCAGTTGGAATTGACTTGACAGCAACAGGTTTGGTCTTGGGTGTGGAAACGGTATTCAAAAGTTAAATGAATTGCTACAGAAGTAACTATTTCTCTGTTTCTGGAGGTGCTCAAGAACCAGCTAGGTGGTCACTTGCCAGGGGTGTTGTGGGGCGAAGAGGAGGTTCCTACACTAAAAGGCAGTTGGTCTAGATGGTGTATGAGGACGCTATGATTCTAGATGCCTTTTTTTCTGCTGCTGAGCTGGAGGTGGCATTATTGTTTGTTCTTGTCTTAAAAAACAAAACCTGCTATTGACTGATAAGTTTCTCTCCTCTGCTTTCTTCCTCTGGGGTTATAGATGAAGTCTTGTCCGAAAATTTTCTGGATTATAAGAACCGTGGAGTCAATGGTTCTCATCGGGGCCAGATCATCTGGAAGATCGACGCCAGCTCATACTTCGTGGAACGTGAGTACTTTCATTCTTTCTAGTGTTCGGCAGATGTGGGTGAGGCAGCATTCAATCACTTTGTTTTCCTTTCTCTTGCATTGCTTCCACTCCTTAGAAAGGTACCAAGTAGAAAAGATATTTAATGAGATTGTTAAAACTATTTCAGTAGAGCTAGCGAGCTCCAGAGCAATTGGGTAATAGCCATCTAAACTAACCCAAAGGGCCACTCCTTAAATACCCATGAAAAGTTTCGCTTGTACTCATAAACCTCTAAACCCAAGACCTTTTGGCTCCTCCTCTTTGATTTTCATTCTCCCATGTCGTCTCTGACTTTGCCATAGTCACCCCTTCTGTGTGCTCCCTTCCAGTTTTGGCTTGACTTGACCCAGTCCTTCAAGGCCCAGTCTTTTTGGCCCCAGCATGTCGGTCATATTCCACACTTTTACCTCATCTTTGGCTCTGGCCACAACTCCTCAGGAAGAAGATGATAGATTGCTCCCTTCAGCCTGTTTCTTTGATTCCTGATCTACAGACAGTTCTGGATGTATTAACATGTCATCATGTATTTTATTAAGATACTTTCTAACATATTCTTCTGTCTTCAAAATAAACCATTTTCAGAGGTAGGGCAGGATTTTTTTCATAGGTTCCCGTATTGGTACATTTCTCATTGCATGAGGAAGTACCTATATGGGACTTAAATATCTATATTTGCCAGCTGTGAAAAAATGCACAGATTACCCTTAGTCCACAACTTCTTCCCCTTCCACTTGGGTACTGGAGAGTGCTTTAAGGAACAAATCCCCTTGTCCACCTTGTGGTTCTTAGTGTGTGTTCATTCAATATAGCACTTCTGAAAAGAAATAAGATAGTCTATTATTTCAATTGCCCAGTTCTCAGAAGAAAAGATAGACGGCCAGGAATTTGAAGTTGTCTATTGTTATTTGTCTTAGAGTTCCAAGAAAAACTATATCCCCTAGCTTGTTTTATTCCCAAGTCTCTTGGTTTTCATTCATTCACTTAATAAATATTTTGTAACTCCTATTGTATTTCAAGGACTATAGATATAGAAGATGAAAGGCATGGTATCTGCCCTCCAGAAGGTTGTGGTGTCTGTTCCCAGCAATGACATAAATTCCCCTTTTCACATTGGCTAACACAGGATGAGTAGACATTCAGGAGATTGAATACTATCAGAGTACAGAGAGATATAGTTGCTGGCACTTGACTTTGAGTTAGGGATATTGAAATATCCAAAGAGAGATTTCCTTTCTCTTAATACTTATCTCCCTTACTCTAACTTTTATCCTGAAAATCTATCCTGCACAGTGATATCAGACAAAATGTGTTAAACCCAATTCTTCATCTGCCCCAAAGCTTCATGGCTCTTCTTTCCTACTGCATCAGCGGAAGCCTCTCTGCCCAGCTGCCAAGCCCAGACATAAACTCACCCTCATCCCTCAACTCCAGCTCTCCATCGACCCCAGAAGACACATTTTGCCCTAATCAGGCCGATCTCTTCCCCTGTCCCACAAATTTGTTGTTGTTAGGTGCCATCAAGTCAGTTCTGACTCATAGCAACCCTATGTACAATAGAACAAAACACTGCCCAGTCCAGCACCATCCTCACAATCATTGAATGTTTGAGCCATTGTTGCAGCCACTGTGTGAATCCATCTCGAAAAGGGTTTTCTTCTTTTTCACTGACCCTCTACTTTACCAAGCATGAAGTCCTTCTCCAGGAACTGATCCCTCCTAATAACATGTCCAAAGTAAGTGAGATGACGTCTCGCCACCCTCACTGCTAAGGCGCATTCTGGCTGTACTTCTTCCAAGACAGATTTGTTCGTTCTTCTGGAAATCCATGGTAGACTCACTATTCTTCGCCCACACCATAATTCAAAGGCGTCAGTTCCTCTTCAGCTTTCCTTATTCATTGTCCAGGTTTTACATGCATATGAGATGAATGAAAACATCATAGATTGGTCAGGCGCACCTTAGTCCTCAAAGTGATATCTTTGCTTTTCAACACTTTAAAGAGGTCTTTTGCAGCAGATTTGCCCAGTGCAATACACTGTCTGGTTTCATAACTGCTGCTTCATTGGTATTGATTGTGAATCCAAATAAAATTAAATCCTTAACAACTTCAATCTTTTCTCCATTTATCATGATGTTGCTTATTGGTACAGTTGTGAGGATTTTTGTTTTCTTTACGTTGAGGTGTAATCCATACTGAAGCTGTAGTCTCTCATCTTCATCAGTAAATGCTTCAAGTCCTCTTCAGTTTCTGCAAGCAAGATTGTGTCATCTGCATAATGCAGATTGTTAATGAGTCTTCTTCCAATCCTGATGCCCTGTTCTTCTTCCTATAGTCCAGCTTCTCAGATTATTTGCTCAGCATACAGATCGAATAAGTATGGTGAAAAGATACAACCATGATGCACACCTTTCCTGATTTTAAACCACAAAGTATTCCCTTGTTTTGTTCCAATAACTGCCTCTTGGTCCATGTACAGGATCCTCATGAGCACAATTAAATGTTCTGGAATTTCCATTCTTTGCAATATTACCCATAATTAGTTATAATCCACACAGTCAAATGTATTTGCATAGTCAATAAAACACAGGTAAACATCTTTCTGGTATTCTCTGCTTTCAGCCAAGAACCATCTGACATCAGCAATAATATCCCTCATTCCACGTCCTCTTCTGAATCCATGCATAGCAGCCAAAAAAGAAAAAAAAAATTTTTTTTAAACCCGTTGCTGTCAAGTCGATTTTGACTCATAGCGACTGTATAGTGCAGAGCAGAATTGCAACATAGGTTTTCCAAAGCTCTTTTTTTTTTTTTTTTCTTTTTACTGACTGCCACGCCTTTCTCCCTTGGAGTGGCTGGTGAGTTTGAACTGCCGACCTTTTGGTTCTCAACTGAGCACTTCACCACTGCGCCACCAGGGCTCCTACAAATAGCACCATTTAGCGTAAAGAATATGGGTTTGACTTGGGGATGAAATTGACTCCTGCTAGAGGTACTAATATAACCTTTCAAATTTCTACTAAGAACAAAAGAGATAAAAATTTGCATTAGCAATGATTATTAGGCTTAATAATTGACATAATAGTTGACTGTAGGTCATAATAGACATAATAGTTGACTGTAGGTCCCAACCTACATTGGAGGATTTGGGCGGACAGTCCTTACTACACGCCCACTTTCTTCCATTGGGTTCTAATTGAGAAATAGACTCAAGGATCCAATTCAGGATCAAAGTAGAGTGTAAGCTATCAGTGGTCCAGAAAAAAGCACAGCTTGCACGTTTTTATCTTTTCAGAATCAGGGAGGTAAGTATAAAGGAATAGGAAATGTATTTGGGGGAATTTCAATGTGTATAACTCAAAGTTCATGATCATACCAATGATCAGGAAGATGGAGCAGGACTGGGTACCATTTCATTCTGTTGCACATAAGGCCACTATGAACCAGAGCCAACTTAACAGCACCTAACAAAAATGACTCAAAGGTCCAGTGGCCACATCCCATAAAACTGTGTCCCCTCTGCACTTCAAAGGTCTGAAATCTGACTGTGGACTCATTCTGCACGAGCCAGTGCAAAAAAGGGAAATATGTGCTATAAATTAACCCAGCAGTAGTGTCATTCTTTTTGAGGTAATTTTCAACATTTCTGTGACATATGGGTCATTTTTTTGTATGTTTATCTCAAATAACAAATCATTGCATATAATTATCTTTACCAGTAGTGTGAAAATACATTTTAAATATTATTAGAACGATATCATAGTATAAAGTCAGCTTTGTAAAATACATAAAATATTGTCACAACCAAAAGAAAGGCAGTTAAGTCACAGTGTTCTATAAAAAACAAATGGTTCGCAAAGTGTGTTTTCAAAGTAACCAGAAGTTGAGCAGTTTGGATGAGTGAGTTTTTTTAATATTCTAGTGCAAACTTGACGAGATCCTGGTCCTGAATGTACATGTCAAACAAGCAATGTCTCCGTGCTTTGGGAAAATGGATGAAAATGAAATTTAAAAGGCAGATATTTATTTACAGAGTATTTTGCAAACTTATCGAACAAGTGATCAACATATTAAGAGTGTGTGATTCTGTACAAATGTAACATATGAAATAGTAGTCGTTTGTCAAGACCAAGTTCAATTGAGTTTGTAGATAATTAAAATGATTTAACTTAGGGCATATATGTAAATAAAAAAGTTAAAATGCTACAATGAATTATAGTTTTGGGAATCTGAATACATTAAAATTATAGATAATACACTACACAAATTTAATTTTTTAATGTGAAATAATTTCCATTTTCAAAAATGTCTGATTGAAAAAGTATCGAATTAACAAGTAGAAACTGGATGTACAAAAATGTCCTGATACAGTTACCTTCGTTAACACACAAAAGCATCAAAAGTGCTGCATACTGTATTAAAAATGCAAAATCCAGGCCATTATCCAGAAGGTTACATAAGTTGATGTTATAAACCAAAAATAAGATTCTTTGCAGTCTCTAGGTAGTAATAACCATATTAGTCTAATTGGCAAACTCTGCCCTCCTAAAATTAAAAATAATTTTGCAAACTTTGAAAACTGGCCCGACTTCAAATGCTGAAGTACAACAGAAGGCTATTCTCTCTACCCTATGATTAAATTAAAATAATGAACTAGAATGAGCTTTGCATTTTTTTTTTATTTTTCATTTTCCCCTTTATTTTTTCCTTTTATTACCCGGTCTTATAAGAGTGGAAGTACATTGCCGATTGCCTAGAATGTCTAATGTCGCCTTTCTTTTGGGGTTATGATTCAATTTAGAACTGGGTAATTGCTATTGAGTTATATGATTTTTTTAAATAGTTTAACTAAATCAGATTTTGAAAGTACCACCAAATTAGGAGTATTCTAAGCATATATTTTTCTGCACTCTCCATGGAATTACAGGCATGATAAAATACAAAAGAAAATGAAGCCTGCATCATTTCCTTTCCTCTGGCATAATTTTCCCCATGTGGGCACCTGACTGTAGCAATAATTGCTGTAACATGAGAACTGTAAAGATGTGAATTTTAAAACTGATAAATGACCTGGAGAAATTTTAACTTTATCCATCCTATCAAAATCTTCCAATGCTGTACTATTAGAGTAACTCAGTTATTTACTTTTTAATATGTGCAGTTAGGCTCAGCTGGCCAGTTTCAGACCTTCAGGTGGAGTTATAGTCCTTGTTGATTTGTTCTCTTATCAGAAGTCCTTCAAAATCAAGGCTTGAATGCCCTAGAAACAAACACGACAAGGAGATTTTGAAGGGAAGGCATTTTTGTTTTGATCTTTGGCCCAGATCTGCTCTGTGTGTCTCTCTCTTCATCCAGTAAGAGGAAGAATAGTGCGTTGTTGTCAGTTGCCATGAGTTGACTCCTACTCATGGTGACCCCATGTAAGACAGAATGAAACTTTGCCCGGTCCTGCACCATCTTCACGATAGTTGATATGTTCAAGGCCAGTGTTGTGGCCACTGCGGATTTCGAGTGCCTTCCAACTTAGGGAGCTAGTCTTCTAGCATTATATCAGGCAATAGTCTGTTGTGACCCATAAGGTTTTCAATGGCTTATTTTGGAAGTACATCACCAGGTCTCTCTTCCCAGTCTGTCTCAGTCTGAAAGCTCTGCTGAAACCTGTCCAGCATGAGTGACACTGCTGGTGTTTGAAATGCTGGTGACATAGCTTCCAGCGTCATAGCGACATGCAACCCACCACAGAAAGGCAAACTGACAGACGGGTGGTGTGTCTGAGTGTCCATTAATTACAACCAATTAATTACAAGGAGTCTCATTTTTCCACCCCATCCTTGGGGTCTTATCACGGTCATGGTCACTGCCTTATCCCAGCTCCCCAGGTGAAACATGACATCTGGAGTCATTTTTAACTTCTGTCTTGCCTTATTCTTTTGCTCCTGGTCAATACCATCTGTCACCACATCCTGCCTACCCTTCCATATCAGGATGTCTCAGAGTCACCCCACTTCTCAGTCCCTGCCCTCACTTCCATTTCCTATGGAAATCTGACCTCAATTCACACCTAGATTACTTCCTCCTTTGGTTCCATCACCCTCTGCATGTGCCAGAACATCCCTCAAACCCATTTTCAGCCCATCATTTCTGAATCCTTTTCTATCAGATCATCCAAAATTTAAAAAACACACCAGTTACCAGTTATGGTGATGTCCACTGTGAGTCATGGTGACCCCATGTGTGTCAGAGCAGCACTGTGCTCCACAGGGTTTTCAATGGATGACTTCTCAGAAGTAGATTGCCAAGCCTTTCTTCCTAGGCACCTGTAGGTGGGCAATTACACCTGAAAGAAAATCTATGCAACTGATCCTGCTCTATGTTTTTAACAATATCCCCCTTGACCATGGTGAAGTAAAATTTAGAAATGTTGGGGAACCATAATTTTCCTCCTCAAGCAGGTGGCCTCCAAATGAGAGGCTGCTATGGGATATGGGTCTCACATCCGCCCTAGAGTGGCCCATTGAACTCTGAGATTCCATCTCTTCATCTGTAAAATTAAGGTAATGCACTGTCCCCTCAAGGTGACCCTATTAAAATGCGATGAGAAAGCACATGTGACGTGCGCAGCCATGTACTGGTACAGGAAGCAGCCTGCTGCCGTAATTGGAAGGCTTTGAGTTAGGGGTTGTCCTCATGTGTTACACTGAGAGGCACCAGAGTGGGAATGTACATTCAGTTTTGCATCTCTGCTCTGGAACTGATCATATCAGTATCTTGGTGACATCTGTGAATGGCATGGCTTCATTCTGGCAATTTTCTGTGCGGAATTTTTTTTGCACTGAAAATTGGAGACTGAAGGGCACTGAAGGAAAAGTAGGCTCCAGGAGAACAAACTGACTTCCTTCATTAGCATTTCTGGCACGTTTCTGGTTTCTCCTCTACAGCAATGCAGAAAGGGCGAAGACAAGCTAAACTGGAGCCAGAAGGCCGCACAGACCCATAATTAGACTCAGGTACTTCATCAGGTCAGCAGACCAGATGGCCAGGCTGACACAGTTTTTGGAGCCTTTTACTTGAGTGTGGGCCTATTTTCACCAAGACTGCTCACTCAGCCTTTAGAACCAGGATGGCTAAGGATTTCACCAAATGATACCTTCGTTATTTCCAAGGAGAAGTCTCAGTTTGTACTACAATGACCATTTGGGTCATGGGCTATAAGTCCCCTTCTTGAAGACACTTAACATAAACCTGTGAAGGAACATAAGTAACAATTATGCTGCTTCACATGTTTACCTTTAGGAACAAATATGGCTCCATATAAATTTCAGAACAGTGAACATTTATATTATTAGGTCATGTTATTTTATTGTATAACACCATTGAAGCCATGACTAAGCACCCTCCCCCAACCCAATCACAAATCCAGCTTGCTATTATCCTAAAGTGATAAAATGGTCAAATCCTAAAGTGATATCATGGTCAAAATGGCACTATACAATAATCACAAGGTAATTTTAATATTGCTTACGTTCTCACTTGTATTTCTTAAATTTTGGGAAAAGAATATACAGTCCACAGCAATGCTTCTGAAACCCTTTTTCCTCTTTTATCTGGTGTCCCTCTCACTTAAATTTCTTCATAAACCTACCTCTGATTGTAGCTCATACTCATGCTGGTCTTCTTCCCTTCCCTATTTCCTCCAAATTTTGTTTGAAAAACCTAAAAGAAGTAATCTTGGTAGAGAGAAGCTTTTAGAGTTGTAGAAGGAGGAGGCTTTCTACCAAATCTCTCACTCGTTAGCAGACCAAGAGTGAAGGGTTTGAAAATACGCATACAATAATAGTTCTGTCACGTAGATGTTGTTATATACCTGTAAGAAAGGCATGGGGCAGTGTCTGACCTACTCCAACCCCACAAAGGGGAAAGAGAGCCAAGATCAACAGCGCAAGGCTGACTCCCATGAGACAGAAGCCAGACAAGCCTCCTCTCTCTGCCATCTTTACTAATTCTGACACCAACCGTCCCTCGCACAGCACTCTCTACTTCTCTGCTGGGTCGGTAATTCATTGCAATGGCCACACAGGGCTCACAGACCATACTTATAATTATGGGGTTTTTAAGGGAAGTAACAGTTACAATTCAGGCTCAGGAACACTGAAGATACAGTTCTTCCATCAGGGTAGCCTCTCCCCAACTGTACTCGCAGGCACGCCTCTCCCTGGCCCTCAGTCTCTGCCCAAAGGCACTCAGCTTTGTCCCTCCATGGGCTGGAAAGCCCACCACACCATCTCTTGCTGCCAGGTCTCTGCTGCTGGGCCTCTCTTTCTAATGTCTCCTTCATTGGTAATGGTGGGCTTGTCTTCTCTGTTCTGGAATTGGCTCTCTTTTAGGGCAAACTGACGAGTCCCCTTGGTAGGGCCCAATTACCCTATCACACAATCACCGGGGTGGGAGTTCCAAGCCCATGGCTAGAAAGGCCAGACACAAAAGTAATTAATCACACCTCAATACCTTATGATATATTATTTCATATTACACATCCGCGGGCTAATGGAATATGGAATATAAAAGTGCTTAGGGTCGGATGGAGTAGTTAGGGATAACTTTTTGGAGGAGGTCTTAATGAAAAAGCCAGACTGAGGGACATGCTGTAGTTGGGCAAGCAGGTGTAATAAAAGCCACGGGGGTCAGGTGTATCAGTAACTGTGGGGAAGGAAACAGAGGGATGCGATGGGCTAGAACTCAGGAAGAAGCTGAGAATTACATGAAAGGTCAAGTTGCTTAGATTTTAAGTAGTGTGCTATAAAAAACCTGTCAGTCAGTTAGTTTTAGGATGACATGATAAAAATCGGTTTGGGGACTATCCTTCAAGGCAACTCAAGGGAAACTTATGTGCCTTCAGTGGTGGTTTTCTCATGGGATAAAAGGTCAGGAAGAGGACTGGGAAGGGCTTGTTGTGGTTACAGACTGGCCACCGTCTGGGCTGCCTGGGCTTCCTGAGGCGAACCAAAAGGCGCAGCGGTTTCAACTGAACAAGACCAATCAATGAAACAATGTGATGTGTGGTAGTGGGAGGGCAGAGGTCCAGTGGGGAAAGACAGGACATAGAAGTAATGGAGCCCGACAGCAGACTTATCATGAGTCCACTCCAACATGAGAAGCCACACTGTTGTGTGCAATCGCTTCTTACCATGTCAATTATTCCATTCCACCTGCTTGGTATTAAAATCGATCTTCAGTCCATGGAGGTCTCAGTACTGCAGATTAAATAAGAGAGAGACTGTGCATTATTACAAAAAACAGAAAGATACAATCAATTCATTCAATTCAGATTTTCAATAATACAGATAGAGGGTGCTAGCTTCTAATCAGATGTATCTCAGATTCTCTCAATGAGATCAAAACTCTTAATCAACACAAATAAATTAACCCAAACTAAACTGTTCTGGAGCAACCTTGAGTTGCCATGTCAGTGAGAGAACGTACAGAGACACATGACTACATTAACCTTACCCAGTGCTGATCTCCAGGGACTCAGATCTAGCGATGAAGGCATGGTTCCTGCCTTCTGAGCATCTCACCTCACAGTAGCGGACACAATGCTATGAAGAAGAGCACCTAACTCCTTTGTGCAAGTAGTCAACCAGGGAAGACCACCCATGAATAAAATCCGCTGTGGTCGAGTCAATTCTAACTCATAGTGACTCTAAAGGACAGAGTGGAACTGCCCTACAGGGTTTGCAAGGAGTGGCTGATGGATTTGAACTGCTGACCTTTTGGCTAGCAGTCATAGTTCTTAATCACTGTGCCACCAGGGCTCTACTCATGAATGCCCAGAACCCAGTGCCATCAAGTTGATTCTGACTCAAAAATAAGAGGGCCTTTTATCTTGATGTGATCACCAGGAAGTAGGTGTCATTAGTATTTTATTTGTGAGGAAATGGTAGGTTACCTGAGGTTCATAGCTGATAGGTGGTAGACCTGGGATTTGAACCCAGGGCTATCTGGTTGTGCACATTAGCACAGTGGAAGACCTTATGGTAATACTGAAGATGCAGGATTCTAGAAGGCAAACTTGATGGACTGAGGCCCTTAAGGGATCAGAAGGTATATTATGAGTTTCCTAGGCCTGTCATAACACAAGGTGGGTGGTTTCAAATGACAGAAATTTATTGTCTCACAGTTTTGGAGGCTAGAAGTTTGAACTCATGGTGTCAGAGGGCCATGCTTTCTCTGAAGCCTCTAGGGGAAGATCCCTTCTTGTCTCTCCCAGTTTCTGGTACCTCAGGAGTTTCTTGGCTTGCAGCTGCAGGATAACTCCATCTCCGCCTCTGTCTTCACCTGGCCGTCTCCCTCTATGTCTCTTCTTCTCTTTCCTAAAGACAACAGTCATGTTGGATTAGGACCCACCCTATCCAGAATGACTTCATGATAACTGATAACATTGTTAAAGATTGTTTTTAAACAAGGTGAGCCTCGCAGGCACTGGGTTAGAACGTCATCATACCTACCTCTTTGGGAGACAACAATTCAACCCATAACAGAAGGAAAGGAATCCAGAGAATAGGTAATAAGATGAGTCTTTCCTAGAAGCACTTGACCAGCTAGAGACAGGATGACCTGAGTGGTGTGTGTATGGTGTGTGTTGGGGTGGGGGGTTGTGAAATGGAGAGGAATGGAAAGAGAAGAAGAAACTGGCTGTGCTGACCACTGCCCCTTTCCTCAACCATAAAAACAGAAATAAGAAGAAGAAACTGGAAGTACTCAGAAATGAACAGATTCTCTCTATCCCACACAAAGCCACCCTATATACAAAACGAATCTCTTTTACTCAGAGCCATAGACACATGGAACTGGAAACCTCAAGCAGGGTTACTGAGGCCCTCCCTATCTCTGCCTCCAGAGGAGGCTTCAACAATATAGGGAGGAGTGTGATGCCTGTTTTAATCTCCCTGAGTTGGGTATACATAAAAACTTTCTCATAAAGCCAGGCGGCAGGTGAGGGAGGAGGGAGGCCAAACCTGGCAGAAGCTATATGGGGCAGACCAAGGAAAGCGATCTAATGAAGGCGCTGCCTCTGGCCTTATGGCCAGGTGGGTGAGGCAGCGTCTGGAGGGCATAGCAAGCTCAGCTGGGAGTTTAATAACACTCATTACCATGGAAACAAATTAGACCGACAGACGCAGCAGATGGGAATGCAGGTGGCTTCAGCCATCACAGGAGGGAAGGCTCTGCCTTCGCTGGGGTATCTGTGCATGGCTGAGAGAACCTTGACCACTGTGCTGTCACTGGGGGTATGATGCTGACCTGAGTAGAGGAATGATAATAGTAATAGCTGCAGCTAGAATTCTCTGAACCCTCCCAATGAGCCAGGCACCAAGGTGGGCACCTTGCGTGAAGTGCCCCATTTAATCTTCATGAAAACCCTAGGTGGTAGACATTATTATTTCTCTATTGTGGTGATGCGGAGCCTGTTGCCCAGGAAAGTAATGCAACTGGTCCAGTTTTTATACAAATAGATGGTGGGACCAGGATTTGAACCTAGGCCGTCTGACTTCAGAGCCTCCTCTTCTGGCCACCATGATGTTAGCCAGGAGGGCTCCTACTACTAGGGTGGAAGTGCAGGGAAATATACTAGGCCCATTGAGGGTCAGGGTACTGGGTTATAGAACTCGATGGGACTTTGAAATAGGAGTCACTGGAGGGGGCACTATCTCCCTGGTGTGCTTGGCAGGGGGATTATTTGGGCAGCAGATTGGGAATCTGGACATCACTGGGTTGGGTCAACTTAACCCAAGAATGTGGTGGCTAAAAGAGATTAAATACCAAATTCTACCCAAAAAAAGGTCTAAAAGGAAGTTCAAGATGGTTACTCTAGTGCCTTCCTCCCGTTCAAGATGATTCTGAGCGGTATACAGTATGTCCCAACATGAGAAGCTATAGAGAAAATCAAACTAAAAAACAGAAGTTACTCAAAATTTCAATCACTTTCTCATTGCTGTATGTATATGGATCCCATCTGTGTATGCATTTATGAAAATATTGTTTATTCTCTCTAGAAATTTGAAGGAAAATATTAAAGTAAAAAGATAACATTTTTAAAGATTTTATTATTGTTACCAGGACTTTTCTTTTAGTAGCATCCCCTTTTGGGGCAGGAGCTTAATAAATATTTACTGAATTAATTAACGGATTAATTAAGCTAGTGCTCAGCACCTCTGTGCAGGAAGCAAGAGATTTATGCTCAGGCACGACCACCGTTAAGTCTCTATCTTTCCCCCAGCTGGCCTGTGAGCCTGAAGAGTTGAGTGTCCCTGACAGAAGAAGAGACACAGAAATATGGTGGCGGAAAGGGCCAAGTGGTCCCTGGGTCAGCTCCATGGCAAGAGGGTGTCACAAAACACATGGAGTCAACTTACCTAACTTCTTGGAATAAGGAGCTGAGAAAGAGGTGTCCCTTTTAAAGCACAAGACTCTGCTCTCTAATAAACTATCCACACTGGAAGCCTGACCAATCAGTTTAGCCACTCCTCTGCAAATGGATGCTAATTTATACTTCTCTCTCTCTCTCTCTTTTTTTTTTTCTTTATTTTTTTATTGCGATTTGGGTGAAAGTTTACATAGCAAATTAGTTTCTCATTCAACAGTTAATACAAATTGTTTTGTGACATTGGTTGCCCACCCCTGGATGTGTCAACACTCTCCTCTTCTCCACCCCAATTTCCCCATGTCCATTCATACAGTTTTCCTGTCCCTTCCTGCCTTCTCGTCTTTGTTTTTGGGCTGGTGTGACCATTAGTCTCCTATACGTGATTGAACAATGAAACACATCCCTATTGTGTGTTACTGTTGGCCCTATGGACCTGTCCAATCTTTGGCTGAAGGGTGAACCTCAGGAGTGACTTCAGTACTGGGTTAAATAGGTGTCCTCTTTTGACTCACTGTGCCTTTCAGCCAAGTCCATGGTCATGCGCAGCTGCAGCAGCTCTTGGTGAGGACAGAGATCCATGAGTGTAGAGCAGTCCTGCCTGCTTACCATGTGTGACTTCTCAGGACTTGTTACAGCTCCTGTCCTCCTAAACTGGGGCCACTTCAGATGTTACCCCAGAATTTCCTAACATCAATCAAGATACCTTTCTCGTCACCTCCAAGGCCACTTGCACACCATGCCAGCTACATTGTCTACACTAGCTTTGGACAACCAGGAGAGAATGCAGAGCCCCCAAAATATAAAAATGTACAAAACTCCTGTGCAAATCTTATTAATCCAGCCCTCTGTCTCATGTACCCCATTTTCACAAGATTTTAGGCAATCAATATGATACCCACGAATATTGCAGAGCCCACCAACACCCACAGAATATAGAAAACACAAATAACTCCTCGTCTAATGCAGCAGCTGTTAATCTAAGTCCTGTCTCCCTGCTCCCAAGCAAAACCAGAGTTTGCAGAACCTGGTCCGTATTTAGACACCCACTGCTGTTGCCAGCTGTTACCTAAGCGGGCAGATAAAAAGCAGAAGGAAAAAGAAGAAAATCGTCTTTGTTCCAGTTTCACCAGAATGACCATCGGTCTCTCCCAGGTCGCTCAAGACCCATGAGCTTAAAACTCAAACCAGAGGACTAGCCTCACAAGGGAATAGTTATGTCATGATATTTCCCATATCACTGGGGAAAAATACAGTTGTAGATACTGCACCTTCTACCAAAAAATGGTGTATGGAACTCTCCTATCTTTATACAAATTCTAGAAGTTAAAAAATGTTAGAACCTGTAATTCAAGGTCTTTTCTTGGAACTTCTCTTATATTTGTTTGTGTTGTTAGCTGCCATTGAGGTGACATCCCTTATATTTAAAACTTGTTAATCTCTTTCTCTCTCTCTGTCTTTATTGCTTTATCTCCTTCTCATCCCTCAAGCTCTATCTTTGTATCTCTCTCTTCTCATAAGTATTTAAACCTGGATAAAAAGAGGCTTATTTTAAGTTCATGTTCTCTAACAGAGAACATAAGTTTCTAGTGAAAATGAAAACTTCAAGGCCTGACTGACCCTTTGCTCAAAGGAAAAAATGAGTATTATAAGAATTAAGAGAAAATTTTCAGAGGGGGAACAGTAAATTACGTAATTCTTCTTAAACATCGATAATAGAAAAGGCAAAAAGTGTATCAGAGCAAGGAAAAAAAAACAGTCAAAATAGTCTCTACTATTAGGCCTCACCGTTTCTACTAACCCAATCACACAGTTCCCAAATTGGAGAAAAATACCTCTCAGTCAAACCTAATCTAAAAAATGAACATTAAAACTTAAGAACCAGTTAAAGAGAAGTTCAGGGTCCTTAACACAGACGGAAGTGATCAAAGTGGCCTGAAAACCCTAAAAGCAAACTCCTGCAAGATTTGGACTCTTGGAAGGAGACCCAGCTTGCCTCCTTCCCAGAGTCCTGTGCGGCAGGAGACTTTCTTCCATCTCCAGCTTTACTCTTCGCTGCCTTCTGTGGGGTTTTCGTCAGTGCAGCCCCTGCAGCGCCCTCTAGCTGCACTTCCCGGCAGCTTTAATTTGGTGGCAGAGCTCTGAGGCCCCTTGTGAGCTGCCATGGTGGAGTCAACTCCAACTCATGGAGAGACCCCTGTGCTTGGCAGAAAGGACAATCCACCTTGAAAGAGCAGTTGGGATCCCCAGCCTCCAGTCTGAATGTTCCTGGGAGACTGAGACAACTCAGCCCACTCTGTCATAAGAGAGGGGCTGCAAAAGGTTATCAGATCTGTGTGATGTCCCTTTTTCATTTATGATATTGGTTACTTGTGCCTTCTCTATCCCTTACCAAGGATTTTTCTATTTAGTAGTCTTTTCAAAGACTAACTTTTGGTTTTCTTGACCCTCTATCTGTGTTTGTTTTCTGTTCAGTTAATTTCAGCTCTGATTTTTATGTTTCCTTTCTACATTTCCTGGGTTTAACTTGCTGTTTCTTTTTTAATTTCTTGAAATAGTTGCTTAGCTCATTGGTTTTTAGCCATTATTCTTTTCTAATATATGCATTTAAGACCATAAGTTTTCCATAAGCACTTTGCTTTGTGTGGGTAAAATTTTTATTGAAACACAACACACACATAGAAAAGTACAGAAATTTAAACACAAAGCTGATGAATTTTCAGAAAGTGAACACTTCCATGCAAACAGCAGCCAAATCAGGAAGTAGGGCCTTACTTAGAATCTACCCCATTCTGTTTCTCTTCATTTCTTCTCCCGTGTCTGTTTCTGTCTGGGATAATTTTCCTTCTGCCTAAGAGCTCTCTTATGTCTTTTAGTGCAGAACTATCAATGATGAATCTTCTCATGTTTTATTTATCTGAAAGCATCACCATTTTTACTTTTTAAGAATAATTTCACAAAGAAACAATCTTTGATGATTATGAGGGAGGGAAGGGGTGAGGAGGGATAAACACTAACTAGATAATAGATAAGTGGTAACTTTGGTGAAGGGTAAGACAGTACACAATACTGGAAAAGTCAGTACAACTTGACCAAGGCAAGGTCATGGAAGCTTCATAGACACATCCAAACTCCCTGAGGGGCTGAACTACTGAGCTGAGGGCTGGGGACCATGGTCTTGGGGAACATCTAGCTCAAATGGCATAACATAGTTCATAAAGAAAATCTCCTACATCCTACTTTGGTGAGTAGCATCTAGGGCCTTAAAAGCTTGTGAGCGGCCATCTAAGAAACTCCACTGGTCTCACCCTGTCTGGAGCAAGGGAGAATGAAGAAAACCAAAGACACAGGGAAAGATTAGTCCAAAGGGCTAATGGACCACAACTACCACAGCCTCCAAAAGACTGAGTCCAGCACAACTAGATGGCACCCGGCTACCACCACGAACTGTTCTAACAGGATCACAATACAGGGTCCCAGATAGAGGTGGAGAAAAATGTGGAACAAAATTCTAACTCACAAAAAAAGATCAGATTTACTGGTCTGATAGAGACTGAAGAAACCTCAAGAGTATGGTCCCCGGACACCCTTCTAACTCAGTACAGAAATCATTCCTGATGTTTACCCTTCAGCCAAAGATTAAACAGGCCCATAAATCAAACAATAATACAAGTAGCTCAGCCATGTATAGGAGAAGAAATGGGCATACCAGCCCAGGGGCAAGTACAAGAAGGCAGGAGGGGGACAGGAAAGCTGGACAAATGAAAATGGAGAACCCAAGGTCAAGAAGGGGAGAGTGTTGACACATCGTGGTGTTGGCAACCAATGTCATAAAATAATATGTATATTAATTGATAAATGAGAAACTAATTTGCTCTATAAACCTTCATCAAAAGCACAATTAAAAAGAAATTATGCACAGCATAGTATTGTATTATACATTATAGACTATATGCTAAAAGAAAATACAAACGAAAGGCTGCAGGTACTTCCCTGAAAATAAGGTGAAACTTTGCCTTCTTGTTATCATACTTCAGAAACTCATGAGTGAATGCAGTTCTCCTTAAAAAGTATATAGATAAAAGCATGAAAAAAAAAGAATAATTTCACTAGATGTGTAGAATTCCCTACTCAGTTATTTTCTTCATCACTTAGAAATATCTCTCTGTCTTCTGGTTTCTGAAAGTCAATTTTTAGTCTTTTTCGTCATTCCTTTGAAGATACTGTGTCTGTTTTTCTCTGGTTGCTTTTAAGGCTTTCTCTTTGACTTTGGAGTTTAGCAGTTTAACTATAATATGTCTGGGAGCGGTTTCTTTGTTTTTGTCCTACTTGGAGTTTGCCCAGAAACCCTGGCAGCATAGTGGTTAAGAGCTATGACTGCTAACCAAAACGCTGGCAGTTCGAATCCACCAGATGCTCCTTGGAAACCCTATGGAGCAGTTCTGCTCTGCCCTATAGGGTCGCTGTGAGTTGGAATCAACTTGACAGCAATGGGTTTTTTTGGTTTTGGGGGTTTGCTCAGAGTATATTAAACCCAAGGCTTGATGTCTTTTATCAGCTCTGATCTCCTCATACTTTGGTTTTGCTACGTTTTCCTGAATTCCAGTTAAATATACATTAAATCATTACATTGTATCCTATATGTCCTTTATTCTCTTGTCTGTGCTTTCTGTCCTTTTCACTCTCTATCTGTATATTTTCTATCAACCTGTCTTCCAGTTTACTAATTTTCTTTCTACTGTATCTGATCTGCTGCTCAACCCATATATCATTTCTTCATTTCAGTTCAATTTTTCAGTAATAAAAGCCCCCATTTGAATGTTTTCTATAGATCCTAATTTTCTACACTTAATTCTCCATTTTCTGCATGTTTTTCTCTTATTTTGTTGACTATAGAAATCATAATTTTCCTAAAGTCTTTGCCTGATAACTTCAATATCAGGATCCTATTTACATTTTCTCTCTTGCTTATGGGCATTGGCTTCTGTCTCTTGCCATTCTTGGTAATTTCCCTTCGGTTGTCATACATTGGCTGAAAAGATATTGTGGATACTTTAGGTGACAACATTGTTCCTTCCCCCTGAGTGGGTTTTCCCTTTCCTCCTAGGGAGTGGGGAATGCTTGTTGCCTTAGCCTAATAAGAAACTGAGCTTAATGGAATCTGCTGTGCAGTTTGGCAAGCTTCAGCTTGCCTCTGCTGGACCCCTCCCCAGGGCTTTCACAGTGAGCTGCAGGCTTTCACCATACTCCCCCGCCTCCTTCTCTACCAGGTCTCTTCGGCACCAAGAGACTGAAAATTTTGCTTCTACTTTTCAGATGTGTCATCATTTTTAGATTTTTAGCCCTTTTACCTCAAAGCATTAAGATTCAGTAAATGTTTGAGAATACTGAATATACCATATCTGGAGAATACTGACTATACCAGGAACTGCCAGAAGAACAAATAAATCTGTCTTGGAAGAAGTACAGCCCGAACGCTCCTTGGAAGCAAGGATGGCCAGACTTCATCTCACTTACTTTGGACATGTTATCAGGAGGGACCAATCCCTAGAAAAGGGCGTATGTTTGGTAAAAAAAAAAAAAAAAAAAAATTTTTTTTTTTTTTATGTTTGGTAAAGGGTAGCGAAAAAGAGGAAGACCCTCTATGAGATGGATTGGCACAGTGGCTGCAACAATGGGCTCAAACGTAGCAACAGTTGTGAGAACGGCACAGGACCAGGCAGTGTTTTGTTCTGTTGTCCATAGAGTCGCTGTGAGTGGGAGCTGATGAACAGCACCTAACAACAACAAATGTCTGAGGGAAAACCCGCTGGGTATTTGAAACTGTGAAGTTGCCAGTCCTGTATGTCTGGCCCACATGGCACAGCAGTTTGGCAGGTTTCTCTGCCACCAGGGAAAAAGGGTTGAAGGCTCATCTCACCAGTGTTCTCCCCTAGGCAGAAAGTTTAGTTCTTATTGCTTCCATTGCTTTATATGCTTTTCAACACTTTTTTTTAACCCTGCTTACGTCGCAGAAGCATTAATCTGCTATAATTTCTCTGTCCTAGCAGGAAGTCTCTAATTGCCTTGTAATAAATATTGCATTCAATGCTTCCAGGAATCAGGAACACTGTCCAGGGGATAACAACTATCAGCCATGAAATAGGAAACAAAATACATCTATTGGGTTGTTTCTCAGCTTGGAACTGACCCTCAAGAATCTGAAATAAATATTTCCCAAAAATTGAATTTCCAGTGAAATGTCACGTAGCAGTTTGTGTTGATCAGTCTCTCACTTTCGCTATGATGCCATATTTAAAGCATTAAGTATCTGGAATTTTTGCTTCTATTCAAAATGGGAAATTAACCAAATAACGTACCATTCTTCATGTAAAAAAAAAGATACGTCGGTTATAACAATTACTGCAAAAAGAAGCTGGAATGAACCATTTTTCAGTCAGACAATTTGACAGTTCATGCTTTAACAATTTGAGAAGCATGATTTAATCATTATGACAATTTTTATAAGTTAGGCAAATGTGAAGTATTTAAGGATGTGGACATCTGTGCTTGCTCCAAATTTATCAGTATTTTTCCAGTTATTTTCAAATTACAAAATTAATATAACCTTTCCATAGACAATATCCTAAGTCATAAAGAATTTTAGAAGCACAAACCCAAGTAAAATAACAACTTCACCAAATTACAGAATTTTGCCAAATCAATACAATACCCTGTAATACAATAAGATCCTTTTTGCTGCTGGAGTCATGTGTTACTTTAACCATAATTTTACTACAAAAATATCATTTAAGCACCAAATAGAAACAGCATTTTTTTCGGGGCTGTTTACTGCAGAGCATGGCTTTTTTGTACAATTTAATATGGCTTTTAAAATTATATAATTTTCTTCTTTTGAATGAGTTCTTCAAGGCAAACTGCTGAAGTTAAATGCAGCAGGCCAAGTGCGTATAAAAGGCAGTGCTGCTTCATTCCGATATTGCTCTAAAACCAGAGCCCCATGGACGAGAAGCTTTCAAATTCTACCTTAAGGAGATCCAACAGGCAACAACCAAAAAAAACCAAACCAGTGGCCATCAAGCTGCTGTCAACTCATGGCAACACAATTTGTGTCAGAGAAGAGCTGCACTGTATAGGGTTTTCAATGGCTGTGACCTTTTGGAAGGAAATTGTCAGGCCTTTCTTCTGAGGCCAGCAGGCAATATCCGTTTTAAATTTAAGTAACTTTTCAAATATTAAGTCTTTACATAAATAGTGGAATCTTCCATGTTAGCTACCTTGTCAATTAATGCTAATATCATTTATTCCCATCTTTGAAAGCCCATCACCCTTACTTTTGTTTTGATCAGAAGTTAAAGCCTTTCTCCAAGCTGCTTAATTTTAAAAATCTTTTTAACTCAGGGAAACCCTAGTGGTGTAGTGGGTAAGAGCTATGGCTGCTAACCAAAAGGTCAGCAGTTTGAACCCACTGGGTGCTTCTTGGAAACTCTATGGGGCAGTTCTAATCTGTCTTATAGGGTCGAAATCGATGCAGTGAGTTTGGTTTATTTAACTCAGGGTCATTTTTATAAAAAAACAAATAGAAATAAACATATCTTCATGTAAGATAGACCAGGAGGACCTAATGTTTTATATCATTAACATTGATCATTTCTCTGAAGGTACTGCTTTGGCTATTTTCTTTTGCCAAAGCTGAACATTCTTCAGTCTCAAAATTTATATCTTATTATTACGTTGTTCCTGGATCTTTTTGAGCATTTGAAGACATTTTACTTTCCATTACTCCTTCTAGAAACTATTGAGTCTGATTCTCACAGTGATGATAGCTTCATGAATTAAAATTTCTTGGCCTAGATCTTGAGGATGTGGTTGATATTTGTCTCACATCTATTTTGTAAATAAAATCTTAGTAGATTTAAGAGCCATTGTCCTTGCTGCAGAGGGCTACTGCGTGGATAGTTTGGTTCTTGCTGCACCAATAACTGATTTCACAGTGGAAGGCGTTTTCCTGCCATGCTGATCTACATGTCTGTAGATTTACCAAATCTGATTGCACTTAGGCTAGTAAGATTTGGAAATTTCTGCATGGCAGATATTGTAACACCTTCCCATGGGTGGTTAAAGACTTGCTCTGAGGTTCAGATTTATGGTACTGCCAACCTGTGCAATGTCTGGGCCCCAGTAGGAGACAATCACCTTTATTCTTAAAGAATATCTTCACTGGTCGCAGAATTCTGTGTCGGCGGTTATTTCCTTTCAGCACACTGAAGCTGACATTCCTTTAGCTCCCACTGCTTCTCTTTCTGTTGAGAAGTTATCTGTCAGCCTAACTGTTGGTCCTTTGAAGGTAATCTAGCTCTTTTCTTCATTGGCTGCTGAGATTTTTCCTCTTCATTTTCAAAGTTTTACCAGGATGTCTGGGTGCTTAGTTTTTGGGTTTTTTTTGTTTGTTTGTTTGTTTGTTTTAATCCTGTTTGGGTTCATAGAGCTTTGAGAATTTATAGCTTGATGTCTTTCATCACTTCTGGATAATTTTAACTTCTGCACCAATGTTTCTCTCCTCTCCTTTGTGTTTCAATCACACCCATTTCTTACTCCGTCTTCTGTATTTTCTATCCTTTTTCTCTGTGTGCTTCACCCTGGGCTTTTTTTTTTTTTTTTCCTGTATATGTTCCACTTCCCTAAATGGTGTATCCTGCTTTGTTTAATCTGCCATTAAACACATCCATTGAGTTCACTATTTCAGTTATTATAGTTTCTCACATCCAAAATTCCCCTTTCATTCTTACTATAGATGTCATTCTTTGCTGAAATTTTCAGTCTTTCATTTTATTTCCTTGAACATATTAAGTACGTGTTCAATAAAATCTGTGTCTGGTAACTAATTTCTGGAAGCCCTGTGGGATCTGCTGATATTGCTGGCTATTTGTCTTTTTTTTTTTCATTGCTTTGTCTCTACATGCGCCTGGTCAAGCTTATTTGAAAACTGGGCATTGAAAATGAAAACTTATAGAAAAAATTTGAGGCTGAGAATGACGTTATTTTCCTCCTGAAAGAATTTACATTTCCTTCTGGCTAGCAATCGGAATCATCTCAACTGACTTCTAAGGCTTGGGATAATTTTGAAGGAGTCGAGCTAGTCTATTATCTCACAGTGTATCTGTTCAGCCATTCAGGGTCCCAGCTTGAAGCAGGGGGATTTACCAGGGTCCTTCTCTTTAATAGGCCCTGGGTTCCAATTTTTAACCTCTGAGTCCTGCAGACATGTTAAAAGTTCTTTTCAGCTTCCCAGCCTCTCAGCTGCTTCTTTTGGAATCAACCTAGGCACCCCGAGGGAAACAGCAACCCCAAATCCTGGGCCCATCTCTGAGTTTTGTTCTTCTGGATCTTGACCTCATTAGATTTCACTGCCTTACTAGGTCTCTGATGCCTTCAGGCTAGAATTGGCAGATTTCGCAAGAAAAAAAAAAGTTTTGTCTTAATTTTGAGTTTCAGTTAAATAATTAATTTTTAGTATAAGAATGTCTCATAAAATACTTGGAACATACTTATAATAAAAATATATTCATTGTTGTTTGAAATTCAAATTTAACTGGGTGTCTTCTGTTTTATCTGGCAACCCTCCTTCAGGCAGGTTTATTTCGATATTTTTCCAGCATTTCTAGTTGTTCTCTGAATTGCCTAATACACATTACTGGAAGCAGAAGTTCACTTTTGCTTTCAGGTTAACAAACTTGAGTTATTAACAGTTCTTGAAAGACTAATCAGCAAATGACGATTTAATACGTTTGCTTAAATCCTAGCTCTGCCATGAGCCACATGTGTCATCTTGGATAAATGGCCTTAAATTTAAATAGATATAAAATAAGAATAAAAAGTAACATTTATTGAGGACTTCTTATATGCTGAGCATTGAGTTAAACACTTAAAAACAAAAGGGTAATAATAGGGTAACACAAACAGTTTGAGCTTGACTACTAACCTACAGGTTGGCAGTTCAAATCCCCCCAGGACTGTCATGGAAGAAAGGCCTGGTTATCTGCTTTTGTAAAGATTACAGTCAAGAAAACCCTGTGGAGCAGTTCTACTTTAACACACATGGGGTCACCATGAGTCAAAACTGACTGGATGGCAACAAGCTTGGTTTTTTGGTTTTATACTTCACAGTGGAGCCCTAGAGTGATACAAACAGTTAATGTGCTTGGCAGCTAACCAAAATGTTGGAGGTACAAGTTCACCAACAGGTGCCTCGGAAGAAAGGCTTGGCTATCTACTTCTGAAAAATCAGCCACTGAAAACCCTATGGACCAAGTTCTACTCTGACACACATGGGGTTGCTTTGAGTCAGAATCGACTCGATGGTTACTGTTTTTTTGTTGATATTTCATAGGGGTCTTACATGGACTAAATTAGAAAATAATATGGATGGTCTGGTACACTTTAAGTGTTAATTAACTGTTAATGCCCATTTAAGTGATAGCTTTTCAACTTAATTCACCATTTTACTGCTTATTCGAGGACAATCGCCATCATTGTATTTGTGTCTTAGATGATACAGCAGGCCTTTTAATCTTTCAAGAGTGTAGATAAAAGGAGAAAAAAAATTTCTTGGTCCTTCAAGTGATACTTTAACCAAAGTGAAACAATCTGTGCTCTCTGATTACATCCCCCAAAATAAAAATTACGTGGCAAATATGCATAGTCATAGAAGTGGAAACCTCAGTTTTGCTCAACTTTGTGTAAGCTGGTCACCCCTGCCAAATTCAAAAATAAATCATGCCACGGGCAAAAGTAACCAAAATATTATAAAAAGAAAAATCCATTGCCATCGAGTTAATTTCAACTCATAGCAAACCTATACGACAGAGTAGAACTGCCCCATAGGATTTCCAGGAAGCAGCTGGTGGATTTGAACTGCCAACCTTTTGGTCAACAGCCAAACTCCTAACCACTATGCCACCAGGGTTCCAATTATATTATAGGGAGATCTATTTCAGGACCACACCCTTTGGGCAGTGGAGCATAGCTAAATTTCAGTCCCCTGCTCACACCTTTGGCTGGGCGCCCTCGTGCAGGACATACCTGCACAACTATACAAAGCAGCCTTGTCGATCATAAATGAATATGCAGACGAAAAAGGGCAACTCATATGTGTTGACACACCTTGTGTGTACTAGACTTTGTACATATTTCATTTGCTCTGCACAGCACCTTTACATGAAACAGCATTTACAAAGAGTTGTTGTCGTGCTGTTAGGGGCCATCAAGTCAGTTCCGACTTATAGCAACCCTATGCATAGCAGAATAAAACACTGCCCGGTCATGCGCCATCCTCACAATTGTTGCTATGCTTGAGTCCATTGTTGCAGCCACTGTGTAAATCCATCTCATTGAGGGTCTTCCTCTCCTTCGCTGACCCTCTACTTGACCAAGCATGATGTCCTTATCCAGGGACTGATCCCTCCCGAAAACATGTCCAAAGTAAGTGAGACAAAATCTTGACATCCTTGCTTCTAAGGAGCATTCTGGTTGTACTTCCTCCAAGACAGATTTGTTCGTTCTTTTGGTAGTAAACGGTATACATGACAGTCTTCACCAACACCAGCATTCAAAGGTGTCAGTTCTTCTTCAGCCTTCCTTATTCATTGTCCAGCTTTCATGTGCATATGATTCGATTGAAAATACCATGGCTTGGGTCAGGTACAACTTAGTCCTCAAGGTGACATCTTTGCTTTTCAACACTTTAAAGAGGTCTTCTGTAGCCAATTTGCCTGATGCAGTGCATCTTTTGATTTCTCGACTGCTGCTTCCAAGGACGTTGATTGTGGATCCAAGTAAAATGAAATCTTTTCTCCATTTATCACGATTGAGGTTGTCAAGGATTTCATTTTCCTTGGATCCATGAGGACCTCAATCTACATAGTAGGCAGAGGTATTTGCCATTCTACTGATGAAGAGACTAAGATTTAAAAAATGTACATAATTCACACCACCAATGAGAAGTGAGTCAAGAACTGGACTTAATGGTACACCTGTTCAATTCCACGTTCCTCTTCTTTCCGTAGATCACTTTGCCCTCCTGAACTTCCATAATTATATACAAGTGTACACACACAAATAAACTACAAAATTAAGATCACTATATTCAGGCTTTGGGGGTTTGTTTGCACGATTATTATTTTTACTAGAAAAGCAGAGAAAGACAGAACTACTGTAGGCCTCCTTAGACAAAGCACCTGTAGTAACAGCCAACACTCTTGACTATTTCTTGGGCTTTGAGCCTTAATCCTTTTCTCCAAGACCAAAAACAAATAGCTAGAATGTGACAATTTCTTTACCTGCACTTGAATGTATTCCAAAAATCATGTAATATTAGGCCATAGAGGATCTATGTTCTCTGCGAAGAACTAAGACCCACCAGGACACCGTACCTGCTCCCGGGTAAATAAAAAGGCAGAGAGTCAGCCAAATGAAACCATAGTTCATTAGTCATTTTTCAACCTACATTACACACCACTGGAGAAATAAAGATAAATAGTACCCAGTCCCTCTCCTAGAAAAGACTCTGTGTGGAGTGCAAAAACAGATGTTTCAACAGATCGATTTAATGAAACTGTCATCGAAGTGGAAACCCTGGTGGCGTAGTGGTTAAAAGCTAGGCCTGCTAACCAAAAGGTTGGCAGTTCAAATCCACCAGGCGCTCCTTGGAAACCCTATAGGGCAATTCTACTCTGTCCTATATAGTCGCTATGAGTCAGAACCAACTCGATGGCAACGGATCTGGTTTTGGTACGGGTCACCAAAGTAGGAGCAAAGTCGTATGGAATTATGTGAGATAAGGTGATTTTTAAAAAGCCAAACAATGCTGTTTAGGGGGCACTGAGCTTCTGTTAAGGGTGATGGGAAAATCTGGAAGTGGATGATGGCAATGATTGAACTACGTGATAAACATAACCAATGTCACTGAATTTTACATATGAAGCATGTTGAAGAGGCCAACAATTTCTTACAAATATATTTACCACAGTAAAAAAAGAAACCATACAGCAAAGCATTATATATTACTGTATGTGTCTTAACAGTTGCAGGTGAGATCCCTTCATCCCTTACTCCCAATTAAGACATTTTAAATAATTTAATAGCTCAAGCTTGAAGAGGAAATTACAGGAGGTATTTATGTTAAATAAAAGGAAGATCTATTAATACTTGGAACAGACTATGAAAACCCTTGCTTTAAAAAAGAAAAACAACCTTTGCTGGAGTCGATTCCAACTCATGGTGACCCCATGTGTTACAGAGTATAACTGCTCCATAGGGTTGTCTTGACTATAATTTTTTAAGGAAGCTGATCCCTGGGCTTTTTCTTCCATGGTACCTCTAGGTGTGTTCCCACCACTAACCTTTCAGTTACTAGCCAAGTGCAAACTGTAAAAAAGTAAATTAATTAAAAAAAAAAAAAACCTGTCACTGTTGAGTCGATTCCGACTCATAGCGACCCTATAAGACAGAATAGAACTGCCCCATAGTTTCCAAGGAGGGCCTGGTGGATTCGAACTGCCGACCTTTTGGTTACCAGCCATAGCACTTAACCACTACGCCACCAGGGTTTCCAAAAAAAAAAAAAAATGGAAATACAAGTGGCTAATTAATATTTTATTTTAAAAAAGTTTAATGTCATTAGTAATCAAATAAATGAAATAAAAATGATAATTAGATTCTATTTTAAGCTTATTTTTAACTGATAATGCTCAGTGCTAAGAAAGGTTCTAGGAGAGTCAATATTACACTCTTCTGGTGAAAGCATAAAGTGCTTTTTAGAAAGCAGTTTGGCCACAAGAAGGGAGAGCCCTTAAGATATTTGTATCTTCTAACCTTAGAAAGAATTTTGAAGTATTTATATCAGGAAGGAAACCCTGGTGGTGTAGTGGTTAAGTGCTACGGCTGCTAACCAAGAGGTCAGCAGTTCAAATCCACCAGGCGCTCCTTGGAAACTCTATGGGGCAGTTCTACTCTGTCCTATAGGTTCGCTATGAGTCGGAATCCACTCGACGGCAGTGGTAGTGGGTGTACTTCAAGGAAGCTTTCTTTATCAGTCAGATTTAGGTTTAGCTACATATAGCAGAAACCTCAAAATAATAAGACGAGATAGATGTTATCTGCAAAGGAGATTACAAAATGTAGTCTTTTAACTGAACACTGCCTTCAAAATACACTTGGGTCCTGTTATTAATGAGGAAAGAGGGAATGAATGTTGGCTAGGCAACTAGCAATTTTTGCTCCCTAATCCTAGGGAATAAATTTGAACTTAAAAAATAATTTGCAAAAAGTCATTCATTTTAGGGGAGAAAAGCCCAAATTTACAAAAACAGGAGAATATTTACAAATTATACATCTGTTCATTGAATCCATAGAACAAAAAATAATATTGTCTACAAAGTTTTACATAATATTTTAGCATTCTTATTTAATAATTTTAATTTCAAAAAAATAAGATGTATTATCATATAAAATGTATACTCTCGAGTATGCAAGAAGTATTCGTGGAAGATTATTATTTTATTTATACTTTTCTACATTTTCCGTATTTTCTACAATGAAACCAAAAAAACCAAACCCAAACCCACTGCCATTGAGTCGATTCCGAGTCATAGCGACCCTATAGGACAGAGTAGAACTGCCTCATAGAGTTTCCAAGGAGAGCCCGGCAGATTCGAACTGCTGACCCTTTGGTTAGCAACCGTAGCACTTAACCACTATGCCACCAGGGTTTCCTTTCTACGATTAGCATATTACTTTAATTTTGTTTGGAACAATTTGAGGACTGTCTAGTTTGAGATCTTGTTTTTCAAATCTGGGAACTTCTCTTTAATTATAATGTTTAAAAAATAGTGCTTACGATTTTCTGAGCATACATTTTAAATATGCTAATCGTAGAAAGCATATTTAAAATATATGCTCAGAAAATCGTAAGCACTATTTTTTAAAACATAATTAAGGAGAAGTTCCCAGATTTGAAAAACAAGATCTCAAACTAGACAGTCCTCAAATTGTTCCAAACAAAATTAAAATAAAGGACCAACAGTAGCCTGGTAACTTGATATGGGAAAAACAGGTCACCTTCAAATTAACTTAAGCTCAGGTTGGCTGCAGATTTTGCCCTCTACAGAACTAAATGCCAGAATGGAGTGTCATCATTATCATCACCATCACTAACGTTTACTGAGCACTTAACTGAACTAGTCTAAGCATTTTTATTTGCCTAACCAACATCCTATAAGGTAGGTATTATCGTTAGTCCCATTATACAGAAAAGGAACCTGGGGCACAGTTAGCAGCTTTCTCCTAGTCTCTCAGCTTGTCAGTGATGGAGCTGAAGTTCAAACCCAGGCAGTGTGACTCCCAAGGCCATGCTTTTTCTGCTTACCATCTACAGGGCTTTCAAGAAAAAAAATGGTGATGTAAAAATTTTGCATGCAGAGAGGTTATCATCGAAATTTGCAATAGTTCAGAAAATCTCCTTAACATCCACGCATTTCATTCACTTCTCAAAATCTTACTCCAAATTTTAAAGATATTAATCAGGATGAATTAAATAACAGCAAATTATAGTATAAGCAGGCTGGCGGTAGACACCAAGCCACCTAAAATCTTAGAACTAAGTGTTTACAAGCAATAACCTCTCATGGGATAGGTTGGATGCTAAGGAGGTTAAATACTAGGTTTCACTTGGATGCAAAAATTCCAAGGCCCAGACAGTTTTTCTTGACATATTTTTAGAAAGAAGTCAGACCCATTCATGACACTACGTGTTGACCATCCTTGTGATGGGTGTTTGTTTGGCTCGTGGGAGGAATTATGTTGCAGTTCCTGGTGGTGCCCTCTCTGGTCATGGGCATCTCTTCCTGAGTTATGCCCTACTTCTCAATTTCATTTTATTTTTGCCTTTCAGCTGAAACTAAGATCTGCTTCAAATACTACCACGGAGTGAGTGGAGCCCTACGAGCCACCACCCCCAGTGTCACGGTCAAAAACTCAGCAGCTCCTGTAAGTCTCATTTCCTCCTTTTGGTCAGACTTGACTCTGGTGCTTCTTTACTTCCATTTTGTTATTATGTTTGTGTGGGGGTATGTGTGTGTGTGTGCGTAATACACATAAATACACACGTACATTTGCATGTACATACGTACATATATGGAGATATATTGATAGATGATAGACAAACAGACATCCCAAAATCGTGGAGAGAAATGAAATGTGAAGGCATCCTTATTAGTGCATACCACTTGTTTTTTAAGAAACGGCAAGCTTCAATATTTTCCCTACTTAGTCAGATGTTTCTAACAGTCTAGTCTAACAGAGACGTACTTAATGTCAGTGAATAACAAGCCTTTCTTTGGAACACATTTTTTTAGTTCTTTGGTTTTAGATATTTATATTTTCCCATGTCTTAATTTCTTTTTTTAGGCTTATAAATAAATTTCTAGAATAAACTGTATAGTCCAAGTCTGATTTTATTCATAGAACTCTAAAATGTTAAGCCTGGAAAAGACTAGAATTTCTGGTATTTTATATTTATAAACAAGGAAACTGTGCCCAAAGAGCCTAAATAGCATACCTAAGGTCACTCAGCTAGCTAGTTGCAAATTCAGGATTTAAATCACTGGGTCTTTTGTTTCCTACATTGATGTTTTGTTGAGTACTTGCTAACAGATGCCATCTTATCCTAAATTACCATCCAGTTTTTACCTTTGTAGTGCTTCTTACCTTAGTCCTCAAGACACCTGATTAGGTTAACCAAAATTTAATTCAAAATCATTCCTTTTCACATGAAATTAAAAATCACCAACTGGGGAGGCTGAAGGAAAACCACTGAGGATTTTTTCATGCTAGCGTAAGTAAATATACATATGTATGTATATAAAACTAAAAACCCATTGTTGTCGATTCAATTCCAACTCATAGTAACCCTATAGGAAGAGTAGAACCACTCCATAGGGTTTCCAAGAGTGACTGGTGAATTTGAACTGCCCACCTTTTAGTAAGCTTCCTAAACTCTTAATCACTGTGCCACCAGAACTCCATGTATGCAGTATGAATGATTCAGAAAATTTTTCAGGGTCTAAAAAGATACCATTAGGCTGTTTTGCAATAAATTCTTCAGTGTCCTGAAGATGAGTTAATTGTGTCCCGGGGGGATAAGCAATAAGATGAGCAGTTCAGGGCCAGGATCCTGTCTGCGTCCATCCTGAGAAGTCCAGGAGCACTGGACACCAGGCCAGGGAGGACAGGCCTCACCTCAGTGGGACACACAGCAGGAGGGGCTTTGTGCCCTCTTGGACAGGCTTTGCTGTATTCCCTATATTAGTCATGGTATCCCTAGGTGATGCAAATGGTTAATGTGCTTGGCTGGAGGTTCGAGTCCATCCAGAGGCACCTCCAAAGAAAGGTCTGGCGATCTACTTAAAAAAAAAAATCAGCTGTTGAAAACCCTATGGAGCACAGTTGTACTCTGACATACATGGGGTTGCCACAAGTCTACACTAGACATATAGATTGGAACATGATGTCTGTCACTTTACTGGGTGGGACAGGAATTTAGGTGGAGGGGACTGGGGAAGTATCCTCAGAGTGCAGCCCCCTCATCCAGACTCACTTGTATGAGCAGTCCTCAAAAGGGATACCTAAACAGGGCCAAATAGGTTCCAATATGTGCTGGCCGGTCGTTAAGGCTGGATCATCAGCTATGTCAAGGCATCAACACTGGAGTTGGGGCTGCAGTAAACCAGAGGCAGGTTGTCAAAGCTGGAAGGCAGAGAAGGAATGAGGCCTGGAAGTAGACTGAAGTTGACTCAGGAAAAACCAAACAAACGAAAGCTCGGTTGGCTTTTGCCATGACGTGACAAGACATTTAAAGGGGTAGTTTATTACCAGACATATGAATCCCTCAGCAAGGATGGGCCTTGCCCATTCATGGGAGACTGGTCTGGCTCAAGTCTGCAACAGGAAATGGAAGCTCTCAGGTTCTTCTGTTCAGGAGTGATGTTGCGAGTGAGTGTCGGCCAGCTCTGGAATTCAGACATGTTATCTTCAGGTGAGCACTTATCATTTCGAGACAGTTCCATGGAGCATTTGGCTTCTATGAACTCAGCCCACTGTTGTTGTCATTAGGTGCTGTTTAGTCAGTTCTGACTCAAAGCAACCCTAAGTACAATAGAACAAAACACTGTCTGGTCCTGTGCCATCCTCACAATCCTTGTTTTATCTGAGCCCATTGTTGGAGCTACCAAGGGTCCAGGCTGTCTACCTGCTTCTCACACCAATGGATTGTGATGTGCACCATCACAGTGAGGCGCAATGACAGCCAGCAAGAAAGCAAGGAGTCTGAGGGACCAAATTACTGAGCTGAGGGCTGAGGGGACCATGGTCTCCAGGAACATCTAGCTCAATTGGCATAAGATACTTTATAAAGAAAATGTTCTGCATTCCACTTTGGTGAGTTGCGTCTGGGTTCTAAAAAGCTTGTAAGCAGCCATCTAAGATGCTCCACTGGTCTCACCTCATCTGGATCAAGCGATAATGAAGAAAACCAAAGACTAAAGGGAATAATGGACCACAACTACCACAGCCTTCGCCAGACTGAGTCCAGCACAACTAGACAGTACCCAGCTACCACCACTGACTGCTCTGACAGGGATCACAACTGAGGGTTCTGGACAGAGCTGAAGAAAAATGCAGGACAAAATTCTAACACACACACAAAAAAACAAGACTTCTTGGCCTGACAGACACCGAAGAAACCCAGAGAATATGGTGCCCAGACACCATTTTAGCTCAGCAATGAAGTCGCTCCTGAAGTTCACCCTTCAGCCAAAGATTAGAAAGGCCCATAAAACAAAACAAGACTAAATGGGCACACCAGCCCAGCGGCAAGGACGAGAAGGCAGGAGGGGACAGGAAAGCTGGTAATAGGGAACCCAAGGTCAAGAAGGGGAGAGTGTTGACATGTGGTGGGGTTGGTAACCAATGCCACAAAACAATGTGTACTAATTGTTTAATGAGAAGCTAGTTTGTTCAGTAAACCTTCATCTAAAGTACAATAATAAAAAAATTAAAGAAAGAAATAAGACAAAACCCAGCCCCCATGTCCTTAAACTGTGTCATAAATCAAGCAAACATTTTCTCAAGTGTTTAATCCTGTGCTTTCTACAAAAGAAGTCTAGGCTATAGAACATCCCCACCAGAAGGTTATAGTTTATCTGAAGAGCCAAAGCAATTGCGACCCAGAGTGTGTGTATGTCTAAGTACATAAATTGTGTTATACCATTTGGGACCATTATAGAGAGGAGAGTGTATACTATTGTCTTGAATGCATAATAGCTTTGGAGGGAGCCAGGTTGCTGTGACTTGGTTCCCTCAGTCTGCAGGTCTTTATGCTGTAGGTAGAGGAATTCAGCCTGGTGCCTGTGGGCTCCCTTCGTTGCTTCTAGACCCAGCTAAAGGACGGGTAATATTTTAGCACCTTTATCTTGGAAAAGGTTTTAGGGAAAACTTGAAAGTGAAAACCTGTTTGAGTAAAAGGCACAGGTGGTCTTCTTGGTCTAGTTCTTGTGTCTTGCTAAACTAAAGATTTCTCACTTTGAAGTGGTCATTAGCATAGTACTCTGGCTAGTAGGGAAAGAGTCATGGGGGCATAGGACGGAAAGAGAAGTTGCAGTGTATTTGTTTAACATGGCTGATTTCCATAGAATCGTGTACTTAAATGTTGTGTTTATAATGCTCCATACAAATCTTCAAACAATAAAATGGAATTTACCAAGAGAAAAAAAAAAAGAAAGAAAGCAGGGAGCCAACTACCAGAAAACTGCCTGGAATACATGCAAACAAACACTATGACAAACACTATGATGTGAGGTCAATTACCAGCAAACAGGGGTTGCCATCTCCACAAACAAGGGCTCACGTCTTAGGCGAGGGAACACTGCTATGAGGTGTTCAGGATTACTTGGCATAAAGGTTAAAGAAACTGCATTGATTTTGTTGTAGCTTTGACTTTGTCTTTTTCATTCACTGTATGCTCTGTTGCTTATATTTAAAACTCAGACATCTTGGACTATTTTGACATATTGCTGTTGCTAGTTTTTATCTCCATAATGATTTTCTCACATGAATTGTTATACACTTGCATTGACACTTTAATGTGCAGGCCACAGACAACTTTTTTTCTCTTTTTAATCATCACCCATGCGAGAGCTCAATCCTCAAGTCCTTGGGATGGCAGGGGCAGACAGAGAGTAATTCTCAGCTCCCTCTGCCACACTGGTGATGAGCACTTGTGAGTCTCAGGGCAGAAGGGAGCATGCCTTTTCCCCCAGACAGGTTGATAATATTAAAACTATTAGCAGCCCCTTTTGCTCTATAGGAGTCCTGGTGATGCAGTGGTTAAGAGCTCAGCTGCCAGCCAAAAGCCAGTAGTTCGAATCCACCAGCCACGTCCTGGAAATCTTGTGGGGCAGTTCTACTCTGTCCCATAGGGTTGCTATGAGTTGGAACTGACTCGACGGCAATGGGTTTGGTTTTTTGGGTTTATTGCTCTATAGGCGGCAGTGGTGGTTCAGTGATAGCATTCTTGCCTTCCATGTGGGAGACCTGGGTTCAACTCCAGGCCAATGCACTTGATATGTAGCCACTAGCTGTCTGTCAGTGTAGGATTGCGTGTGTTGTTATGATGCTGAACAGGTTTTAGAAAATCAGCCAGTGAAAACCCTATGGATCACAACAGTCCAATACCCAACCAATCATGGGGATGGTATGCAGGACCAAGCAGCATTTTGTTCCATTATGCATGAGGTTGCCATGAGTCGGGGGCCATCTTGGTGGGAGCTAACAACAACATTGCTGTATAGTAAGATGCACTTTTGAAAGTAGTTTCCCTCTAAGTGATTAATCTAGTTGATTTACATAGCACATCTGTGAGATAAGCAGGAAAAGTCGTTTTGGTTAAGTGACCATTTGCTATACAGTGATGAAGCTGTAACCAAACTCAGGTCTTGTAATTTATCATTTTTGTTACCCAGTTCTGTTGCTGGTATAATCTGGAAAACCTCTGGGTTTGCAGTCTGATCTGGGAACTAAAGCACACTGTTTCCAAGGGAAAAGCTATCAAGTTTCTCAAAGTCAATTGGTCAGTAAACTCTGGGTATTCATTTTTAAATTGATGATTGTTGGTGATGCACGAATGTCTTATGAAGAAATGGCTGTCTATAGCCATTACATCACGTGCCAAAAGTCACTAAGAGTTTGTTTGTGATTGAATGCTAAAACTGTAATTCTTTGAACAAGAAGATAGATAAGTCAAATGATTCTTTAGCCTAATCAGTACTGTAGAGCCCTAAGGATAGTGTTGTTGTTGTTGTTAGGTGCTGTCGAGCCAATTCCGACTCATAGTGACCCTATGTACAACAGAATGAAACACTTACTGGTCCTGTGCCATCCTCACAATCCTTGCCAAGCTTAAGCCCATCATTGCAGCCACTGTGTCAATCCATCTAATTGAGGATCTTCCTCCTTTTCCCTGACCCTCTACTTTACCACGCATGATGTCTCTCTCCAAGGACTGACCCCTCCTGATAACATGTCCAAAGTACTGGAGAAGAAGTCTCACCATCCTCACTTCTAAGGAACATTCTGGCCATACTTCTTCCAAGACAGATTTGTTCATTCTTCTGGTAGTCCATGGTACAGTCAGTATTCTTTGCCAACACCATAGTTCAAAGACATCAATTCTTCTCAGGTCTTCCTCATTCATTGTCCAGCTGAGCATAGTAGGTTCTCAGTATATCTTAGTTCTTTTTCTCATTCCTTCATTTCTCCCTTAACTTTTGTCTTTGTTCTCCTGACAACTGTTACAAAAAGGGGTTATAATCTAATATTGTCTTTCTGGAGCTCTCATTCCTTCATTAGTCTTAATTGCATGTAAGAAACTATGGTGGGTTGGGATTATAGAGATAAATAAAATATAATCCTTGTAACTGAGAACTCAGATATATAACAATAAATTCTAATACTGTCTAAAATGTCCTGCACTAGAGAGTGAAGACCTATTTTGCTGATGTGTAGAGAAAGGAGTGACTAGCTGCCTTAGTGTAGGGATGGCTCACACCCTTTTTTTCCAGGGTTTATGAAGCAAGACAGTCAGCTCACATTCTATGATTGCAAGTGTAGTTCTAAATCACTCTTCAAGTCACGCTTCCTATAGAAATCACATTGTGGAAAACATAGAAACAAATCACTTATGGAATTTGGAAATCCTTTTCATGTTTATATGAGCTGCATTCTTAGATTTAAGTTCAGGGATCTCTATGAAGTCTTGATGTTTTATGGATATGTTTGGTCATGTTCCTGGGGACTAAATCCACAGTATTCATTAGATTCTGAAAAGGGGTCATGGTCCCAGAAAATTTATGGACCACTGTCATAGAAAATTCCAATGTCATTCTTCACTGATACAGATTTCTAATTTAGCAAGCTTTGTACAGTTAGAAGTCTACCTTTTCCTTTATTGGAGAAAACACCCTAGTTTTTGGCAGCACTATGTAAAGCAAGGAATGCTCTTTTTTTTTTTAATAATTTATTTTTGTTGTTGTTGTCAAGAATATATACACAAAAAAGATACACCAATTCAAGGTTTGATGTGTCCATTTCAGTGACATTGATTGCATTCTTCAAGTCAGATAACCATTCTCATCCTCCTTTTCTGAGTCCTTCCTTTCCCATTAACATAAACTCACTGTCCCTAAGGTTCCTTTCTATCCTTTTTAGTTGCTCTTGTCAATTTGAACCCATACAGATAAATCTTTAAAGACCATAAGGACCCCTGATGGCACAGCAATTAAAGCACTCATCTGCTAACTGAAAGGTCTGCAGTTTGATCCCACCAGCCATTCTACAGGAGAAAGATGTAGCAATCTGCCTCACAAAGATTTCTAGCATTGTCATTTGACAAAGTCCAACACCCATTCCTGATAAAAACTCTCAATAAAATAGGTATGTAAGGGAAATTACTCAACATAATAAAGAGCATCTATACAAAACCAACAGCCAACATCATTCTTAATGGAGAAAGGCTGAAAGCATTCCCCTTGAGAAGAGGAACAAGGCAAGGATGCCTTTTATCACCACTCCTATTTAACATTGTGTTGGAAGTCCTAGCTAAGCACTAAAGCAAGAAAAAGAAATAAAGGTGTCCAAATTGGTAATGAAGAAGTAAAACTGTCCCTATTTCTGGATAATATGATACTATTCATAGAAAACCCCAGAGGCATAACAAGAAAACTACTGGAACTAATAGAAAAATTCAGCAGAGTAGCAGGATACAAGATAAACATACAGAAATCAGTTGGATTCATATACGCCAATAAAGAGAATGACAAAAAGGAAATCAGGAAAACAATACCATCTGTAATAGCCCCTAAAAAAATAAAATACTAAGGAATAAATCTAACCAGGGATGTTAAAGACCCATACAAAGAAAACTACAATACACTACTGCAAGAAACCAAAAGAGAACTACATAGATGGAAAAACATGTCACACTCATGGATAGATAGACTCAATGTTGTGAAAATGCCAGTTCTACCCAAAGCAATCCACAAATACAAAGCAATCCCAATCCAAACACCAACGACATTCTTTAAAGAGATGGAAAAACTAATCATTAATTTTATATGGAAAGGGAAGAGGCCCTGGATAAGTGAAGTACTATTGAAGGAGAAGAATAAAGTAGGAGGACTCGCACCACCTGACCTCAGAACCTACTATACAGCTATGGTAGTCAAAACAGCCTGGTATTGGTACAATGACAGATACATTAGCCAATAGGGCAGAATTGAGAATCAAGATGTAAATCCATCTACCTATGGCCACCTGATCTTCAAAAGGGCCCAAAGTCCATTAAATGGGGAAAAGACAGTCTTTTTAACAAATAATGCTTGCAAAACTGGATGTCATCTGCATAAAAAGGAAACAGTACCCATACCTCACACCATATACAAAAATTAATTCAAAATGTATCAAAGACATAAATATAAAATGAAGAATTAAAAAGATTATAGAAGAAAAAATGGAGTCACACTAGAAGCCCTAATACATGCCATTAACAGGATACAAATCATAATTAACAACACATAAACTCCAGAAGATAAGCTAGATAATTGGAATCCTCTAAAAATTAAACACTTATGCTCATCAGAAGACTTCACCAAAAGAGTCAAAAGAGAACCTACAGACTGGGGAGAAAGTTTTGGCTATGACAAATCTCTAAAATCTACAGACAAATCTAAGACCTCTACAATAAAAAGACAAATAATCCAATTAAAAAATGGGCAAAAGAAATGAACAGACACTTCACCAAAGAAGACATTCAAACAGCTAACAGACACATGAGGAAATGTTTGCAATCACTAGCCATTAGAGAAATGCAAATCAAAACCACAATGAGATACCATCTCACCCCGACATTACTGGCACGAATCAAAAAAACAGATAATAAATGTTGGAGAGGCTGCGGGGAGATTGGAACTCTTACATACTGCTGGTGGGAATGCAAAATGGTATAACCATTTTGGAAAATGATATGGCACTTCCTTAAAAAGCTAGAAATAGGAATGTCATACTCTCCAGCAATCCCACTCCCAGGAATATATCCTAGAGAAATAAGGGCTGTCATGTGAACAGACATATGCACACCCATGTTCATTGCAGCATTGTTCACAATAGCAAAAAGATGAAAACAACCTAGATGCCCACCAACAAATGAATGGATAAACAAACTATGGTTCATACACACAATGGTGTACTATGCAAAGAAAAAGAACAATGAAGAATCTGCAATGCATCTCACCATGGATGAATCTGGAGGGCATTATGCTGAGTGAAATAAGTCAATCACAAAAGGACAAATATTGTACAAGACCACTACTATAAAAATTCATGAAAAGGTTTACACACAAAAAGATATGATCTTTCATGGTTACAAGGGAGGGGAGGGGTGGGTGGGGATGGAAACACTAAATAGACAATAGATGAGTGGTAACTTTGGTGAAGGGTAAGACAGTATACGATACTGAAGAAGCCAGCACAACTTGTACAAGGCAAGGTCATGGAGGCTCCATAGACACATCCAAACTCCCTGAGGGACTGAATTGTTGGACTGAGGGCTGTGGGGATCTTGGTCTCGGAAAAACATCTAGCTCAACAGGCATAACATAATTTATAAGGAAATGTTCTACGTTCTACTTTGGTCAGCAGCGTAGGTCTTCAAAGCTTGTGAGTGGCCATCTAAGATACTCCAGTGGTCACACCCCATCTAGAGCAAGGGAGAGTGAAGAAAACCGAAGAAAGAAGGGACCATAAGTACCACAGCCTCCACGAGAGTCCAGCACAACTAGACGGTGCGTGGCTACCACCACTGACTGTTCTGACAGGGATCACAATAGATGGTCCTGGACAGAGCTGGAGAAAAATGTAGAACAAAATTCTAACTCACAAAAAAAAAGAAAGAAAGACCAGACTTACTGGTCTGACAGAGACTGGAGAAATCCTGAGAGTATGGCCCCTGGACACACTTTTAGTTCAGTATTGAAGTCACTCTTGAGGTTCACCCTTCAGCAAAAGATTAAAAAACAAACCATGATTAGACAGACCCATAAAACAAAACAAGACTAAATGGGCACACCAGCCCAGGGGCAAGGATGAGAAAAGAAGGCAGGACGGGACAGGAAAGCTGTTAATAGAGAACCCGAGGGTGAAAAGGGGAGAGTGTTGACATGTTGCGAGGTTGGCAACCAATGTCGCAAAACAGTATGTGTACTAATTTTTTAATGAGAAGCTAGTTCCTTCTGTACACCTGCATCTAAAGTACAATAAAAATTACAGGTTAAAAAAAAAAGAGATTTTCAGCCTTGAAAATTCTATGGGGCAGTTCTACTCTGTCCTATAGGGCTGCTATGAGTCAGAATTGACTAGAGAGCAATAGATTTAAAACAGCATGATGGCAGATATTCTTTACTAGTTAAGCTAAACTGTTGTTTGGTTTTAAGAAGGCAAGGAATGTTCTTAATGAAAGGAAACAGGTAGGAAATTCCTAGCTAAAAGATCCAGACTTAGCAGAGAGATGAATCTTGGCATGAATACATCCCCTGTGCCAGATACAGGAGGGCATGGAAATGCAATGAAAGCCTCTCACAAAGTAAGGTTTTATTCCTTACTGCTGCAGGATACAAATGTTGACCTCTCCGGGATCGGAGGCAAATTGCTGGGCACAGAGCAGGCAGAATAAAAAATGCTTGCTTCCCATAAAACCAAGCAGGGATGAATTCACAGGGGAAGTCTTCCAAATGACGGATGTGTAGATAATCTAGTACTTTTTAAACTTTTCAGAGCAAAGAGAAAGAATGAAAGCTTCCAAAATAATTTCTCTTAGCACCGTAACACTGAAACCAGAGCTGCCAGAGATAGCACTAAAACTGAAAACTATAGACAAGTCTTATTGATGAATGTAAATATTAAAAATCTTAAATAAAATCTCTGCAAATAGATTTCAAGATTACATTAAGATAACTTGAATATGTAAGGTTTATACGCAGATTGTAAAGTTGGCTCAATATTAAAGAAGCTGTTATTATAACAGAGCCCTCTTGGTGCAGTGGTTAAGAAACCAAACCAAACCCAGTGCCGTCGAGTCAATTCTGACTCATAGCAACTCCATAGGACAGAGTAGAACTGCCCCATAAAGTTTCCAAGGCGCACCTGTCGGATTCGAACTGCTGACCCTTTGGTTAGCAGCCATAGCACTTAACCACTACGCCACCAGTGGTTAAGAGCTTAACCAAAAGGTCAGCAGTTCAAATCCACCAGCCACTCCTTGGACCCTATAGGGTGGTTCTACTCTGTCCTGTAGTGTCCCTGTGAGTCGGAATCAACTTGACAGCAATGGTTTTGGTTTTTGGTTTTATTATTATAATAAACTATATTAATAGAAAAATCATGTGATCTCCATGGATACAAAAAAGATATCTGAAAAACTCAATTATCCATTCCTGATCCTTGATTTAGTAAAATGTAAATCACTTTCTTAACCTAAAATATATATGTGTGTGTGTATATCTGAAGCCAAATGCGAGCATAAGCACTAGAAATGGTTTCATTAAACCTAAGAGCAAGACAAAGAGGTCCACTACACCACTATCATTTAACCTTGTTCTGGAAGTACAAGCCAATGACATTAGGGAAATGAAAGGAATGAAGATTCAGTATTGGAAAGGAGAAGATGAACTTATCATCATTTATATATAACCCAATTATACTTCTACGAAACACAAATAGTTGATTGAAAACTATTAGAAATAATAAATTAACTCAAATATGCATAATCAATAATTCTATTATACTCAAAGAAAAAAAATAACTTGAAAATATGATGGAAAAAACACTTTCATTTTAATATTAACCACGAAAAAAAAAAAACATCCTAATAAGAAATGTGCAGGTCCAATATGAAGAAAGCTTTACAACTCTATTAAAAGATGTACAAGATTTGACTAAATGCAAAGACAAACTGTGTCTCTATTTCAGAAGCTCCATGTTTAAAGTATATAACTTCTTCCTAAACTAATTTATAAATTAATACAGCTGCCATTAAATACAAATCAACAGATGAATTGATAAATAAATGATCGTATATTCACACAATGGAATGCTACACATCGATAAAGAACAATGATGAATCCATAAAACATTTCATAACATGGAGGAATCTAGAAGGTATTATGCTGAGTGAAATTAGTCAGTTGCAAAAGGACAAATATTTTATGAGACCACTATTATAAGAACTCAAGAAATAGTTTAAACAGAGAAGAATATATTCATGTGTGCAGAGTGCAACTACTCCATTGGGTTTTCTTGGCTATGATCTTTACAGAATCAGGTTGCCAGGCCTTTCTTTCACAGCACCACTGGATGGGTTTGAACCACTAACCTTTGGGTTAGTAGATGAGCACAAATGGTTTTTACCACCTAGGCACCTTGAAAATATATAAAGAGAAAAATATCACCCATAATCCTACCATCCAAGAAGCCTTAGGAAATCACAGAAATGGCAGGCTTTTGATTGTCTCCAGCCCAGGGGTCAGTGTTTGGAATCAGTTTAACAGGCCCCCCAGGGGGAGGAGTCCCCAGCAGCATCCTTCACATTGATTCTCGTGGCCGTCCGAAAAGTGCCTTTTACACGCTAGGTGCTAGCGGATAAATGGTTATTAGAGATGGAAAAAGTCTATCTGAAAACTTTCTGGTTTTTAAATCCTAGATGGCCTTTCTACTCAAAACTCTTTTAAATAACATTTTACTGAAGGAAAAGAAATTTCATATATAAAGAGCCTGATTCCAGATTTTCAACTTATAGCTCCAGCGTCCAACTTAGTGGCCACGCTCTGGCAGGAAAATAAAATTTCCCTTGAGAGAAAGTAAATTTTTAATTATGGGAGATCTCACACAACTGACATAGTAAACCAAGCCTGCGGCTGTGAGCAGGTGAACGAATGTAGCATATAAAGCCTTCTGGGAGGTCAGTGGTACCTGGGACGTGGAAGGGAGGGCTCAGTTCCTCCCACCCCAGCAGAACAGGAACCTTGGCCCACACCCGGGTCACCTGGCCAGAGAGCGCAGTCTATCCTCTCCCTACGCCCTGAGGACCTTCCTTCCCTTATGTCAATGATATTTTCAGTTCCAAAGTTGTCATAACTGTTATTCTGCTTTTTACCTTTCTTAGCCTGTAAAAAAAAAAAAAAAAAAAAAAAAAATTTTTTTTTTTAGCCTGTGAGGAAACGGAAATTCAGGTTGATTAACAAGTGGATTAACTGATCAACTAATTTCTCGGAAACACTGGTGGCGTAGTGGTTAAGTGCTACAGCTGCTAACCATAAGGGTCGGCAGTTCGAATCTGCCAGGTGCTCCTTGGAAACTCTACGGAGCAGTTCTACTCGCTATGAGTCGGAATCGATCGACGGCACTGTGTTTGGGTTTTTTGGAGGCGGGGGCGGGGGGGGGTTTGGTTAATTTCCTGGCTTCAAAACACACAGCAATACTGACCCAAGGAGCAAAGCCCTCCAGATGTGCTGACTCAAGAGTTTATCGTTCACTCCGCAACCTCCCCTTGTCTCCTCACAATAATTAATCTGGGGTTCTGGTAGATCATTAGATTCCACCTCCTTAAACCACCTGAACTGTGCCGGGAAGCCATTCCTGCATTTAAGGTGCTGGGGCTGACCACGGAGCCAGGACCAGCCCTTTTGAAAAGATCGGGGCCTTCTCAACTTCGGTTTCAGAACAGAAAGCAAAAACTAAACCCATTGCTGTTGAGTTAAAGAGTCCCCCCAAATTAGAAACAAATCTTTGCGTTTCAAAGCATGGAGATAACTTTTTTTTCTCTCTTTTTGAGTTTTTCTGTGTTACTCTGAGCAATGATGGCAGAAGCCCTTAAATTAATGAAGTCCTCAGGCATGTTGCCAGGGGGTAAAGACTCCTCTCCCTGCTCACCCCAAAGGGAAGTCAGAATTACCAGCCAGTCCTAGGATCAAAGGCAGAAGTGTGATCCTGGGAGATTTTCTTATACCTCCTCTCGGTCACTGATAATTTCCCTGCCTGCGTTCCTGACGGTGACTATCTTCTTTGAAAAATGACTGCTTTATCAGAACCTAAAAATGACTGCATTGAAGAGGAGGTTAGTAGAAACTTAGCATTAATGCTTCAATTTATGGGTATGATGTATTTATACATCCAAACAGACGCATAAAGAATAGGCTGTTTTAAAAATTTCCTTAACTTTCATTGGAACCTCTTTCATGGTGTCAGCCTAGTATACAATGGGCGGATATACCCATTATACTTTCAGATTTAAAAAATCTTGCTTAAAGTTGTCAACGTTAACAAGATTTGTTTTTCTAACCATTTGAAATCATTGTTCTTTTTCTTTCTAGAACCTTCATTCCCAGCAATTTCTAAGTCTTCTTAGTTCACCTTTTATTATGGACTTTATTTTGCTTTCTTGTGAAAGTAGTGACTAGTGGGTGAGGAGGGAGGGAAGACTTGTCAGAAGGTTTATTCAAGAGCGAGAGCAGAGAATCTGACTTTTCCATGAGCTGGAACGACCATGTGCTTTATGGTGGAGCTCTCACAGATTCTGCATTTTTCTCAGGTGTCCCAAATAGTCATTGTTGAAATGCTTTATCCTTTGAACAGGAAAGAAAATGCAGACAACTAATGTGGGGTAATTGTGTGTGTGTGCATGCGTGTGTGTGTGTGAGTGTGTGTCTGTATACACATCTTGTTGAACTGTTAGGGATAGGAAGTTAAGAGTGCACTGAAGTCAAATAGCTGGATTCAAGTCCCTACCCTTGTACTTACTAGCTGCGTGCCTTTGAAGGAAGTAAAGGAACCCTTTCAGGACAATAGGCCACCCAGCCCCTAGAGTTACATGGTCATTTTTTGCCTTATTCCTCTATATGCTTGGAGTTCCCTCTGTGGCGCGAAAGATTTGCACTAAACTATGCGCTTCCATAAAGGTTAGAGCCAAGAAAACCCTATGGGGAAGCTCTGCTCTGGCACATGGGGTCGCTATGAGTCGGAATCGACTTGACGGCAATGGATTTGGGTTTTGGTTTGGTTCTGTACAGTTAGTTTCAACTTGTCTTAATTTCTTAGTGCTGCCGTAACAGAAATACCACAAGCTGGTGACAGTAAAGGACAGAAACTTATTTTCTTACAGTTCAGGAGGCTAACAGACTGAACTCAGGGTGTGGCTCTAAGGAAAGTTCTTCTTTGTCTATTTCAGCTTCTAGTGGCTGGCAATCCTCACAGTTCGGAGCTTCTATGTGCAACAGCCCTGTGTGCCCGCATGTCTATTCTGCTGTTTTTATTACTCAGAAGTGATTAGGTTTAGGATCCACCCTACTCTAATATGACCTCATTAACATAACAAAAGAAAACCCCTGATTTCAAATAGGGCCAGATTTATAGGTACAGTTGTTAGGATTTCAACATATATTTGGGGGGGGGGGCACGATTCAATCCATAACCAAAAAAAAAAAAAAAAAACCCGTTGCCGTCAAGTCAATTCTGACCCATAGCAACCCTATAGGACAGAGTAGAACTGCCCCATAGAGTTTCCAAGGAGCAGCTGGTAGTTTCAAACTGCTGACCTTTTGGTTAGCAGCCGTAGCTCACTGTAGCTTTTAACCACTGCGCCACCAGGTTTCCTCAATCTATTATCAATCCATAACATCACTCTTAAAAGCCTTTCTGGAATAATGCAGAGAAAGAATGGAATAAAGAAATGAATAATACCATTTTTTCATAATTTTTCTTCTTACTTGGGTTGCGTAAATTAAGGTTGGACTAATGAATGCTCTTATTCATTTAGTATGCATTTGTTGCCAAATATTAAAGAAAATACCTTATTGCCCATATTTCCCAAACAGTAGCCAGGGATGCCAAAAACTGAGATGGTGAATTATACTTCCTCGCCATCAGCATTGTTCTTGTAGAGTTAGGGTCTAGAAGTGGGAGTTATGAGTTCTAAGTTCTGTCCTTTTAAAATCCATTCCCATAAGAACAGGAACAAAAATTGTTGCCTACTGTTATTATCCAGAATTACACTGGAGTATGCGGCTGAGGAAGGAGCCCTGGTGGCACAGTAGTTATGCACTCGGTCACTAATCAAAAGGTCATTGATTCAAACTCACTAGTCACTCCACGGGAGAAAGATGTGGCAGTCTGCTTCTGTAAAGATTGCAGCCTTGGAAACCCTATGGGGCAGTTCTGCTTTGTTCTTTAGAGTCACTATGAGTCAGAATTGACTCGATGGCAATGGGTTGATGGGACTGAAGAGCCTGGGTGGCGCAAGCAGTTTGCCATCAGCTGCTAACCTAAAGGTTGGTGGTTTAAACCCACCTAGTGGCTCCTGGGGAAACCCTGGTGGCGTAGCGGTTAAGTGCTGCAGCTGCTAACCCAAGGGTCGGCAGTTCAAATCCGCCAGGCGCTCCTTGGAAACTCTACGGGGCAGTTTTACTCTGTCCTATAGGGTCACTATGAGTCAGAATCGACTCGACGGCACTGGGTTTGGTTTGGTTTGGTTTAGTGGCTCCTGGAAGAATGGCCTAGCGAACTGCTTCTGTAAAAGATTTACAGCCAAGAAAATCCTATGGAGTAGTT